>NW_009650084.1:4197634-4259285 GCF_000708025.1 Charadrius vociferus
AAACACATGGATATTCTGGCCCCGTATCATTCTTGGATATTCCAAACCAAAATTTCCCACAAACAGGATTTTCATGAAGGTTGATTAATGCAGAAGTTATTTCCTTAAATATTGTTCCTGTTATTGCAGGTCCAAAGAGCATGGAGATACAATTGGGACAGAATTGCTCAATGAAAGGCATAAGAAAATAGTGCATAAATGCCTTTAATCTGGATAACATGGGAACAGCAGGAAAGAATGTAGTTCCTGTTCTGGTAACCCCCAAGATAATGGTTTACTAAGAAATCTTCTCAAAATAGATTATCACAATTCTCCAAAATGAGGCTGAGCTGCAGAACTCTGTTCCAAATCAACTCTGGTTACAACACGGTGTAATACCCCAAATCATTGCATAATGTGGTTGCATATGATGGAACTGCTTGTTTATTTAAAAAGTAACAGTTGTGGAGATAAATATAGTGGAAAAAATATTATTTAGTATCACAGAGGCAGTTTGTTGTTACAATGTCGAGACCACAGCAACAGCAACAAAACGGGTATATTCACGAACAACAGAACCATTGAAGCTTAGCTTTGTATCTTGGGTTAAACTCCTGGATGGCATCTTTCATGTTTCTTAAGGATTAAGTTTGTGGTTTTGACCTCTCAGTTGTATTTCTTTACTGTATTCAGTCATCTTCTTTTACAAACTTGTGGGATTTCAGTATCTCTGGGGCTTATGCCTTTGGCGACTGTTTTTCCTGCATCATTTTAACTATGTAAAGGTTGCTTTCTATCTAAGAAAACAGGAATTATCCATTCAGTTGCAGTCAATGAGCTCTGTGGTGGTTTAACACCCATGAAGACTAGATGACTGAAAAGAGATTTTATTTTTAAAACTTCAGCCCTACACTTGTCAGTAGTCTGCTTCAGTGTTGGATTTTCCCTGTTGCAGTTAATTCCTAAGTAGCATGACTGGACCATGATTCTGACCAGGAATTGTGGCCCCTAGACAAGGTTGTGAACAATCAGTAATTAAATACGAGTGCATTTAGTGCCAGTGAACAAGCAAAAGAAAAGAAAGAAAAATATGAATTAAACAAAAAAAAAAAGAATATCAGGTAACACAGTATGGTTGGGAGCAGATTTAGTATAAATAATTCATTAAGAAGGAAAAAAGTAGACAGGGGAGATTTGCTGAGTTTCCAAGCAGCTTGTTAGCATTCATGAGAGTGGATCTTTAGGAATTATCATGTCACACAGCTAGTTCATAGCCTAGATGAAGGATTCTGTATGTCAATCAGTGGAACTGTAATCACCCCAAAAAAGAGATGTCTAAGGCTGGTTTCTGAGATTAATCAACTTTGAAGGAATTTAGAACTTTAAAGGCAAAGGAGCACAGGAGCTTAATGTATTATTTTCTCATTCTGCTAAAGAGGAGAACTTTTAAGAAGACACACAGGCTTGCCATTGTAAAGATCATAATTAGTAAGGGTGAGATTCCCAGCATGAAGAAGAGCAGCTGATCAGAGAAAAAAAAAAAAAAGATTTGGTTCTGTGGTTTTTTCCCATCCTATATTCCACAAAATACCATTGTATACAGCACAGGTTGACAGATTATGCTGCCAGTGCTGACTCTCCAAGATGTCTTTGATATTCATAAAGACAGCATCTTCATTAAAAAAAAAAAAAGAATAAAACCTGTCAATATGAGAAGAAATACAGCTGCATAAAAGGATAACGAACTAGGTCACAGGCTAGCAAAGAAAGATCTGCAATTATTATGTTGAGTGCATTTAGCAGAGGCATTTTGACAAAAAGTCACAGCAGAGCTTCCAGACATACCAAGGTTTGATTAAGGAACAGAAATCATCACAAATGACAGTGAAAACTCAAATATAGCTACGTGTTCAAAAGTTTTAAAGTATCTAAAGTTCCAAACAGAAATGTCAAGATTAAAAATAACCTGTGGCCTAATTTTAATGAAAGACATGTTAATACCTCTAATAAAAAAAAAAAAAAAAAAAAAAAAGAGTACAAAACCCAATTGTTTGTTGCTATTAAACCATTTAGATTACATTTTGTATGGGTTCTTGCGTTTTTTTCTACTTCAATCATTCCTGGGGTAAAGTCACACAGGAAACATGGTCACAAGCCACCTAAAGGTGCAGGTTTAGATTCCACAGCCACGTTCTTACACATTGTTTCCATGATGACTGCAAGTCAACATGAATACAGGCTGTTGTTAACATAGTTGAACTTCCCCACCTCTTTATGCTAGATACACATCCCTGCTGCCACTCTTGTATTGGCAATAATACTAGTGCAGCCCTGTGTTATGGCATTTATACTGACTTTAGGAGAGCTGCTGCACTACATACTTAAAATGCAGGTGTGCACAAGGTGGCTTGGATACCTTGTAGTGCTAACAGAAAGACTTTAAATATAAACCAAGTCTTTAAGAAAATCTCTCACTTTCAGATACAATGATTAGGAAATATCTGAGCTGTTGCTTATTCTGAACTTTCTGGCTTCTTCCTATGCAAGGTGTATTGCTGACTACTGTGGAAACAAGATTGTGGATGGGATGGCTTATTGATAAAGTCTTGCAAGTGACAGTTGTCCTGTGGACAGCTACTAATTTCAGTGGGTGACAACATTGAACAAATCATGTGCCAGTTTCATTGATGTATGCCCAAAGCACACGACAGATTCAGAAGGCTTCATGACCTTCTGCTCCTTGTTGACCAAGCACTGGACACTCATATTTGTCTCCAAAG
This sequence comes from Charadrius vociferus, assembly GCF_000708025.1. Classification (NCBI taxonomy): domain Eukaryota; kingdom Metazoa; phylum Chordata; class Aves; order Charadriiformes; family Charadriidae; genus Charadrius; species Charadrius vociferus. The sequence goes on from NW_009650084.1 coordinate 4,200,394, forward strand.
CCCATGCCTTTATATATGCAAAGGTGAGAAATGCCTACAGGTTCTTCAAGGAGAGAGCCACTACACCTACACAAAGTATCTAAGGTGGGCACAGTTCTGCTCCCTGAAGGTCTTCAAAAATCTTTTTTGTTCTGTTAACTGTACAAAGAAACCTACGTCCTTCCTTACCTTAGAAAGATAATTTTCTGAATCTTAGTCTCTTGTTCTCAAGAAAATGTTATTGTATGACTGCCAAGTCTAATATTTCCCTCTATTATTTCAAAAGTGAGACTTTTCAGTTTTGTTATTTCTTTGCTGCCTGGTTCTGGGACATAAAACAAGGAGATCAGAAAATTGTCCTTCTTCTGCACAACATTCATCAGCTTATAGATCTTTCCCTGCCGCTATCTGCTTTCTGAAGTTTCATAACTCAATCTTTCCATCTTTCTTCAGAGGTCCCAGTGATGGAAATGCTGTCTGCTTTCCTCCAATTTTGTGCCTCCCTTTCAAGGTGGGATTATCTGGTTTTGGGTAGAGTATTCCAGGTGAAGGTGTGGCATTGGCTATGCCGGAGACAGTTTCTACCTCATTTCCCAGCATGTGTGCATCCATTTGTTGTCTTTTCTGGCTGTAACTGCACAGAGCTCACTGAACAGCAACACTCATTGTTTTCCTGGACTCACGTACTAAATATAAAATCCCTTGTGGTATAGAAGTAGTTCAAATTTTCTTCACAAAGTTTCATTTCTTTCAATTCTTCAACACTGATCTTCACTCTCTATTCAGGGAGTTTTCAGTTCGGACGAACTTTAATTTCTTTTTTTGGACTTGATTAAATTATATTCTTCCTGTACACTCACTTTCTTGTTGTTTAGCCCTCTTTCTAATGCATTAATACATTGCTAAGCAAAACATATCATATATGAAAACCTGAGACATCCTGCTTTTAACCTTTTGTACTGATGAAAATTGATTGGTTTTTTTCCCTTCCTTTGTTTCCCCTTACCCAGTTAGTATACGTGACTGTATACTACTCCGAAGCAATAATAATTTAATTTGTTTACTACCTTTTTTAGAGACCTTGATTTTTGAAGGGCTAAATAAATTGTCACCAGGATCCCATTTTCATTCTTATGCTTTGGAGGAGTTCTAATTCATTAGAGAGAGAATTTAACTTAGCAGAAATCTGGCTGGTTAGCCTTTCTCATATCACCATTTACACCTTGTTTTATTATTCTACTTTTAAATATTATTTCAACCAATTTATTAGCTTCTAAATATGTCTGTGGCTTACTTGTCAGAGAGTCTCAGGATGATTCAGGATGGGATGGCTTATTGATAAAGTCTTGCAAGTGACAGTTGTCCATTCTGAAATATAAAGTAGAATATTTTCTACTCTCAACCCATGTAATCTATTAACTTTTCTTAATGATAGACTGTACAACTGGTAGTTGGTCTGGCATTTTATTCTCAAACTTTTTGGTAGTCTTCCAACATTGTCTTCTATTTGCTGAACAAGCTGTAGCAACAACAAATGAAAGTAAATTTGAAGGGCAAAACTGTGCATCTCAATATTTTCCCTGATGTTACTGACCTATGCAAATTGTTAGATGTGTCAGCAGATAGTAGCATTCAGACTTGACCCCTTGTAGCAGATGAGAAAAACTGCAATGAAGTAAATATTTGAAAATTCACTGAGAGACAACAACGCTTTTTTTCAAAGAGGAAAAGTTCCTTGTACAACAGCGTGGAGATATGCCAGTTTTGCATAACTCAGGCAATCCTCGATGAAAAGAAAGAGGGGACAAACATGCTATTGTTATGGTAAAGTTAAATACACATAATGTGGTAGGGATTTAGTACATTCATTACAAGCTCATCTTGTTTCATTTGTGTGTAACTCTTCTACAATATCACTGTGGAAGACAGTATCTTTTTGGATATCATTATTGCATACCCATCAGCAAAGGAATAAAAATGAAATATGAAAAATGCTGAGCTCAGAATCCCCTGATTCTCCCTAAGATGGCACCACACTTAACAGGATGCCTCTAAAGGCACATTTTAGTTGTAAGTAAATTGATATTAATGTCTAATGTATAACAAGACTATACAAGTTTAAGCAAAATGCCTGAAATTGGGATAGCATCATATAATCAAACAGGATCAAATAGAAAGACTTTTATAGCAAGCACTGCATGTTATGATAGAGTGGTTTATTCAGTTTCCCGCAAAGATACTGCATCAAGCAGTCAAAGCATTTTGATATTTCAGATAAAAACACATATTTTATATTTGATAAGATGATGGAAATCTGGCGGAGGAAAAACAAGGGATATTTCTCTTTATGGAGACAACTGCTAGTACAGCCACTCACAGAGTAGTGTCACACTCATCATACAATTAGATAAAGCTTTTTCTTTGTTAGTTGAAAACAGTAGCTAATGTGACCTGCCTTTAATTTCCACCTCAGCTAGCCCCAAGAGTCTAGCATAAAACAAAAACTTTTTCCCTGGACTAGGCTTGCAGAACTGATCCCAGTATTAGGCACTTTGAAGATGTCACATACATTGTGTATATATTGTATGTATATTATTAAAATCAGCTATTTCTTCTGCAGAAGTGTATAGTAATGCTGAAAGCTGGCCCTTTTGGGCTGGAATCACTGAGACATTCCTGGGTCTTCTCTGGAAATGCTGGAAGCACAACAGGATTTGGAGGACTTCAACCTGTTTTTTCCTTTTGAGAATTGCCCAGCGTCCAGACATGAGAACATGTTAGGCTACTGCTAACATAGAAAAGGATTGGGAAAAGTAAACGAGCATTTGCATTTTGGAAATGAGGGTTAAGAATGGGGGCGGGGGGGGAGAAAAGAAATAGATAGGAAGTGAAAAGAACTGTATTATTCATGTCGTCTTGACAACTGAGTGAAGCAAACAAGGTCCACTAAGCCAAATAGAAGCTTTTATAAATTCTATCAGAAAGTCTAGTGAGATTCTTTGTTTCAGAGATATTGAAAGTTAATGTTTTTATTTGCCTGCTTGCTTAACAGCTTTGAATCCTGCACCCATGATTTGCTTGTGGTCTCACTGTTGAACAGTCAGTGAACAACCCTGCAGTCTATGAGCTCTTCAAGACTGCGGCCCATCACTAGCAGCAGCTGATGGCTGTGCAATAATCCCATCATCCTAAAGCTCTTGAGGCTTATTTTCTACTACCAAGTCTCAAATCTCATGCCTTGAGACTCAAGTTTTTTCAAAGTGATACCTATCTCATACTCTCCTGGCATAGCCATATGGAGTACCTCTTCCACTCTCTATGAGACATGAACGATGGTCTGGCACACAAAATTACGCAGAAGCCACAGATCTATCTTGTTCTCAATGGAACTTCAATTCAATATCTCATCTTCCTATTTGCACCTTTGAATTGACCAATAATCAAGATTAAGTGGCTTAAAGTGGTAACAAGCTGTTACAAGTTCAGGAGATATAAAAGATGTAATAGATTTCAAGTGGCAACACCACATAAATCTAGGTATTTGAATAAGTATTTCTCATGTTAATAGCGTGTGAAAAATTCCACTTTAATATCTGAATTCCATCAAGAATAGCTGGCAATAATCTCTGCTTTCAACATTGCTCTTAATGGTGGTGAATTTACTAGACAAGTATTTTATTTTGTGTTCAACTGAATCAGCCATCTGTCTCATGTATGGCACAGTATATGACGCTAGTGATTGAATAATTGGATTGGGTCTTAAATTTGTTTTACTTATTTTTATACATGTGCAAATGTAGTAGAAATGCTGGAAAATACAGTTCAAATTCTCTCCGAAGTAAATCCAGGATTGGGAGGGTTAATATATAAAAAGGAATTTTAAAGACAAACAATGAACTATGAGCCTGCTGATAAAGTAGAAACTCAAGAGGCATCCTGGTTTTTGTGTGCTGGTAAACACCATGTACACTAGCTTTTGAGGGTTTTCCCGAAATATGTTATGGTGAGATTATATGGAGAAAACAGAAAACTAAAAAAAGGAAAGAAAAAAAAGTAACACAGACTTCCTAAGGTGGTTAAAAGCTGTGGGCCAAACCGCAGACAGTCTGCACAGATCCTTGTTGCTTCTAACTCTTCTGGGAAATGAGAGGTGAGAAGATTGTGTAGCAGTCTCTATGCTGGTAATACCCAGATTTGCAGGTAATGGCAAAAGGTATGTGCAAGAAGTTGTCCCATTGCTCTGTAATTTCCTGTGATAACAAGCTTCATTCTGCTGTGGCAAATGTCTAGTCCCTTGCGGTCCCACACCAGACTGGGGAAACTCCTCCTCTGGGACATCCGCCCTTGAGTGAGCTTGTTGTTGAGCTTATTGCTGAACTTCTGGGAGAGATTACTGTGGTCTCCCAGAAAACGTGATTTTTCGAATGATCACAAGCTGATGTCAGGGCTCTGATTGCAATATCATATATATTCTCAGATATATCCTCCAATATCTCTATCCAGGCAAGGTTTGGTTATGGGCTCAAAGCAGTTTTTGGTGCAGCTGTGTGGCCTCAAATCAGAGCTGTGAAAGAAACTATGAGAAGGAGGGACCTTGTCTCCTTCCCTTGGGAACTACTTTTAACTTCAAGTACTCACCTTTTTTGAACGTCTGGATGTCTCACTTAAGTGTCATAACAACAGCACACAACTCTGAGGTCTTCATGTCAATCTATACGTTACGTGTAAGGGGGAGGGGTAACACAACTTGCGGACATTGAGTTTAGCAATGTAGAATAGTGCAGTTGCATCCCCAGCCCCGTTCCTGCATTCAAAAATGTCTAGAGAAAAGAGTAAGGCAAAGCTGCTTTGTCTCTAGATAGATTACAGCATAATAATGTACTTCTAATCAATTTCAGATGACCATGATTAAAATAAACTTGTGTCAGTGATACAAGTGGCTATCTTTAATAGAGTGTACATTATGACTGGCTCCTTCCGTTGTTATGAGTTTTGGGGTATTCTTGTTTCTTGAATACATTTCAGGTTCTAAAATATTTTTCTCATCTCTGGTGCCTTGATTTTCTTAGTTCTGGATTCTTTGGCTCTTTGTCTTTAGCCTTTGTCATCTTATTTACTGAATTTTCAGATCCTTGTTTAGATTTATAGAATCATAGAATGGTTTAGGTGGAAAGGACCTTAAAGATCGTCTAGTTTCATCTAGGTCCAACTCTCCTGCCATGGCTGAGGACACCTCCCACTAGACCAGGCTTCTCAAAGCCCTGTCCAGTCTAGAATTGAACACTTCCAGGGATGGGGCCTCCACAACTTCCCTGTGCAACCTATTCCAGTGCCTCACCACCCTCAGAGTGAAATATTTCTTCCTAATATCTAATCTAAATCTACTCTCTTTAGACAGATAATTTTTCAGTCTGCATGATCAAGACGAAAATAAAACATCGAAATTGAATAAGTCCTATCCTTAAAGAGATTATAATTCCAAATGGAAAGAGAAATTTAAGGCACAGAAAACTATTTCTCTGTCTATGTTTATGTGAGTCAATGATAAGTCCCCTAATCTGCCAGGAATCTGCAGCAGCTGTTGTAAGTTGGTTGCAGGCCCTCTGGGCCCATAAGGGGTTGTCTCTTCTGAACAACACTGGAGCTTTGTAGCCAGAAGAAAATCAAGTCCTTAATTTGAGGAAGCAGAGGATATAAAAAGAAAGACTGTCCTGGCCTCCTGCATACACTGGTAGTCAGCAGTATCAATCTTTTGAATAATGTCATGTTGAACTGATTTATCTAGCCTACCACCACTTTAAAAGTGATGGAGAGCAGAGTTGAACACAAAGACTTTACAGACTTGACAGGTCGCTTGGTTCATGAATTCAGATGTATTTTTAGAATAGACTGTAAAACTTTAAAGTAGACCCCTGCCCATTGCAAACTGACTCGAAGTCAGTGGTCCTAAGATCTTCCAGGGAAGCTGATCTGACACTTTAAGGATTATTCATTTGTTTTATTTTAATCATTTGAACATTTTAATACAGTATCTTGTTAGATGAAGTACCGCTAAGCTCACAAAATCAAAGGCCAGTGCCCCCTTTTTACTTTTTACCAGACTACTTATTTCTGTAATGAGTTATTTAATTTTCAATTTCCTTTAAGCTCACCCAAAGGGATGTTTATGATCTTCAAAAGAAAGTTTCTTTCCAATATTAAGTAAGAGCTAGAACTGAATTCTAATACAGATGATGAGTTCAGCTTTTAGGGTATTATAAAAAAACAGTTAAGTTAATCATTATGATGACCCCCATTGATTGGATGGTTCATCACCATCCAAAGATAGGGCTGGTGGATCTGGTTTTGCACAACATCTATTACTTGCAGAAGCTTAATTTATTTTAGCAAATAAGAACAATATAGATCTCTTCTATATTGGTGCCTAATTTCTCTTTAAGATTACTAAAATGACAGTGAGACATTGATGCCATCTCTTCTGCAGTAATTTCTCTATAATCAAAGAAACATATTTGTATTAGGAGCTGGCATATTTGCATCTCCCTAGTTGCCTTTTCCAATATAAACCACAAAGATAAGAGCAGAGCAGCTTGTCATTCCTCTCATTTGTACTTGATTGAAAGAAATCTTGTTATATTGTATATGAACTGAAACTAGAATCAACAATGTACTGGCAAATAAATTTCAACCTTGGTCTACCTTTCCTATATCTTCAAATAAAACAGCATCCGTGTCTTTCAAATGAAATTATTTGTATAACAGGTGAAATAAGGAAAGAAACAAGTTTACTTATTTAATTTACCATCATTTAGGAAGCACTAAAAGTTTTTGTCTCTTAATACTGGCATCAAGATCTGGATAAATATTAAAATATTTATATCATGATATTTCAACCATGCAGATTCAGGAAGTATTCATTATAATCAAATATAAATAAAATCTAAGGTTAAAATAACCACCAGATTGATGTGTTTGGTCCCAAATTACTGTAAATTTCAGGCATAAATTTCCATAATATGAAACAGACATTCTCATTTCCCGGTGCAGCATTTTAACGCAAGGAATTTTAAAAATGCACATAGAATGGAATAACTGTAAAATATAATGTCTGTTCTACAGGAAGCTCAGATTCTTAATTCGTGTTCGTTCTGTATCAGATGACTGAAAATAAAAAATTAGAATTCCAGGGGAGAAAAAAAAAAGGTGGGTGTGTATGGGGGGGGTTTGCATGTACAGAGCAACTTCTCCACAAGGCAGAGCAGTCAATATCAATGTATTAAAACACAAAATACTGTGATGAGTATTTAAATGAGTGTTTTATGAGCAACGTTTGCCTGTATAAACACAATCATAGAATCACAGAATGGTTTAGATTGGAAGGAACCTTGATCATCTAGTTCCAACCCCCCTGCCATGGGCAGGGACACCTCCCACTAGACCAGGTTGCTCAAAGCCCCATCCAGCCTGGCCTTGAACACCTCCAGGGATGGGACATCCACAACTTCCCTGGATAACCTGTTCCAGTACCTCACCACACTTATAGTGAAAAATTTCTTCCTAATACGTATTCCAAATCTACCCTCTGGACAATAGTCTCTGTGGAAAGAAATGTTTGAACTTTATTAAATAATATTTCCCCAGTAAAACTTTTTTGATTTTGATAGTGTTGAAATAAAATGAAATTTGCATTTTTTTAAATGCTTGCTCATTGAAAGCCTGTTCCTGTGAAATATCTTGTTTTCAGCAACCCACGTATTTGAAAGCCATTGTTTTTGTTATGTGTCTTCTACTGCATGTAATGAAGAACATTTAGTCACCTGACGGTACCACTAGCTCTCATTAGCAAAGGTGCCTTACAGAGGATTTATCCCCCTTATCTGTTTCCACACTATTTCCACATTATTCAAGTATTTAGCCAGCCCTATTCTGAGGCTACCCACGGTCTCAGAATGGGACTGGGAATGACAGTCAGCAGAAAAGAAATGCCATCAGCAGTCCTGCAGCTCTCATGGGCAGAAGGCTCTCCATAACAGCTGATCTTTATTCCATACTACCCAGACAAAATACACTATTCCTGAAGTCAGACAGTCCTTACTGCTCAAAACTGACAAAGTTCCTGGGGGAGTTCACATTTGTAACACTACCCTTGTCAGACTTAATCAGATCTTGTATCAGTTAGCCATCTATATTTTGGTTGTGTAGTCTATATAAAATACACTTGTAAGCTATCTAAAAGACATCTCTGCTTGTACAACATGATATCTCATGTCTTGATGCACAAAGCAGACACTGAGATTGACCCAAGTGTTTCTTAAAGAAGATGCACTGTCACTCAAACCAACACATAATACCCTGGTGATCCAAGTATAAAAAGCTTTTTAGAGATTGGACTGCACAGGCAGTGCATTAGTTGGTAGGTGACAGTAGCTATTACTTGTCTGCTGTACCACGTGCATAAGATTTAAAGTGAATTTTACAGCATAAGCTTTATCACAGAAAAAAATAGGTGTGCTTTTCTGAGGTTCCTGATGCTGGCATGAAACCCATAATTACATTAAGATCTTGTCTCCTAATTTCCTTCATGTATATATATTGTTTGATATATTAATCTTTGCCTGGCCAATGTTCAAGTGCAGTTCTGAATGGATGAGTGGATGTCTTTATTTGCTCAAGTGAAGGTTTAGAAGGTTTTCCAGCCTTTACCAGTAGCTTTTCTTCCGCTCTGTTACTGACAACATTTCAGCTCATGAGGAGAACTACTACTATTTTTAACTCCCTAATATACCTGGTCACCCTACCCTTTAAGGTTATGGGATAGTAAAATAAATTAAAATGAAGTAAAGGAAGTTAGGCTGAAGTAGATACTTTAAAAAAATTTCATAGAAAGGCTGAGATGAAAACTCTAAAAGAGACATCATGGATTGTGGTAATGTTGCAGAATAATACACAGAGACAACAATTCACCCAGACTGAAAAAAAAGGCAAATAATGGTATTTAAACATATGCTTTAACTTTAAATGCACACATAATGCCTTTAAATAGTTCATACCTTCATAATTCTATGAATCAGGCAGAGATTAGACATGTAAAGTAGACATCACTTGTTGCATATAGGCAGTATAATGCATACTAGAATCTTTAAGGTTACTTTTGGCTACAGAAAATTTTATGCTAAAATTGAAGCTGACAGGAAGAGAAGGATTTTGCTTTCCATACACAGCTTATTCACTGTTGTTGGCAATGAGTCAGCACGGGCTGAGGACCAGTGGGGTAGAATACAGCAAATACTTGAAGGCCATATCACTATTTGGCAAGCCATATTTTTTTTATTTTTTCTTTAATGAATGTTGTTTCTGTATCCAGTTCTGCTGAAAAAGCTCAGCTTACATAATAAGATTTTCCATGAATATTCTTGTAAAAATCAATTAATTAGTCAGTCACAGCCTGAGGTACTCCTCAGTATACGTAAAGACTGAAGAATTCACCTCAAAATACTCACAAGCTTTGGGAGAAGTTAAACTGGAACCGTATCACACTTTCTCAAGCCAATATTGTTAATTCCTTTACCCCAATAAGGCACAATTTCCTGATGTGGTTGAAAATTTCAATGAACAGAGCACCTCTGAAGTTCATGAGGGGTCTCTTCCTTTTCATCTGGTAGGTGAAATTAAGTTATTCTCTGTTTGAAGACTACATTTCCATACTGAGGAATGAATATGGTGGCAAAGCATCAGTGCAAAGCAGTTAAAATTTATTTTGATTCCGAAAGTTTACCATTTTGAGAGAGAATTTCCGTTGTCACTTCTCTCTTCCCACTTTCTTTCTCTCCCACCACATCTCTTCCTCCACATCTAAGAGCGATTTCATAGAATCATAGAATAGTTTGGGTTGGAAGGCATCATTAAAGGTCATCTAGACCAACACCCCTGCAATAAGCAGGCACATCTTCAACTAGATCAGGCTGCTCAGAGCCCAGTCCAACCTGACCTGGAATGTTTCCATGGAGGGGGCACCTACCACCTCTCTGGGCAACCTGTTCCAGTGTCTCACCACCACCACAGTAAAGATTTTCTTCTTAATATCTAACCTAAATCTACCCTCTTTCAGTTCAAAACAAATACCCCTCATGCTATCACTACACTCTCTGGTAAAGAGTCCCTCCCTGTCTTTCCTGTAGGCCCCCTTTAGGTACTGGAAGTCTGGTGTAAGTTTGCCTAGGAGCCTTGTCCATTCCAGGCTGAATAAGCCCAACTGTCTCTGCCTGCCTTCATAAGAGAGGTACTCCAGCCCTCTGATTGTCTTTGTAGCCCTCCTCTGGACTTGCTCCAGCAGGTCCACGTCCTTCTTATGTTGAGGACTCCAGAGGTGCACACAGTACTCGGGGTGGAGTCTCGTGAGAGTGGAATAGAGGGGCAGAATCACCTCCCTGAACCCGCTGGCCACATTTCTTTTGATGCAGCCCAGGATGCGGTTGGCTTTCTGGGCTACAAGTACATATTGTCAGCTCATGTGCAGCTTTTCATCCACTGGTATCCCCAAGTCCTATTTGATGATTTCTAGGTTCCCTTTTGTATTACTATTTTGGCAACCCAGTCAGTAACATCAATTTTTTCTTCAGTGTCATTTTCATGGTGAATAGCTAGAGTAAGTACTTCCTGGAAATTTCACACTGTTCTTTAAGAACTGTGACGGCAACGGCAGTCAGGAACAACAGGAGAAGGGACAGAAGAGAGCTGAAATAATCTCTTGAAAACTATGAAGAATTGGCAGCCGTAGAGAATGAAACTGATAGAGCTTTTCCATTCTGTTCTACAGATACATCTCATGCAGTGTGACTCAGATGATTCAGGCTACATACTCAATCTGTTTTGACAGAAATTTAAGTTCTTTAGAATCACATGTATTGTGCATGTATGAGTGAGTAAGAATGAGACAGGAAGGGAGGGAGATTGTGGGCATACATACATAGTAAATACAACTTTATCTTCCCATCATTTTCACAGTCTTAGTAAATATTGGTCCTACAATTAAAATTAACTTTTAGCAGCAAATTAGCAGTTGCACAACCAGTTGCAAGTCAGCTGGTATAATGACCAGGGCTGCGGCCAGTCAATGCACTGCTCTACCTGGAGATACTGCACACTCTGTGGGCAGCAGCTCTTGGCCCTTCTCTAGGAAAATGCAGCCATATTACCTAATAATGCTGTTTGATGGTCTTTTAAGACCAGAAAGAATGACTCTAAGACACCGTCAAACCTCACGTGTGATACAAGATACAGAATAGCCTAAAAAGAGGGAATATCTGGGCTGCTCTTCCCCACAGAGACACAAAGAAGCATTCTTCCTGATGTCCTGAGAGAAAAAGCACACGCTGTGCTCTTTCGTTTCTCAAAATTCTCCACACACAACCTTGTTTTCTTCCTCTTAACTCTGAATCCATTTATTATCTGTAATGATTTGACAAGCAAATGCAGTTTAGTGTCTGGTTTGTTTGTGAAGTGTTCATTCCTTGAATTGCTGAAACAGGTTATTTGTGTTGGGCGCTTGGTGATTGAAGTCTTAAAATATTTTTTCTGCTTCCAGGCATTGGCTTGAAATTTTTACAGTAGAAATAAAATGAATGCCAAATAATGAATTAGTCTGCTTAATTAATAATATATTTTTTCATTATATTATTAATCATTTACAAATACCAAGAAGATTTTGATGATGATTGTTCTGGGTAGGCACCCAGGTATATAAAGCAAGCATGAATCGGTGCACTTTTTCAGAAGAGTAATTGTTCTGTTTTCCTACAGAAACAGGATAGTATAGGTTTAATTTGTTTAGGTGAGCAAAATTACCACTAAACCTTTCTGAGAGTTTGTAGTTATACTTCTGCACATGAAGGATGTGCTTATTCATATGTGATACTATCTTTCCAACATAGTGTCTTGCCTAATAGACAGGACTGTATCTCTTTCAAATATAGAGTGTCTAAAGGTCTGTTGATGGTAAAAAGATGAGATATTTAGATATATACAGTTATTTACTGCATGCATGTGGTTGCCATGATGTATCAATAATCCAATTTATCTGACTTCTTTCCCTTAAAAAAAAAAAAAACAGAAAAACATGGGGTTTTTTCCATTATTCTGGATAAGTCTGCCAGATTTCTATTAGCAGCTATGATTTTTCAAAGGTTTTCATCATCTTCCAAACCAGCTGAAAACACAAGTCCATTTTAATTGTTTTTCTGTATCATATGCATGCCACACATATATGAGATCATGATAGGCAGCAGAAATTATAAATTTAAGAAATCTAAAATCTATGTTGTGTGTTAGTTTTGTGTTTGGTTTTGGTGGCTTGACTTAAATTCACAAAATATCTATTAATAAAAATGATGCTTTTGTCTTCTGAAGTTCTGGTTTTGTGTGAAAATCACTAGATTTCCTCTTGTTTATTCAAAAACTTTAAAAAATAGTTGTGTATTATTATACTTTCTGTATAATTTATGTATTTTTCGCAAGATACATAACTGGGTTCCCAAGATTCTTGTAACCCAGTTTAGTTCGGTTCATGTTGGGAGTTAGTTTTAGTTTTGTTTAATTAAGGAAATATTAAAGTGAAAGCCTTGTCTATCACAGTCACAGCCTCTCTTTACTTTCCTTGAAATGTAATCTAAGACATCTGTTTTATTGACTTGAATCTCGAAAAAGTACATGTTTTGAAGCAGCAAGAATTTTGCTCTAGAAAACTTTATTTAATGGAAAATCTGGAGGATATTCCCTCCTCTGACTATTTAACACATGGTCTTCTCCTCACATCCACCTTCCATCTTTTCTCTGTCTTCAGAGAAAACTCAATATAAGTGCAGAGAGCAGAATGAAAGAAGCAGCCACCATACAGTGTCACAATATCACTTAGAATCAGAGTGAATGCATACCATCTTGAAAGAGAAAACAGAAAACATATGGGAGATAAGGGAAAACTGTGCATAAAATTATTGATTGGCTCCTACATTTTATAAATTTTGTAAATTTTATACATTTTTATAAATTTCAGAACAACTCATGTTAGCTATCATTTGCAATACAGCCTTTTTAAGCTGTAGACTTTAGAATAGAGGGATGGTAGTAGCAAGGCACTTTGCTTGGTTGTGAACATTCTCTTGGACTTTATGAGGCAGATTGGCCTTGTCCCATATGACCACACACACACACAAAACCTGTTGATGCTTAGATGTGACTTTTATGGCATGATTCACAGTAGCTAACAGGTTGGTTATACGAGGTGTTATTATTCAAGATTTTGCAGTGTGGAGGGTTTTTTTTTTCTTTTTTGAATTATTTTGACTTGGAGCAATAACATCTGCTTAAGAAGGAGGGCTGCATTTTGGCAGTGACTATGTCAACACAGGAAGACAAAGGTAGTATTGCACCAATGTCCTCAAACAAGATCTTCTACACCTTTTTTCAATGAGCCATGGTTTGCTGAAGCCACTTTAAAGACTTCTCATACATGCAGTTAATCTACACTGCAGAGAAATATTCCAGAAATGAGAGCTATTTATCTGTCTCATTATGCCATAGTTTATGCGAGAAAGAAAGAAAATATTCTGTTAATGCTTGAGAGGAGGATGTATTGTTTGCTAGGTTGCTAGGTTGCAAGGCTGACATGGGAAAAAATGGCACAAATATTTTCTATTTTAATAAAAAATATCCTTTCTTCATTTTTTAAAAGAAAATGTGGGAGTCTTACCTTTATTTTTCACAGATACCTAGGGATCAATTCAGCTCAGCAACTGATATCATGCAATTCAGAACAGATGTGAAATGAGAGGGGGGAAAAAAAACAGGCAGAAGCAATGTTTAATTACAAGAAGAGCAGAAAGAAAGGAAAATAAAACTGCCGTCAAAATGGTCATATACAATATATTTTGTATTTCAATAAGGTAAAAAACAACTGCACCATTTACAGGACATGAAAAGCTTAACATAAATGATGTAATATATTTTCTCCATTCAGATGAGTAATAGTCATTTTCAGTTTATACATTGAAAATTGCATAGAAAAATACTAATAGAGTACAACTAATATTTTAAAATGTTCTATATGCAATACTTTTAAAGGTGAGCGCTTATTGTGATTATAAATCTTGGGGTTTAGCCATTGATGTCCCTTAAAAAACAAAAAATGTCTTCTTATCAAAGCACAGTTTATAAAGTGTGTACCGTACTCAAAATGCAAGCCAATATGTATTTTCACTGATAGCTTCAGGACTTGTTCTGCAATGCGTGTTTTAAGACTCTGGAAATCAGTATTTGAGATTTGCTGGGAGATAGAACAGAATTCCCAACCAACCAAAACCTATATTTGCGGGGACATAAGAAGGAAAACTGGCTGATCAAAGGCGAAAATATCTGCTTTGCTATTAGGAAAATGTCAAGAAATTTCAATACATTGCAGTTCCAAATCACTGGCTTCTAATATTTAAGCTACAGAAGTCACCTTTCACTGTCATTGAAAGAAAGAAAAGCCTTTGGACTATTCTGGATCTATTTACTCTGTTGGGTCAGCCGTGGGACTCATGCGAAGGCTGCTGAGCAGTGAGTGGTATGCACAGATTTCCTCTTGGGTGGCACATCCTTAAGCATGAAAGGAAGATTTCTGTGCAAAACCTTTGGTGCCTAGAAAGTCTAAAATGTCCAAGAATGGTAGAAGAGGTTATTTGGGGTCTTTGTTAGGAAAGTCGGCATTTAAATCACATCTGTACTATTACGCAATAGTAGAAACGGACTGCTCTCTGGGCTACCAGCTGGCCCAGCACCGTTCATCTGTAGACATCTACATTTTTTCCTCTTTGTCCAAAGAACAGTATGGCCATATCAAAACTGCTTAGTGGGTGCAGTGCTTGGAAAAGCCTTTTCCCAGACAATGGCTGGGCATTGTACAGCAATGTAGGAGTTACAGGAAATACAGAAGCATAAGAACACATATCTGCGCATACCACTCACTGCTCAGCAGCCTTTGCATGAGTCCCACAGCTGACCCAAAGGAGTAAATAGATCCAGAATAGTCCAAAGGCACAGGCCAAAGCTGTGGAGGCTGTGGGCTAACAGCTAGGCATTATGGGTGAGACTTTTCTAGTACTCAAATCTGGCTTTGACCCTTTTTTTTTTCCCCTTATCCAAAAGGGATAAAATTCCACCTCAGCTGCACTATAAGTAGTCAAGCGTTAAATTGGTGCTTTTCCATGATGTTTACTCCTCCAGCTACTCAGACTGTTCCATGTCAGTTCTCAGGCCTGAAAAAAAAAAAAAAAAAAAACGGGGAAAATGGAGGATCTTTGTGGGAAGGGCTGAAGACCAGCGTCTCCTATCTTCTAGGCCAGCTTTCAGGATGCCCTGAAGATTTTACCTACTAATTCTTGGACGTCCTAGTGGGTTCTGCAGAGGTGTCTTGTCCCACAAACCTGAAGTTTCTTTTGAAGAAACCAGAGCATGTGGGTAGGAAGGCTGATAAGTATCACCATCTCACCCCAAAGTGGGATATGACTAGGTTCGTATCCAGGCAGAACTCTGAAAATCTTAGTTTCCAGGTAGCCTCACTGGCCAAAAAAAAACCAAAATGAGGACCAGCATATTAAAAATATCAATATAGATTGCACACAAGGTTGAAAGGGGCTGCAATAAAAAGGATATGGAGTGGGAGACAATTATCTGAGAAACAGATCTCAGGTACAGGTACACTCATGCATTCTTTAAAAATCTGAACAAGAGTTCAAAAGCAATTTTGAGCCAAAACTGCGGACTTGTGAATCAGAGCAAGAAGATAATGTGTAGGAACTGAGATTAGATACATAAAAATGTTCACAGAAGCCTAGGATTGCATTATTTGCTTCTGCTCTTGAATAAATATTTATTTCCTGTCTTGCTTAAGTAGACACTTGGGTTTTCTCATTTTCTTGTTACCATGTATGGTGTGCTATTCAATACACTCCCTATAAACTGATGTACATTTTCAAATGTGATTCATAAACCAACTTACTACTCTTAGATCTATTCTATGAAGAGAAAATGGGGATTCATACTGAACAGATCTACAGTGTTAGTGATCAGGAAGGAACATCTGTGAATATTTATCTATTATCAGAGCCAATGTTCCTGTCTCCAACCAATAGACTATGCTCATTGACAAGTTAAAAATAGAAAAAACAGTACTTTATTTCTTTTATTGTTGCAAGTGTCAATATAGAAACTGAAGCATTAAAAATGTGGTGGGTGATATAGTCAACACCAGGAAAACCACTTGCTGTTTAGAAGTTTATTTAAGAACAAAAAGTACACACGCTGCCCAGTCTTCCTTCTCATTAATCATTTACTGTGGATAAGAAATCTTTGTAAGCACTTAAAATTGAATTTGTAATGAACAAAATTGTATTCTACAGAATGAAGTAGGCAAAAGCTGCTATAAAGAGACAATCATAAACCATAGATTATTGATAAAGGCTTCACTTTACCACCTAGCAACCTTGCCCATACCTGCCACCATTGCAACCAAGCTGAGATAAAAGTTTTGTGATTCTGGGACTAATACATTGAAATTAATTATACAACTTAAGATGCTACTGACGCTAATAAAATGATAACTGATGAGACCGAAACATAATAAATCAAACCAAACTCTCAGTTTTATTGCTCTTTTCAGGTGTCAGTTTTTGAATTTTCAGTGCTTAAAAATTTAATCTCAGTTTCCTTTTTTATTAAAAACAGGTCTAGGAAGAAGAAAAATAATCAGTTGACCATTGTTTTTCAGTCTGTTATATAGGAAAGGTAGTTACTAAGATCTTCAGATATTCTGAATTAAAACAAAAAGGATTTTTTCACTATATAACAACTTAGCAAGTATCTAGCTAGTAAATTTTGTATTTCAAAACAAATAAGTGAAAAATAAAATGGCAAACAAGCAAACCTCTCTGTTCTCAACCATACAGGTTTTTCATCTCCTTTGTAGTCTTGTGTCCAACCTATTTTTGTATGATCACATGTGAAAATTTTCTGGGTCCAAAAGGCTAGTTTAATTCTTATGACAAAGATCATTGCTCAGAAAATGATAGGCAAAAGAAACTAAAATCAATGTGCTCATTTTGCTGTTCTGTTTAAATTATGATAAGAATTGTAATAATCGCAGGTCCTGCAGCCATGGCTACACAGCATCAGATAACAGCATCTTTAATGTGTTACTTTTAGCTCCCAAATGTAGACATCAGTCTTCACTGTTGCAGATTTATCCCCTAGTCTACAGCTGTTGGTGTTCAGAAACCCTAATGTGTGTTTTAAGGCTGCGGTCTGGATAAGGTTTTATTTGAAGGGAAGCAGCACCATCTATTGCAACCTGATAGCTTAGCTCTACATGATATGAATAGCAGAGCTGGCCTGAGCCCAATTTTAAACTCTTTCTTGCACTTGCTTTCATAAGCTTTTCCCAAACCAGCTTCAAATGAGGTTAGGATCTCCGTTTGTATGTGATAAGGGACAGGGACAGGGGTGTGTGGCATGTGTGCATGTGTCCAATTAAAAGGCGCATCTAAGAGACATATCTGTTTACAAACTAAGATAAAATAATAGCATAAGCATAGACCTGACTAACTGTTGTTTTTAAGTGACTTGGCTGGAGTTTCCATTTCTGAAGTGGGAGGATAGTCAAAAGTTAAGAGTATGTTTTACCCAGGTGATATTCTCTCAAAATTTGCTTTCTGAAGCAGCATTAATGTAGGTGTGTAGTACAGTATGTTCTTTTAATAATGACAGTGCTGTTGTCATCCATCTATACTTCTGGTTCTTCTTTTTTTCCAGACTGTCTACAAAGCCTGGCTCTGTTCCCAGTATTTTGAAGTCACACAGTTTCACTGCAGCAACAGAATTCCTTGCAAGCAATACTGTTTGGAGGTTCAGACGAGGTGTCCCTTTATATTACCAGACAATGATGATGTCATCTATGGAGGACTATCAAGTTTCATCTGTACAGGTATAGTATAGAAAAGCTAATTTCACTTGTTTTCAGAAGTCTAAATGTGAAAGAGAGCGTGAATAATGTTTCTTCCATTAGCTCTAACTATGGGAGCCTGAAGGTATTGCTCATCACAAAGATTTCTCAGAGGTGCTAGGGTTTGAGCCCAGATTTAGTAATGCGCATTTTGCTACAGCTTGACACAGTCATTAACTTTACAAAACAAAATTACTAGAAGAAATTTGTTCTAGTTATTTTTTACGCTTAATGATTTGTTGAGGATTTTTGTTACTCTGTGTCATGCAGCACTCAGAGAAATGAGATTCTGTGTCATACAACATTCAGAAAAAGTGAAAGGCAAGATCAATTTTTAGTATATTCACCTTTGTTTACCAGCATTCTTGTGTCAGATAAACGAAGAATCTGAGGCATAGCATTCAAAACTGTGCAGCGGCTCTTGGAAGGTAAATGTCAAAGAAAGGTCTTTCACCAGGGAAGAGTTTCAAGAATCAGTTGTTCCCCTGTGAAGAACTGATCTTTTGGTCTCTTCTTGAGTCTTGCTACATTCTGGGAGTATTTTAATTTTAAATGTTCGTACTAGTATAGGTCTATGCATCGACTGATAAAATGGTTTGGTTCCTTTTATATTCCATTCTGCTTCAAACATTGTCCCAGAATGATCCAACCAGAGATGATGTGGTAAGCAAGAAATACCTTTAGTACATCTCAGGTACCTCAGATACTTTTTTCAGGACTGGATGGGAGTCATCCACACAAAATTTCAGCTTATATCAATGTTATCTGCAGATTTCTGGTGCCTAGAGTATCATCTGAGAATCTTGAAGATATTTAGGCTACTTATTCCCACTAAGTGGGTAAAAAGGCATTTCAACACTTAGAGCGCTTGACAGCCTGGTCCAAATATCTGAAATTAGGCAGCCTCCACCTTAAATTAGGGCTGCACTGTAAAGTTTGATACTAAATGGGTTGCCCAAGCTGAGCTAGTTAAAACCAGAGCAAAATATAAAACCCCATAAATGCTCTATACCATCTCAGAGGCACGCATAATGTCTGTGGCAACTCACATCACCTTGTACACTGTGTTTGGATTTAGGGGGTTTCTGGTAGCAAGACATTTACCGTATTTCTTCTTGAAGATTACACCTATTGCACACAATTGAGCAATACCAATCTGTATGCAAAAGACAATATAATGAAATGCAAGCTGAGTTACAATTTGGTAGTGATCAATAAAGCAGTGGTGCTTAGCACTTCAATGCATTTTGTAAATATTAATAGCCTTCCAATATGCATACATAGTAACCAAATGAGCATTATTTTCCAGTCTAAGATAGGACAGTAAAAGCTGAAGTGAGCGACTGAGGACATTTTTATTTACAATATGTTTACAATATGTGTGTGTGTGTGTGCATGTATATACACACGTGTGTGCACACTTGCACAAATACACAATAGCAAAGAACAAACAAACAATAAACAAAACCATCTTAATAATTATTTCAGAAAATCTTTTAGGAAATACATATCCACCTCTTCATTTTCTCTGAGTTTGGGTTGAAAAGCAGATTTAGGGGAGGATTAAACTCATTTTATTGCAGGTATTAGTAGTGTGGGTATCTACACATAAACTCTGTGACTAAGCTCTCACTAGAGTCACTGAAGACCTGGGGTAGTCAGTAGAGCTGAGAGCTATTTAATTCAGCCTAAGTAGGCATCTGCACTCCGTGAGCTGACTGGCTCTCTACGCCCCTCTAACAGTACTGGATACACTCTATTTGCTGTAGCTGCTGTTAGTCACCAAGGTCTTACTGCAGACACTTAAAATCAGGGTGACCTGAATATCATCTCAGTAGTCCACTAATATTTGGTTGAACTTTGTGTCCACTCAAGTCAAGACCCTCAGCACCAACAGGGCAGACCCTGTGTTCACGGACCCATAGGAGTCAACATGCTGACACTGGGCAGTTGTGTGCCAGAGAAGATGCTGAGGAGAGGTACAAGGCTGCAATTCAAACTTTGTCTGGAATACAGCCCATTGCCGCTCTCTTATTAATCAGCATCTCACTGTAAGAACACTTCCTGACAATAAACAATGAGCAATTAGACTGATATCTGCTGTGGGACTAAAGAATTACACTTCTCTGCAGCTTAGCAAAACCAGAATTATGTAATGCAAAGTACAGCGAGTTCAACAACAGATGAAATGCTGTACCTCAGCATAGCTTGTGGCTTGACAGTTACCTTGACCTCCTTTTGCCAAAAAGCAACCGAAAGCAGTATGCCCACATCTTGAGGGACCTGTTCTGCTACACTTTCTGTGAGCTCCTGTCTGGCAGACGTGTTCTGGGATTTCTGGCATGGGTGAAACAGATGAGTCAGGTCAAAGGTATTTCTTTTCGATATTTAGGTGTTACAGCTGGTTGTCTAGTGTCTCCGTTCAACCTAAGTTCACTGTGAAGCTGGTCACCACTGAGCTCTTCTACAGGAAACACAGCAGGAGCAAACTTTATGTTCAAGAATTCCTCACAAATGGTAATTTGTCATAGCCCATCACTCATTTGGATTAGGTTTGAGTATCTCTGCTGCTCCTGACTCTGATGGTATCCCACAGAAAAAAATGCTACAGGTCCTTTTTTTAAAAAAAATTACTTATATTTTCAGAGAAATCCAGGAGAAACTGAATTAGGTTATGCCAGTATGATATTTTTTCCTCCATTAAACTAATGTAAGAGTAGCTGGCTAGCTAAGAAACACTGTTAATTATAAAACATTGTCTGGAGAAAAAAAAGGAACCCCTCTGATTATAGGATGATCTGTCTCTGAGAAATGTCAAGAATTTGTGATTTCTGATTTTCTTTAATAAGGTTTTAGAAGCAATAGTTTTTTAATAAGGGTTTTCATTCCTTCTCTCCATGGTAACAGACTATTTCTTCAAAGGTCCAGTAGAGATTTAGGTTAATGGAAAGACAGAGGATTGATTTCTATAAAACATTTCAATACACCATGGAAGGCAACTATCAGGAAAAGACATTTTTATTTCATGTTGGCTACAGCACGGAGTTCAGGATGTATATATAAATATGATATACTGTTTTCCAATTGCAGCTAGATAAGAGGCTGGGGTGGCTCCATGTCACCCTCAGCACTGGGAGCTGCCACGGTGCTACTGAGCTGCCACCTCCATCCTGCTGCAGTAGTGAGAAGGGTCATGGAGGCACTGCTGGAAACAGGGGCACGGTGGCATCAGTGGACAGGGAACCCACATGCTTTTTTTTTTTTTTTCTTTAAGGGCAGGAATTTCTCGAGATTGGAGGCTGTAAAAAAAAAAAAAAGTACTGGAGGCTGTAAAAAGCAATAACAGAGGTTTTATCCTTCCTCAGGAAGTCCATGTTATGAGAAAAGAGCATAGGACTGACTATTTTTTCCCCAAGAAAATTTTCAGTTGTTGTTATCTTAGAATTCCTTAATAGGTGTTTTTTAAAATGCTTTAAAAAAGTAAATATTTCTACATGTAGAGTCATCACAGGGCTGGAGCCATAATTGTGGCGAAGAATCACACATGGTGGGGGTGTACTTGCTCTTTTGCGGTCCTTTGACACCATCAAAGTAAAAGAAAAGTTGTAGTTTATAATAACTTCTTGGAAACTCTTGAAGGATTGGTATAATGAATAAGAAGTATTCTAGCCTGAGGATATCTTACTTGATTACCCCCAATGAAAGCAGATAGATGTTACACTAGTTGTGTATCAATGGAACTTGCCTTTTGTAGAAGTGCATGTGAGGATGTGGGACAACTGCAGTGCAAAAGAAAGTACTTGGGAAATTAATCAAAACAATCAGAATCACAGTGTGGATCTGATTATGGAAACTTGTGGTTAGCTACAAAGATGTTTGTGTTCCCATGTCCCCCCTTTCTTCTAGGAAATAGAAGTCCATCTTTCCATCAGGCTCTGTTCTGGAACACACTGTTTTTCATATTCATTAAAATCGAAGGGTTGCTTTCAGTTTAGACCTTCGAAGTTTATATCCATATAACTGAAGTTTCCAGTGGCTTCATCTAAGGTTTCTTTCTGCAGCTCAGATGTCTAGAATTGGCCGTGTAAAACAGAATCTTATTTAAGTGAAATAATAGTAGTGTTTAGGCATACATACGCACACGGAGCAGATTACCGTGAATAAGTCCCATGCACAATTCCAGGTAAAGACTTTTAATTATGACTCCTATGAAAACAGTGTGCATACCAGTGGGACTGTATTCTTTCATAGATGTAGTCATCTTTTCCTTTTTTTTTTTCCCAGTGTGAATGGAAGATGTAGATTTCTTTCACAAATGCTCTTTGAGTGAGAAAAGAGAGCAGAAAGATGTATGAGTCTACATACAGAGCACTGGGAAGAGACTGGTAATATTTCACAACACCTGCTTTGCCCATGCCTCCCAAAGTAATGTGGTCCAACAGCTGGACTGGGAACTGGCCCAACCCATGAACTTCTTCTGGCTTGCTGCCATCTCCCAAAGCAGAGAAAGAGGATGCAGGGGCCATAAATATTTTCTTCACAGCCAAAACTGTCCATTCAGGCCTTCAGTTCGCTCAACCCAAAAGAACATGAGAGCTCGGTTTCCACCAAATGAGCAGCAGAGGTGCCCAAAGGGAGGGGAGAAAGGATCACCTCTCCTATGCACACATGGCCCTTCCCTGAGCAGCCAGGATATGCCATCAACACAAATGCTGCAGTTGCATCCACATTAGCAATCCAGTTCAGGAGTGTACTTTTGAAGCAAATCTCCTGTTCATACTCCTTGCTGTTTGACTTGTGCAGGGGAGAGTTCTTGAAGGATACAAACTGGATTCCTTTGGATTAAACTAAACTAGAAGGTGTGCTACAGGACCATACATAGCACATCCCATCCACTAATGCACCTTTGGTCTACAGAATCAGACTAGAGCTAGAGTGAGGTAAAAACCGCTTGACTGTATTCAGGGTTGAGATGAGATACTCAGCACCAGCTGTTTCATTATACAAATAATAAATAAATAAATTTAAAATCTTCTTTTGCCCAAAACTGCTTGTTACTACAGACATAGCCTATTCTGGCTGCTGGGAGAACAGTCTCAAAACTTCTGTCCACGTCTCAAGCCTGGAACACTTTACAGTGCAGAATAAGGGTTACCTGTGTTGCTAAGGGCTTTCTTTGTACTGACTAAGATTACAGTGTCTTTGTGCCTTGTGACATAACAGGGCCACCACCCAGCAGCAAATACTAGGCAGGAAATGCCAGCCACATGCTCACACTCTTTATTTGTACAATAGATGTCATGGAATTTAACATAGCACGTGAGTACCTGCTTGAAAGAAAGGAAGGGAACACAGTGAGCAGCAATAAGGCAGAGATGTGTTGCCTTAGCTTCTTCCAAAACCCGCATGGCACCCTGTGTTATTTCCTAAGAGCAGTGTCATCAGAACGAGTCTACTGCCACCAAGAGGAGAATCAAATTTGTCTGCTCTCCTTTGCTGAACAGAGTTCTGATACCTTTCAACGTAGGAGAAAGGGGAGAGAAGAGGTGAGAGGACAGGTGATTCAGGTGCTTTGAATCACTTATATCTTTCCATTCAGTTGGTATTAATTCCGGCTTCTAATTTCATGTGTTGCATTTAACATCTCAGTTGCTTGGAATGCATGATGTGAATATTCTCCCATACATTAATTTTTGGCAAATATCACTAACAAATGCTAATGTGATCTATTCAAAGTATCACTTCCTGAGAAACTCCTCCTCTTTTAAAGAAGAGTAGTCAGCAGAAAGGAAATGGTCAGTAATGCTTCATAGTGCACACACTAAGGTTTCTAAGGAAGTAGTGAGAATTGTTACAGAGAATCCTTACCAATCTGTAGAAAGGGCTTGCTGACTAACAAAGCTCAAAAAAGGTATTGGGAACAATTCTTTTAATTGCAGCTTCTTCTCAAGGGGCAGATGTATGTCTGGGTTTCACCAGCAGGTTTAGCTATAAAGTGTCTGTTTCAAAACAGATGCCCTGATTTCAGTGCAATTTGAAAAGCAATTTCCTTGAGAAAATGTGATATATAGAATGCATCACAATCTATCTTTTCTTTATAGAACAATTCAAGAAAAGAAAATCTCTAAATTTAATCCCCTTTATGTTTTTCTTGGCAAAGTCCAAAAAATATTTATCCTTGATCCAAATTTTTACTCTAAAAATAACTCATAATAATGTGTCATTTGCCTCCTGCCTACATCTCTTATTAGGTCCTAAAATATCAAAATATTAAGCTAACTTAGACAGCAGGACAAATCCCATTTATGTTTGACAAGCATGTTTTAAATCGTTACTTGCTATGGATCTGCTTACAAGGAAAATTTGACATGGTTTTGCAGCAGAATCTGTCAACTAAATAGCTCTTCTTTTCGAGTCCAATGTTATTCTAGTCTTGAATATCGGGGCTTTCCCATGAATGCGGTCCCATATTATAATATGTTTATTAGCCGCAGATGTTCTTCTCCTATGAAAACAACCCAGGCAATTAACCAATTGATAACCCTGAACTTTCTGTGACAATACAGTACTTAGATATGTATGACAAATTTCTTTCCTATCATATCAAAGCAGTAATTCCTTTTAATCAAGAATTGTACATAATAGAAGCAAAATTAGAGGATGGCGGTGGGGAAAGACACATGATTATTAGAACCAAGTTATCTCACACTTATCCTGTATCTCAACATAGCAGAGCTGAAAAGGTTCATTGTATAGCCTTGAGAGTCACTGATTTGTTTATTCTTCTGGCTTGCAGCAACTCAGTCAGTTTTACAGGGACCACACTGCTTTACACTGACAGGAGGAAATTGGTCCTGTACACATTTTAGGGGAAAAAAAGCCATGCTTGGTGAAGGAACACAATTAATATTTCTTGAATGTGGATGCACGCACAAAGGAAAATGTTCCAGAGGTAACTAACTGAAATAGTCACCATCATATAGTGACAATACAAAATTAAAACACAGCAACGCAGATCTCATCCAACATTTGGAATGGAGTCTGAAATGGAAATTAGGCTTTCAAAAGAGGTGAACAGCTTTATTCACCAGTTTAAGAATAATCTGTTTGACTAAAGAATAATTTATTTATCTTTAAGCCTTCTTCTACACTTAATTTTATTACTTCAATAATATGAAGGGTATAAAATACATGCCTAAACAGAAGCATCATAATGTGTCACAGACACAGCAATTTAGAAATTGAGAGGACCATCTGCGTAAGATCAAAGAGAGCTGGCTTCGAGATCAGATCTAAGCAGTGAAATCTAGTCATATAATACCTAATGTGTTCTCTTGCCTTCTGTAGTTGGAAAATGTTAATACTGAAATCTCAGAAAGAGAAATGTCATGCAGAGTGTTGGCATTTACTGGTACAATGATGTCACTGCTGGATGGATCAGTCTTGGCAGACATTATTTACTTTGTGCTTCACAATAAAATGGAGCATTCAAAACTTCTGGTATACTACATCAACTTAAGGTTTTTTGTTCTAGTTCATGGTCTTTTCTTCAAGCACAAGAAGCTTCATATGCCTCTCAAAATAATCAGAAGTCTGTGTTAAAAAGGACCACAATTTAGAGTTATGCAGAAAGCAAATGAGGAAAAGAAAAACATAACAAAAGATCTGCTTTATTTCTGTGGCTTTCCAAAGACTCATTCAATGATGACGGCAAATATATCAATTAGACCAGTTTCCTTTGATGGTGACTGGAAGATGCAGAAAACTATGGCTTCATAGCACTTTCTGTAGCAAAGAAACCAAGTGGGCCAAGCCAGACCAACTGCTACAGACACAGATCCAGCTGCAAGCATGACACATCCTGACATTGTTGGGTGAGATGTGGAAATGCAACCACCTCTTTTGCATGCTGGTTCCTGTGCAAAAGAAGTGCAAGTGCTCAGGCAGAAACCACAGCATTCTTTGAGTTAGCTGGTGATCTCGCTGATCAGCAGGCCATGCATCCGTAGACAGTCTTTGAGATTTTAATTCTTGTATAAGAACATATTTGCACTTTGCTGTTTTTCCCCCAAAGCTGTTTCTGCACAAAGTGAATACGATGCTCATGCTGTCACTCGTTTTTCTTTCAGTATGATTCAGCTGAGCAGGATACACGGGATTTATCTACAGTCATGTCTGCATTAACATAATCTCAGTCAAATGATTAGCCTTAATTCTTGCATCAGCATTAGTAACATGCTCCCTACAGATATAACTGCTGTGCTGATCATCAAAATGTTATCTGCATGTGAAAAAAGTATCTGGTTACAAAGCAAAGAGATAGCTTCTACATGACCTCCGTGAGCAATAGCAAATCTGTCTGGAGAATGGTGCAATACCAAAAAGTATCCTGGCAAATTCTAGATGCTTGATTAAGATCAAGGTCCAATAACCTCCATATGGACTAAGATTTCTGCTGGTGAGATATAGGTGAGTGCTGGGAAGAGTTGGGAAATGGAGATCCAGAGCTGAGAATTTCAAGTGAAAAGTGAAAAACAAAGTAGATATTGAGCCAATAACAGTTGGTAAGTTAGTCTCAGAAATATGCTTACCAAACTGTTAAGTAATAAAAAGTAATGATGTCTACAAACTGAACTATAAATACAGAAGAGGAAGATAGAAGCCTTGGTGATTTGGTGGGTACAGGTATCCTTATAATGAACTTTATGTGCATGTAAAATACTTTCCTACAAGAACAAAATAGGGTTTTTTCTCCGTGTTTTTTCAAGGTTGGTGGAGACAGCTTTCCAGGGTTTCTGATAAGTCATGGATTTGTAACTGTCTGACTGAATAGACTGATTAGATCCAAGGGGCCAAAACTGATATAGATGGCTACAAATGAGTACGCGATGAAGCACAGCTGTAAAGTTTGACTACTTCAGTACAAAAGCTCTGACTGGATCTATCCAAATGTTCAGCAATTGTCATATGAATAGTTGTTCTGTAGTTAATTGATTATTAAATATCTAACTGGAAATTCAAAACCTAAATTCAATTGCTGAATTGAAATAAAGAGGAAATGTAATTTTGCATTAAGGAACAAGCTGAATGCAGCTTTGAATGTGGAGTTGCCTTCAATTTATTTATAATTCAGTAAGTGCATATGAACTATTTAAATACCTTTTGATTGCCAAGTTGTATACGTAGGCTTTGATTTCAAAGTCAGTCTGGGTTTTCCTATAACAGGAAAGGCAGGAAATACAGTTTGAATAGTAAACAAGCCTCAATGGGATCAAAGCATTAACCATTCTCTGTGTCCTTTCAATTACCACTAATAGTTTGAGCGACTGCAGTCATAGAACAGATCATATAATTACCTGCTTTGGGAGGAGCTTCCTGTATGTTACCATATTTAAAAACACACTTATCCACACAATCACCAAAAGATGGGTCTCAGAAAATATGGTGTTAGCAATAAGATTGCTTTATTATATTTGCGATAAACAACTGTCCAGAAGTTCCAAAACGCAACAGAGTTTCTTAAAAAACATGAAGTGCATTCGGTGATGATCTGAGAGAGAATAAATAAATTTCAAGCATTGGTATGCTGCCTTAAGTATCTCACTGCATAGGTGCAAAAATGGCCTGATTTCCCACAGAGTAAACCTTGCCTTTACACAAAATCAATCAAGCACTTCTCATTCCTGTATCTTTAAAAACTTGTTTGAATCCAAAAATAGATGCAACTTTACTTGGACTCATATGTAATACAGTAGACTGTTATGTCAGTTATGTAAAAAAGTGCCAGTCTAGGTTTAATCTGCGTTTTAACGTGCTCAGCATACCTAATGCACTTTTTGTCTAGTTGTAGATCAATATTACAGAAGTAGGAACGAAAGTGTTCAGTTTTATCTTATTTTAAGCTGTGCTGCTTTTCTTTACAAGTTATTTACAAAATATTGGTAGTCTGGTGCCTGAACCTAAGAATATTACACCTAAACTTGTAGGCATTGCTTTTTGAAAGTAATATAATTTCTGTGATGCTTTAGACAAAATGTAATTTTTGTTCCAAGAAGCAAAGTTAATTTATAAATTATAGCAATTATTGGCTGAAATTAGCTGAAATTAGCTGAAAGCAGCTAGCTTTCAAAGTCTTTGTCTTAATATCTCAACACAGATAGGGTTTTTTTTAGTAAAACCTAGCAATACCATTGAGTAATTATTTACTGCAACATTTATTCTAACATAAGTTTAAATGGAGGAAAGGTCCATTGTGTTAGATGGTCTTGCATTTGACCATTAGTTGAACAGGCTAAATTAGGTTCTTTTAAGTTATCAGAAAAGAAGATATGTGAGAAGTAAACAGAACACACTGATTGTGTTAGTCTCCTATATAGTAGTGCAGACGGTATTAACAATTTTGAAAAAGACAGTTGTGTCTTTTGGAAAAGACCGAATTCCGTTAACTGTTTGAGAACTGATAATCAGATTAGGCTGAGTAACTTAGTAAATTTCTAAAGACAGAAATAGCCTAGTTGTATATTCAGAAATATCAAGAGATTGTTCTCACCTCTGGGATATGCCAAAGAGAACATCCCGGCTGGAGAATTCATCTGAGGTAGGGTAAACAAGTAGACTCTGAACAGTTCTGTTTGGAAGCTGTTCCTGTGAAGCTGTTGAATCTGTGTTGGTTTGACAATCAATATTGCCGATATTGTCAGTGTATCAATTATTTGTTATTTAATGACTGTCTTTTCATGGACAGTGATATTACTTGTATGCACTTGCAGACTGATGAAGAATTTCAAGAACCTTTCAAATTTTGTGTGAATGTCCATTTTGATTAGTTGTGACTTCATTATTGGTTGTTACTTCCCAAAAAACAAAGAATTCAAATATCCTTATCATTCGAAAATCAATAATTATTTTTTAGCACCGTTTCTTTGCACAGCCATGCTCAGTGTCATACTTCTGTTGAATGATCTTTTGATGCTGCTTCCTGTCAGACGACGCATATCCCTTCAACAACTCTAATTATACAAAATGCAAGTGTTTTGAGGGCCTCAGGCTAACCCAAAGATGTGGATTTGATGGCTTAGACTAAACTATTGACTGTTCCTTTGACCTACCAACTGCGGCCAATCTTTTTGCGCCTGATGTTTATTTTTATTGTGTTTACCCTACAGGGCTCTATGAAAACTATCCAACCAATGCAGAACCAGAATGCTGTGATGTCAGATGGGGACTATTATCAGATCACCAATCCAAAGGGACTATAAAAACAAGTGGCTCAACAATTTGTCACAGGACATCGCTCACAGTTTCATCAGCATCAAGACTGTGTAACAGCAGACTTAAACTGTGTGTTCTTGTATTAATTCTCTTACATACAGTACTTACAGTCTCAGCAGCACAGAACTCAACAGGACTGGGCTTTGGAAGCATAACAACTTTGGAAGATAATTCAACCAATGAGGAATAAAAGAAAGGATTCATCTTATATGGTAGAAACACAACAGGCCCAAATGACTACAGTCAAAAATAGCAAGGACTGAGTGCCCTACCCTCAGATCTCTTCTTGAATGACCTTTTGGTTAAAATGAAAAGAATGGGCCGCTACCCAAACAACAAGGACACGTGAACACAGCTTTTTATTGACTAAAAGGCTGTATGGTGACTTAAATTTCTCACACCATTTTATACACTGTGTTTTAATGTTTGGAGTTTCTTTTTGTTTGTTTTTTGCACTTGTTAATACAGGATTTTATTTTTGGGACGGTTTCTCAAAGCTAAATTAAGTCTTTTCTCTGTCGATATATTTCTAGTCATTGTGTGTGTTCATCTGATAGTTCTGTCTTTTATGTCCTGTCAGTTTCTATTAGAGGAATGACTGCTATGATTCCATGACATAGCAAAAAAAAAAAACAAAACAAAACAAAAAAAAACACAAAAAAAAGAAAAAAAACACAAAAAGAACACAAAACAAAATTTAAGAAAAAAAAAGAAAAAAAAAAGAAAAAAAAAAGCAACCACAAAAAATACCCAAACAAACCTAACTGTCCTCTTACCCATGGGAACCATTCATCTCCTTTCCCCTCCCATCTCCCGTTGCAGACAACGTACATTTGCTTCTGTCTGTGTAATCACAATGAATGGGTACACAATTCCAGTGTGCCTCTGCCACTGTTGCACAAACCAGTTGACTGAGCAAACCCAAAAAGGAGCATGAAGGGGGTTCCTTTTAGCTGAACGAACAAGTGCTCTCCTTACAAGGTGGGATCGGACAGTTAAAAAATGTAAAGAAATACATAACAAACTGTTGCTCCAATACCCGTTTTGAAGAAGTCCAGTCCTTTCTCACTGGTCAGTTGAACAGGAGCAGCCTTTTTCAGATATGCTATGTAAAACCAGTTATGCTCAGCAAGTTAAGTAGTTGGGAAGCCTTCATATTGGAGGTGAAGGATTGGCATTCATTGTGAATTACGTTTTGAGTTCTCCTGCTGTCACATAACCAGCAGCTTTCCATAAGGAATGGGAGCAAAGAGCTTCCAAAATCCAAGTCTTTTTGTCTCAACAAAATTACACTAGAAGCCTTTGAGCATCTATAATACAAAGTATTTCTTGGGTTTTGATTCCATTGTTTTTCTAGTATCTACATGTTGTTGAAAGTTTCTCTAGTTATTAAGGGTGCACAAGAATGTGTTAGCACAGATAAAGAAACTATTTTGTTTTAACTATATAGGACAACCGTTTTCATAAATGTGCAATAAAAACAGTAAAGATATACTAGGATATGAGTAGTCAAGAGAAAAGATT
The DNA here is from genome assembly GCF_000708025.1 of Charadrius vociferus. Lineage (NCBI taxonomy): Eukaryota > Metazoa > Chordata > Aves > Charadriiformes > Charadriidae > Charadrius > Charadrius vociferus. The sequence goes on from NW_009650084.1 coordinate 4,231,199, forward strand.
GTAATCTGATTGCTGATTTTTCATTGTTTGGGGTGGTTTTTAATTTGTTTACTTTTATTTTTGTGGGAACATTTCACCTGCTGAGTGTATGAGAATTTGCTTTTTAAAAAGGCTTTTTAGAGTTTACAGTAGAATCAATGGAAGGAAAAGTTAATAAGGGCTGTTTTTAAAAACTTTACATTCCTTCCTATTCTCTAACTACACTTGGGAAGTGCACTTTAGAGATGTTTGCTGTGTAGCTGGGAGTTGAAGGAAAACTATAGGAAATGTTCTCTTAGGAAATAAAATATAGTTACCTACTTTCTAGCTATGAAATACCCCTTGATAAATATTAATGTTGTAAGAACATTTAATCACTGGTGCATAATGTGTTTTTTGTATACACTTTATGGTCTGTTAAATTCTGGAGAAAAACAAAAAGAGGATAACCATACTGCTTAAGCGGTTCAAGATGCACATGTTAAGCTGCGAAAGCTCAAATATTTTGCAAGAATATTTGTTTTGATAGTGTTTTACTACAACCTGGACTGAGGAGCCTAAAATGATCTGTGCAAATATTACAACAACAAAAAGCACCAGCTAATGCAAAATTCTTCAGCACTGGTTTGTTTCTATAATTCCTCCCTTTCCTTCCTTGCATATGCTATATTTTGTTCAATAAAACACGGTGCTTTTTAGTTATTTTATTTTCTGTTAGAGGCACATGTATTAATTATACTGAATCGATGCAAAAAGTGGGGGAAAATGTAGAAATGCAAATGAAAAAGCCTTAACTAATGGTAGAATGTAGACTTTTGAAAGGATAGAGATGTTATTGAAAAGTGATGGAGCAATAACTGGGCAGTGCTCTGGTACTGTACAACAGCTGATGAGTCACGCTACTGAGAAAGCTCTTACTAGGTGAGCTCTTGTTCAACTGACCTCTTAATTCTAGTAAGTGTACATGGTCAGTAAACAGTTTGTTATAACCTTTATCTACCTCTGCTGTGCAAAGGCCATCCAACATCCGTTTCTGTGATGTTCCTCATAGTTTTCTGTTCACACCATTACTCACTGTCATCTATTTTTACACTGTACCAATACAGTAGCAAGTCTGGTTCATCCCAGTTGAATTGGCACATGAAGAAGAGTTATTATTTCTGGTTTGCCTCATGGTGAATTAATGTAGAGAGCTATCTTTAAGGCATTTTCTTTCTTCTTTCCTGCTCTTCTTCATCCTTCATCCCTTATTTTTCTATAAAAATGTTTTCAAGTGGTGTCAGTGAAATATATGACTCCTCCACTGCTTGGCTACACTCAGTCACGTGTCATACAATATCAGAGAGACATGAGGAAAAACAGTGACAACACCATCACATGCATAAAGTAGCCAAATTAAACTTGGGCAAAATTAAGCAGAAAACAATTACAGACTTTCAATTATTACACGAGTACCAGATGTAATAAATTCCTCCCGCTCTCCCCACCTGGAGTCAGTGCCTGAAGTTCAATGGTCTGTGAGTTTTCTCTGTCATCTTTTTGAGGTCTATTTCTTTAATTTTTGAAACAAAGAGTCACGTTGCAGAGGTGACTACTGCTGGGGTATCTGTTGCCATTTTCACTCCAGCAGTGTGGTATGCAACTTCTCTTGGTGGCACCTGGGACATCAGGAGTAGACAAAGACTCTTTTATGAAGTTAAGCAACACGTAATCATGTATGATGCAAAATTCCATTCCATCCATTCCTCATTCGTAATAGTTTTCCTGGCACAAATTTAAGCATGCTTGATATTGTGCACATATTACTTTTTTGCCAGAATAAATTTGCATCTTGCCACTGCTATAACTGCCATCTTGTTCCATTTCTCCTTGTACTGTATGCCTAATACATACATGATAAAGAGCTGGCTTAACAAAGAAGTAATACTAAAATATTTCTGCAAAAGACTGATGAGAAGAAAAAAAAAATAGAACAATATTTATTTCATGGTCATATGGAAGAGAGAAATTTCCCATGTCTTTTATTGTCTTATTTTCCGCGATAGGGAAAATCCAGATTTTGTGCAATATGTTAATACTGCTAAGCCAAATGTCATATAACATAACCAGAGCTATATGTTATTCCTTATTGCATTTGCATTTGGTAATACATTATATTGACGCTTTTCTTTCATTAAAGAGACAGTATCTTTTTTTTTGAAAATATAGCAGGTGAAGGTTGTCCTTCTGCACGCCATAATTTAAAGACAAAAACCAAGAAAACATTAGAACGAAGTTTTAGTTCTACAAATGATGAAACGAAGCCATCAGCTGCCAAAGAATCTGTGGAACAATAGATACAAACCAAACATAGACTTTCAAGAAATTCCTTCTTGAGGGTTAAATATAATGTTATTCTAAGTGGTTAAAGGAGAAAAAACAAAAGCTTTATTTCAAACAGCAGAGATGGCAGGTTTCATCTGGCATGCGATGTGGCTCTCAGCTTATATAGTTATACTCTTCAATTAAAAAGTGAGGGAAAAGGACGTTGTCTTCTGCTCTCTCTGTATTTCCTATGATAATGAATGTCCTTTTTGTAAGCGTTGCCTCTCTGCACAGAAGATACCTGCTTATCATGAGAGCTGAAGACACCTTATGTACACGCACACAAATTTACGCAGTGAAACCTGTCTTAAGTGACTACCCAAAGCACAAGCAAAATTCGTTTGCAGAGTAGAGGTAGCTTTAAGGAAAGCAAAACAAATTTCTCACGGGAAATGTCAAGATACATGTAAGCAGTCACCTAAGCAAGGGGTCCGTGAAGGTGCCTGGTCCTTACTGCAGCTTTCACTGTGTATCTCAGTGCCACAGCCCCGCTACGAGCCCTAAGCAGGCAAGCTTCGAGCTGGGCGCAGAGTCATGCTGACTTCAGTGGGCCTCGATACAGGTACAGGCACGCACCCACAAAAAATTCGCTGTAGTACGTAGGTCTCGATTTGTTGTCCGGTAGTCTTTACTCAGGAATTGCTTGTGGGCAGAGTGCATCAAAAGGGGATCATTGGGTTCAGCCCTTGCCAATTGAGTCTTAACAAGAGGCTGGCAATTCTGGTTTATTATTATTGTCTACTATTATATGACTCTGGTGAAGGAGCGGTTTCAAAATTTAGCTAGGAACGTGGAGGACAAACTAACAGAAACCTTGTCATTACAGAGGGGAAATGAAATAGCCTTTCTGAGGTAAAAAGAGGCTGTCACCTGTCAGCAGCTATCAGAAAACAGCAGTATTTTAGAAAAGCTTGGGAAAATAATATGTTCAATTCTGAATATGATAGTTCCCGTTAAAACTAGATTTTTGGATGGCAAATAGGACTGGAGCGCATACCGTCTAAATTGCAGGATTTAATTTGCCAACATGTTCTGCAACAACTCTGAGCAATCACATTTACTGAACAACTCTAAATTTTCCAGTATTTTCCAGCATTTTTTCAAAAGTTAACAAGCCTGATCTGTCCCTGGAGGGGGGAGCAGGGAGACAGAACTACTGTGAGTGATGAAACTAAAAAAACAAAAATAGAGCTGGGCCAACTTGGAAAACCTGTCTGAGAAACAAGCTATACTTCTTCAAAATATAAGAGACATGCAAAAAAAAAAAATGCATATGTAGGCGTAGATCTATATAGAAATAGTTCTATTTTCAAAGAGAGACACAAATATATGCTCTCCACAGTCATGACAAATACAGCATACTGTAGAGTAAAAATGCCAAAGGATAAGACCTATAAGATAAATAGGGCAAAATTACTGTATTTATATTCCTTACTATGGAGCGTGAATTTCCAGATAGAATTTCAGCAGCAGAAATGTATTTTGTAATAAGAAAAGTAAAAAATTTGGGGGCAAGAGGTGTATTTGGTTATTCATTCTACTATCCTGTCTCCTATAAGCTTAGATATCATTCTTCTAAACTTTTCATTCAAATCCTTGACTTTTGCAGAAAGTTCCCAGTGCAGACCTCATCCCGACAGTTCCAGCAGGTGTCAGTAGCACAGGAGGTCTCAGTCGTGGGTCCTAAGGGAGAGCCTGAATTCAAAGTGCTGACTATGCTTCAGCATTTCAGTCTAACCTCTAGACTCTCATTCTCCTAATGCTACGTCCATCTCTTGGACATACACAAAGTGACTCAGTTTCCTCTTCAGAGGGGACTGTGGTTACTCTGCTCACATCTTCAGTCTCCGTCAGGACCCACTACAAAGGTCAGAGGAACCCCTCGTGTGCAATACGTGCACTGAATTCCCCAAACAACTGAAACAGGATTAAAATGATAGGCCTGCTTTGTAACAAGCCCTCTGAGTAAGGGTGAAGATTTTACCAGCTGTGTATATCTTCAAATCCTTTTGGTGTTCTCACACCAAGGTCTATCTCAGCATAAGGGATAAGAAGTTTGGCAGTGAATCGCTGTCAAATCTTTCTGTGGCAGTTCAGACATTCCCCTCCCAGCTATCACCCCTGTATGATTTGGCTAGGGTTTACTGTCCCGGAGTAGGATAAACGGAAGAGAATACACGATGTCCCACCCCAGTGCAAAATGAGGGGCATCTGGTGAAGACTAGATCGCCAACTGGGACATCTGTAACACAGGCACACATACCTTTCCATCAACTCTTTAGCAATGGGGGGTATTAAAGAAAGAAGAGGGATACTTTCTGTCAGAGGGATAAAGCAGACAGCAGAGGGAAATGATGTCTTCATACACTGCTTCAAAATTTATTTAAATATATCTTTAGTCATGACAACATTGAGTATTGCAGCACCAAACCTTTATGTATCTTATAAGTGGTGAATATACACCTCTGAATTAAGCTGGATGATATGTAATACACAAATAGGAGTTGGTGATATGAAAAGACAATCTACCTAGGAAGGTGCCACCTAAGCCAGTGGTCTACACTGAACAGGATAGTCTTATTTACTTCTTCTTGCTAGTAACGAGGTAGGACAAGAGGAAATGGCCTCAAGTTATGCCAGGGTAGGTTTAGGATAGATATTAGGAAAAAGTTCTTCACAGAAAGGGTTGTTAAGCATTGGAAGAGGCTGCCCAGGGAAGCAGTGGAGGCACCATCCCTGGACGTATTTAAAAGATGGGTAGACATGGTGCTTTGGGACATGGTTTAGGGGTGGTTTTGACAGTGTCAGGTTGATGGTTGGACCTGATGATCTTCAAGGTCCCTTCCAACCTAGACAATTCTATGATTTTATGATTCTATGATTCTATGATTTTAGCCCTGCCCTCTCAGAGTCATTCTCTGAGCATCCAGGAAGTACCTATATCCACCAGGGATTCACATTTCTGAAGTTTTTTACTAGACTTAGGCTCCTACACCAGCTTTTTCATGTGAAGTATGGGTGGAGGATGAAGTGATAACCCTATACCAGCCAGAATGCAGTGACTGAGTTTGCTGTGAATGGACATCAGTCCTCTCTAATCAGCAGGCTACTCTTTACTGAATGAGAAAGAAAAATAAGTATTTTTATCTGTTTCTTTTCTGGTATTGCTCCAGTGAACACAAATTAATGAACTATTAATTGGCCTAGTAAAAATATACAAGGTCTGGTTACTGCACACATGTGGAAGAGAGATGTTCTCCTCCTCTGAGGAATGTTGGCAGATTATATATTAAGCAGTAAATAACCTGGAAGCGTTACCTAATTTTGACAACATTTATTATAATTTGCACAGTGAATACAGGATTTCAAGCAAGTGTGCTCAGTTCTAGTTATTTCATTTGATGGTGAAGAGCACCTAGCACTTTACAGGACCAAGTTCCTATGTGGTAGTGGTAGATAACTATCGTCAGCTACTAACCAGCTTTCTAGGAAAACTCTGAAAAGAAAGCAGAGCAGCTACATCCATTGGAAGATATCAGGCCTGTGAACAATGGGAAAAATAGTCACTAGTTTCCATGGGGTTTGGAGAAGACTAGTAAAAATAAAGACAGAAGAAAAAAAATTGTCTTTTCTTTCTCCCATTCCTTCTCTCCACCTTTCTCTTTCTCTGACAGAGTCACCAGTCTGTCCTATGACATATTTTTGCCTTAGCAGCCCTCTGAAAAATTAAATGCATTTCATAAGATGTAAAACTCTCCTACTTTATATTTGCTACACATACGGGGGAAAAAAAAAAATATTTTTTCATTCACAGAGAGATGTTCTCCCATAACTTTCGTATCCATCACTAGTTCACAGGTCCACTGAATTCAATGGGACTCATGCTTTCATTTAGATGAAACTAGGATTAATGCCATGGATCGAAACCTGCCAGTTTCAGTGCAAGTCCTTCCACTGACTTCAAGGAGGATTTGGAAAGCCCAAGGTCCCTTTGAGCACATATAAACTCAAATGGATAAGATAAATACGCATGTGAACAGCTGAAAGATTGAAATGTTCCTAAGGTTTGTCCAAGTGGTTGGTCAAATAATTAGCTGCAGCTCTATGCAAAAGTCATGTTGAGCCAAAGCTTTGAGCTTTGATTTGATAGACCTTTCTTTTTCTGAAATCTAACAAGCTTCATTCAGGGTTTGAATATGCAAAAACTTACACAGGATTATAAATACAAGAGGAAATACTGAAAAAAAAAAATATTTTCACTCATATAAGTGAAAAATAAATTAAAGAATTCTGATAATTGCATTTTTTATTATTAACCCTTAATAACAATTTATTTATGTAGTTCTTCAGAAGCTGCTTGGTTTCATTTTTTTTTTCCTTTGTTTTGTTCAAAACCAGATTTTTGGCCTTTTAAAGATTCATATTGAACTATGCAGCTACAAATTACATGCTTATGTTAACAGATTTGCAATTAAAATTATTCTACTCCTCTGTTATTCCCAAATTGTATGAACCGAAAGCTCATGTTAAAAGCAAATTTAATTAACTGTGTTTAATCTTGTTTCCTTTTTCTTTTCCTTCTTTTTTTGTTTTTCCTTCTTCAGAGTTAAGGACTGGATTTTATTTGAAATGGGCTAAACTGGCATCAGTGTTTTTTAACTATATGGAATGTCCTATGATTCTTAGCATTGAAAAGAGGGCTACGTGGTCCTGTCAGAAAAAAAAAAAAAAAAGAAAAAAAAAAGCTGTAAATTGTAATAATATATTAAATATTGTATTATTATAGCAACTTTAGTTAAGCAACTAATACTATCTTTAATTTTTTACAGAGAACTTTGATGAAATAATTTATTACAATGACTCACAGAAAAACTTGTTTTCAAAAAGACAGGAGAAACTGTTGAAGATTGTGAAAAAATACTAAAAATAATGCTCTACTAAGAATAAATTTAAAGATGCAAACAGTGAGTCTGACTTTTTGGGTACTAGGGATTTGTGATTGAAATTAAACCCAAGGTGTTGGGGGGGAATAATTATTTTAAATAATGATTAAATTTAAGCAACCTTCCTATTTTCTCAAAAGAAAAACAAACAAACACAAAAAAAAAAGAAAAAGAAAAAAAAAAGAAAGAAAAGAACTTGTGTTCTGACCTGGACTGTAGCTACCTATTTCATAAAATGCCTCTGACAAAAACATAAAGATTGAGGTAATTTTCTCATATTCAATGGGTTTTCCAGACTGTACTGTATAACATAGCATCAGTACTTTATAGCTGTTCATCTCAGACTTCTTATGAAGAGAATAAAATTACAAGAAATGAAAAATAATACCCACAAAAGAAAAGCATTTAATTTTTAGATCATATCTATGTCAAATTTCAATGGTGTGACATCTACAAAAATACATTTTCATTTATTGCCTATGAGATATTCAATAGTTTACATCAAGGATCTGAATTAATAAGTGGTATTCAATATTTGTCTGTCTGGTCACACAAGGGTTGGTTATTCTTAAAAGGGATTGATAATAAAACAACAGTTCAAAGAGGTAAGTACAGAGATGTTTACAAGTCAGATTTCGAATGTTTTAGGAACAATTTTGGTTGACAGTAAGTGATGGCAGCACATCCATTGAAATCAATGCTGACCCTCCTGGTAAGATGATCCAAAATATGGTGAAGTCGGCATAAGGTTCTGCAGCAAACAACAGGTGAAAATAAAAACTCATTTGTAACATTCTGAGACGTAAATATAGTGGGAAATAAACCAAAAGTCTCACAGTTTCCTCACAGCCCTGTAACCTGAGATGTCTATTCACACCTTCACAGCCACCCACCTTTTTGACCTAAACACCTGCTCACACAGGTAGGTGCATGCAATGGGTGAATGAAGTCCACCACAACTGCTCTGTTTCAACATACAGATTTATTACAAACTCCTTTTTCATGTCAAAATGGTATGAAGCCATATTTTCCCTGATATGCATAGCTTCAGATATTGTGAATGAGAGTAATTTCACTGACTCAGTAGACTGAAACCAGTGGACCAGCAATGCCAGTTTGTCATTAGGCCACTGGCTTCCTAGGAGGAGATGTGAGACCTTGACTTTGTTTCAAACCTGTGGTCAAATTCTCCCTGATGCAACAAGATCAAGGTTTCACTTCATGTATACAACATCACCAGGCATAAAGTAAATGCCAGTTAAGTGTGATTCCTATTTTAAGAAAACCATTTGGAACACAGAATGAAATATTTTTTCTGGCTGGCCATTATTCATGTGGGGATGAGAAGAAGGAAACAGAGTATGTGTAAACCAAAGTAAAACTCATTAAGCTTTTAATATATACATAATGTTTTTTCAAGAACCCCATCTTTCTTTTTTTCTTTATAACATATTTTCCACATTTTTTAGTTTAAGGTTGAGTTGTTCAACTTTACTTAATAAAGCTTCACAAGACTACACCAGTCCATATTCTGGACTAAAAGTGATGGACTATATTCTTCAAAAGTAAATGCATTTAACAGACCAAGCAAGCAAGCAAGCAAAGATTTTTTCGAGCATGTGTTCATCACTTCTACCCACTTAGCTTATCCAGTCCACTTCCATGCCCTCTTGCTTACTATGGCCTCCTGCTTAATAGCCCCTGAACATTTCAAAGAATCATAGAATCATAGAATGATAGAGTAGTTTGAATTGGAAGGGACCTTTAGAGATTACCTAGTGCAACCTCCCTCCTATGCCCAGGGACATCTTTCACTAGGTCAGGTTACTCAAAGCCCCATCCAACCTGGCCTTGAATACTTCCAGGGATCGGGGATCTACAACTTCCCTGGGCAACATGTTCCAGTGTCTCACCACCCTCATCATAACAAATGCCCTCCTTCTGTCCAATCTAAATCTACCCTCTTTCAGTTTAAAACCACTGCCCCTTGTCCTGTCACTACAGGCCTTTGCAAAAAGTCTCTCCCCATCCTGCTTATAAGTCCCCTTTCTATATTGAAAGGCCACAATAAGGTGTCCCCGGAGACTTTTTTCTCCAGGCTGAACAACCCCAACTCTCTCATCCTTTCTTCATAGGAGAGGTGTTCCAGCCCTCTAATAATTTTTGTGGCCCTCCCCTGGATCTATGCTAACAGGTCCATGTCTTTCTTTTACTGGGGATCATAGAATGGTTTAGGTTGGAAAGGACCTTGAAGATCTTCGAGTTCCAACCCCCCTGCCATAGACAGGGACACCTCCCACTAAACCAGGTTGCCCAAGGCTGCATCCAGCCTGGCCTTGAACACCTCCAGGGATGGGGCCTCAACAACCTCTCTGGGCAACCTGTTCCAGTGCCTCATCACCCTCAAAGTGAAAAATTTCTTCCTAATGTTTAATCTAAACCTCCCCTCTTCCAGTTTAAAGCCATCCCAGAGGTGAACACAGTGCTCCATATGGTGTCTCACAACAGTGGAGTAAGAGGGGGACAATCACTTCCCTCGACCTGCTGGTCATGCTTCTTTTTATGCAGCCCAGGAAAAGATTGGCTTTCTGGGCTGCAAGCGCACATTGCTGGCTCATGTCCAATTTTTCATCCACCAGTATCCCTAAGTGTTTCTCTGCAGAGCTGCTTTCAATTCATCCCCGAGTCTGTATTGACACTGGGGATTGCCCCTATCCAGGTGCAGGATGTTGCACTGCATCCTGTTTAACTTAATGAGGTTCATATGGGCCCACTCCTCAAGGTTGCCAGGGTCCTTCTGGATGGCACGCCTTCCCTCAAGCACACTGCACCACACAGCTTGATGTAGCCGCAAACTCGCTGAGGGTGCCCTCAATCCCACTGTGTCATTGATGAAGATGTTAAGTAGACTGGTACCAGTTCAGACCCCTGAGGGGCACCACTCATTATTGCTTTTCACTTGGACATTTAGCTATTAATTTTAAGATTTTGGACGTGTCCATCCCCACAATTCCTTATCCATTTAATAGTCCATCCATCAAACCCATATCTTTCCAATTTAGCAGGAAGAATGTTGTGTGGGACCGTATCAAAGACCTTACAGAAGTCCAGGTAGATGACATCCGTAGATCTTCCTTCATCCACTGATGCAGTCACTCCATTGTAGAAGGCCACTAGATTAGTAAAACGTGATTTGCCCTTGGTGAAACCATGTTGGCTATCTCTGATCACATCCTTGTCTTCCAAATGTTTCAACATAACTTCCATGAGGATCTGTTCCATGATCTTGCCAGATGCAGAGGTGAGGCTGCCTGGTCGGTAGTTCCTAGGGTCCCCCTTTTTACGCTTTTTAAAAACGGGTGTGACATTTCCCTTTTTTCCAGATACTGGGGACTTTGCCTGACTGTCATGACTTTTCAAATACCATGGTGAGTGGCTTGGCAACTACATCAGCCAGTTCATTCAGGCCCCTGGGACGCACCTGGTTGGGTGCCAGCGACCTATGCATGCTCAGGTTCCTCAGGTGGTCTTGAATCTGATCTTCAAATACGATAGGTGAGACATGGTTCCCCTAGTCCCTGCCTTGAGGTTCAGAGGCTTGAGAGATTCGCACTCTTAGAAATCTTTATCTTTTCAGAATGGGAGTATATCTCTTCTTGTCAAATGCATAGATGCCTTCATCTCAAAATTATTTTACTCTAAGAGTGATTTAATAAAGATTATCAGGTAGTTTTTGTCACAGGGACAATTAAACCAGAGTAATATGCATAATTATGCATTTTACTTTACTTATGCGATTCCTCAAATACTTCAGAGAAGCCTTGGCTTCCTTGGAAGATTTTAGAAAGCTACCAGGAGCAAAGCTACACTCCTATGTATCATCTTTTATGTCCTGCTAAAAGGAGACTCAATTCTCCCTGTTTATGAAGATTCATAGAAAATGTAAGGTTTTTACAGGCTTTGTATGATCTGTATCCCAGTTTACTATGCAGTAGGTATGGTTGGAAAAAAAATATCTTAGGCAAATATTCTATGCCTTACATTTTCTCCTATTATAGAAATCTTCCCTGGATTGTCTGTGGTCTTTCAAGCAGAGGTTGTCCTCCTCCCAGTAAATCAATCAGGGACTCCAAGAAAGCTGAAATCCAGAAGAAAATACAGATTTCAGAAACAGTTAAAACTGGAGGGACAGTTGAGTGTAGTACAGATATATGTTGTCAGACACTAGGAGAAGAACTGCTAGGCATAGGCACACAGTCCTGTATGAAATTTAATAATACAATTTGCATAGCAATGAAAAGGCAATTGGAAGCACGTGTCTGGCACATTAGCAAGTGAGAGTCTAGAATGTAAGAACAAAATTAAAAGTGACAAATGAAATTTCCCAAACAAACCAGAAGTTTGTTTAAGAATTTAGTTAGGTTTGGGACAGGGTTTTTTTGTTTATCATTACATGAGGTGCCATAGGTGTTGATACTATATCTTCCAGAAGCACAGAATCTAGGACAAAATTTACCCATAGCAAAGCAGTTATGAATTATTTCTTCATCTTCAGCCAGAGCACTAAGTTTAGCAGTAACACCAATCTATCCTGCCTTTGAACTTGCACAATATTTTGTTTCAAGCAAAGATGGACATGGAACAAATGTTCCGTAGGGTCTGAACAGTCTCTTTCTTAATAAATCTTAACATTTGGAAACTTGGAACTGAGTTTCCCTGCCAGGTCCTGTATTGCGTGCAACTGAATCAAAGACCTAGAGCTGAACATTCTCCTCTTCTCTGATCTTCTGGAAATCAAAATTTGCATTTAGGTGTTGATGCTCTGTCTCATTTATAATTGAGATCTCATTTCACTCCTTAAGAGATGTCCCTGAAGTGTCAAATTTTGAAACCAAATACATAAATTTCTACCCTAAATAAAATGCATGAATACATCCATTATAAGCATAATGGATTAAATAAACAAATAAATTTAATGCAAATTGAAGCTTGCAGTACCTACCTGACATCTCCTACCAGCTCCACAGCAAATCTACATCTGAGTCAGGTAAACAGGCTCTGTAAAATATGTGGAAAAGTAAAGCTCTTCATTGAATATAAACATACTCAGAAAACTCTTTAAGCTAGTCAGAGCAAATATAAACTTCCCCTATTCTCCATATCCATAAGAATTTCATATTCTTAAAATAACTTTCTCCCCAGGATTTGGACACCATATTCAACAATATATATATATATGCAAGAATATAAAATGTGATTCCTCTCCTTACGTGAAGTATCCCTGCTTTTTCTCTAAATGCCCAAAGACTGAATTGAAATGAGGGAGAGGAGATTTGGCAATCCGTATGATGTTAGGGGGAAAAGTTAATTCCTTTCTCTTTCTCATCTTCTTTCTCTTGCCCTCTTTGTATCACTGCACATTCTCATAGTTGTGGGGCTTTTTTTAATAAAATGGCTTAAATGTATGCAGCATGTGGGTGATGGCAGTTCAATTTCTTCCTGTGGCTGAAATTTGCATCCTTCATGCAAGTGACCTCATTTTCAGGCTAGTGGGCACTGTTCCCCTGCTCTTTTTGTTCTTTTTGCCACCATGTGCGACATGTTTCCAGTTCCAAATTAATGGGGGACAGAAAAGGAGAGCCTGGAAACAAGAATGAAATAGTCAAGAGGGCAGATAAATTTGCTTGCTTCATATTCTTTTTTCTTCTCCAAGTCTCAGTGTCTTGCTGTAATAGATTTCATGTCATCCATCACATCCAGGGACTTCATGACTCATTACCTCCTCTTTCCAAAAGGAGATCCTCCAGGGATGTGCCTGCTGAGGACACCTAGCCCAGAGAAGAGGAAGGCAGAGTCAGACTTTCCATCCACCATGAGGCACAGAATTTCCAAATCCCAATATTATACTTTGCATTCACAACTTTTCTTTATTTAAATAGTTGGGTTTTTTTAAATCACAGTGATAAAAAAAAATATATCACTAGTTCTAGCTATTTTCAAATGACATAGTGATCCCAGAGTCATGAATTTAATTTTCTGTTAGTTAAACTACCGTTAGCCTGTTATTTGAAACAGTTGGGCATTTGCTGGTGACTTAGTAATGAAATTTCCTTTGGTTTTTCATTATAGTAAGCCTGAACAGTCAATGATACTGAGTTCATCATAAACCAGAAGGGAGAGTTGTAATCCAGCATTTTAAATCTTGACAACATATGTTTTTTGCTTGCTCTGATTGTTATTTCCATAATAGAAGTTTCCCTAGAATTATAAACGTAGAGCAAACAACAGACGCAGAAAATTAACTTCTCAGGGATTTTGTCATTGGTTTTTGTTGTTTATAAACAGTGCTACTGCTTATAAATAAATTTCACTCCAAACAAATTCCAGACCTTAAGAAAGAAGTGTTGATTTCTCTTTTAACATCTACGTATTCTTTAAGAAACTGAAACATGAGGCAAAGAATCAATGAAAATTTTGCATACATTTCTCTGCATAATTTCAGCTGGCTTCTCCACAGGGTACCACTTGAATCTCCAGAAAGGCTTGTTTTTACTAAAGCACCTTCAGTACTGCCATTCCTTAATAATCCTGGAGCTTCCAGAAACTAATTGATTTTCTTTAGTAGCCACCAGGTGGCAATCATAAACTTAGCCTGCTCTATCAACTCTTCTGAAGCAGCTACTGTAGGCTGATAATATGCTGTAAGCATAAAGCAGAAAAAGGTATCTCCATGGTGACTATTATACTATGTTTTTTGTCATGGGTGAAACTAGATGAAACCATGTCCATGCTTCTAAATTACATATTTCATCTCATTAAGTCCTGAGCATCTAACCTTGAAAAAATATGTTCTGCTGAAAGATGTACTTTGTCTCACAAAGAGCCTGCAGATAGCTTATTATCCATGTGGTATTTTCAGCCTTCTGGACAGTGACCATAGTGAACGCTCCTGCAAAAAAATCTATATGGATTTTTAAATTGCCTTTTCTACTCAAGTAAAATACCTAATTTAATAATAATTCAGCCTAAAGTACTTGTTTTTCTCTGTCTTCTGTTGGAGCTCTGAGTGAGGCATTGCAGAGCTATGGCAGGCAGAGAAAGAGGTTCTGTGCTTTCCCTTTCATGTCATTTGGATTTTAAAAAGCCGAGAGCCCTGGAACAGCAGCTCGGCTTTCAACATCGTCATAACACTCTGAAAAGTAAAGATGGAAAGCTCTGGTCTGTACATGTGTTCATTTTGAACATTTCTGTTGAGATACAGCTAAACATCAGCAGATTGGTTTTGTTTCAGAAGTGTTTTAAGATCATAAACCCCACTGACTTCTAGGAAGAGAGACTTTTTGGGCCAAAAGGAAAACTCACCTTGCTTTTATTTTGTTTTGGTTCTCTTCTAGATCTACTGCATCTAGATCTTTTCCTATACATATTTCAGTCTTAGCTCCTATCCCTTTGGATTCACTTGAAACTGTTTTATGTTAAGTTCCATTTCAGCTAACTGGAAAACAAGACAACAAAAGAGAGTTGTAAAGAATACATTGGTTTTACTTAATCTGATGGAATTAAGCATTTTGATTATGCCACACATCTTTTCTCTAAAAAAAAATAAATGGCAGAAAGCAAAAAAAATAAAATAAAATAAAAACAGATGATGACATTAACTAGAGGCACAATAAGAATATCTGGGAAAAAGCTGAATAATTGAAATTATTAAGGGAACTTACAGGAAAAAAAGAGCAGAAAAAAATTTTGGAAACCCTTTATATTAGGTATAGGAAAAAAATACACCCTCCATTAGGCTTGTAGGGCATCAGGTTTAGAGTATGGAAATAAGACTCTTTTGTACTCTGTGTCCTGTTTGCTGGTGAAAGTCACTTTCAGAAGCAGCATTGTTGGCTGGATGTGAAAAAAAGAGTAATAATGAGACCATCTTAATCTACATGAGGTAGAATAAAGATTAGACAGAACCTTATAGATTGATACCGTCTGTGAGTTAGTTATTTACCATTTTCTATTTTAAGTGATCTTCAACATCTTTCTGGAGCATTTTTAGGTAAAAGGTAGCAAACTGGTAGCAATGGTGTGATTTGTTGTAGAGATTACTGTGATCATCCAGTCTGTTGTTTCCTTCAGCTTTTCACTGCCCTCCAGCACACACTCTGTCTTGTATTTTGTCCCTGGGCAAACCCAGATTTCCAAAGTCAAGTTCACTTCTACTACAGTTTTAACTTCTCTTCTGTCATTCAAAGATAGACTAAATGTCACTGCTTCCAATCAAATTCAGAACAAGTACAAAGGTTTAATATTACTCCTTGAAAAAGCAAAATCAGGTGATTTCTGATTTTAAAAACAGAGAGAGACTTTATGCAGTCACCATAAAAAGCACAAGGACTCTGTAGATTCGTGAATATGAGGTATTTTTCTCTGCTCCTAGCTTGTGATTCTCTGTAGGAGCAGTTAGATGGCAGTGTTGTTACACTGTTCGAAGCAACCATTCTTTTATTTCTGGTTTTGTCAGAAACCATCATTTCAATCCAACATTACAAAGTCAAAGCATAATTACCACTAATGCTCCCCCTCTCTTGAGCAATGCCATCAGGGTATATCCTGCAAATGAATGGAAACTGTTAATTATAATTATATTAGACACCCATATTGTACGTTTCAGCAGTGCTGGTGTCGTCTTTGGATCTTTGTTTATCATTACACAGGAGATATTAAAGTAAAAGGATGACGACCACAGTGACAGGACTCCTTTATAGTATGAAAATTATGCATCCTATTTCACTAATAGCTCAGACCAATAATTTGAAAATGCTTGTAATTGGATTATTCTGTACCCATATTTTACATATATGACACCAAAAAAAGAGAATGCTTAATTCATTTTCTTTTTTTAGATTGTTTGCAATCTAATTAATATGTTTGCTTTCATTTACAAAGCAATAATATTTCATATTCATTTTGCCTTGAACATATATCTTCATTTTCAGCCCAGCCTCCAGGGAACTATTTCAAGTACAGCTGTAATGTGTGTACAGCACAAAATCCTGTCTCGGAAGAAACTGGGGAATAGCATGTACTTTCTTAGCTCTTCATCCTCTCTTCTTCACACCAATTTTCCTAGCTCTGTTTTCCTCTTCACAAAACCCCTAATTTATTCTTAGCTTCCTGACCTTTCCAGAAAAGACCAGTCATCTTTCGCTTAGCATTTTATTTAGCCACAATCTGTCCAGTGCATCTCCCTGAAATTTTTCAGCTATGCTCACTCCTGACTGCTGCACTGACTCTGCAGGTGTCTTACCTTATTCAAACTTCTGCTGATTCTTCCCAGAACTTGCCTGAACTTAGTATCAGGGAAGTATCGCTTTAAGTGCACAAGAACACATTCATTTCTACCACTTTAACTATGCCAGTTTGAGTAAATGACTGCAATGCCACCCTTTACAGTGGTGATGCAATTGTACTTGTATAAAAGACCTTCTGCTGGTTGTAAATGTACGTGTTCTTCCAGCTATAGCAGGGCTGAGTAAGCCGTTACTGCCTGCAGCAGATCCTCACTTAGGTCCTAGCAACCATCTCTACCAGTGTTATCTCCATCTGAAAAGTTAGCCGAGAAGCTCATCCAATTGCTAAATTGTTTCATTCAAAATGAGCCAAATCTGTGATGAATTGCTCATTGTTTCAACCTACTAAGCATGCAACTTTTCCCTAATCAGACCACAGTCATAAACTGGTAAAGAGCTATCTCACAAAAGTGCAAAATGCAGGTGCCAGGACTCAGCTTTTGCCTCAACCAACACAAGGTCTCTGTTCAAAAAGCCTTTCACCACCCCGAATCATACTGCTAGAGAGTCGCCTACTCTTACCCATTTCTGAAGTCTATCTGAGCAGCGCACAGATATTTCTCCTTGAAAGCTAATTCGTGGGAATCATTCATTTAGGAAAAATACAGTTGGCTCCTTTTATTTCTATTTTTTTTCTAGTAAAAGTTTCCAACCTTCCTCAAATCTAAGCTGGCCTACTGCCAGGTTTTCTGCCATGTGGCCAGTAGTCTGGAAGCTCCAGGAGCACAAGGCAAGCAGAGGTCCTCAGGGCTCCCAGTGGCCTGAGTGCACAGCAGGGAACCTGGAAGCCTACAGTGGAGGCAGCGTTCCTTGGCCTCCCCAGGTTACCAGCACTGCAGGAACTTGCCATGGGGAGTGCCAAGGAAGCAGAAAGCCGGCTGCTAATCAAACAGATTTTTCCTGAGAAACCTTCCTGGATCCAATTGGGAAATTAGAAGAATTTGACATGTTTTGGTGGAACATTTGAAATGTTGAATGTGCATTTCCCAGTGGAAGGTTTCCAGACAGCTGTCATAAATTCAGGCCAAGAGAGATAAACAAACAAACTGAAGACGCCATAACCATTCTCTTCTCTTCTTTGCATTAATGCCTCAGAAGCTCATTTGCAATAATCCTTTGAGTGCATTCACTTTATCTGAACTCAGAGACAATTATGTTGACATTTTGCCACTCTTCAGATAGAAAATATCTTCCAGAAGAACTGATAGAGATTCTGCATGAATACATGATGAATTTCACTTAGTTCATCTGCAACACCCAGGCAGATAATATCTATTCTCCACTGTAGCAATTACTCATAAGCAATTATTAGATCAATGTTCACATTGCTGCACATTCAGAGTCAGCTCCCACGTCCTCCCTATGTCTCAGCGGCATATACATGTAGATCTTCATGCATGAAACTCTTGAGAAAGCAAATTAAGGAATAAAAATGACAATGGTATATTTACGACTGATCATTATGGAGGATCTTATTCTGGCATCTTAAAGGTAGCTATCACAGCCTGACATAGTCATCCAAGACTCCCTGTAGAGAGAACTAGAAATTTGAGTGACTCGCCTCACCCTAATGTTCTCAAGGTAGGAACATCTGAAAGAGGTCAGAAAAACTGCAGCCTAAGAATGCCTATTACTCTTTGCTGACTATAAACAAATCTTGAGTGAGTAGGCCAAACTTGGATGTCTAACTTTCGGATATTTGAAGTTAGTTGAAGTGTGCCCCAACCTGTAGTCCTCGTACAGACAATAAAGGTCCCTCTCTCATCCAAAAGCATTTAATTCAAGCTATTAGGAGGACCTGCTGGCTATATCTGAACCTGTCAAACATAATGTTGGTATTGACCTCTTTGACCTCAACTGAACCTCTTTATCAAAAGCTGGTAACATAGTGTCCCATGAACATATTATTACACAAATCCATTCTGCACTTGTTCCCATTTAAAGTCAGGTTTCAGTTCAAAGGTTTTTGTTCTCTTATTCAAAGCTGCCCAGGAAAGAGTTACCTAAGGCATTTGCATTTAATTAGGGTGACCATTTTTTACTTGACTATGAAAACCTCAGTCAGTAGGGAGACAACTGAAAGTAAGAAATAAGTTCATACTGAACTCATCATGGGAAAGGTATCATATCCATACAGTATCTCGATGGGCAGGTTGGGAGGTTATTGGAGCTGCCAGTCAATTCCACAAGTCCACATAGCTTTGCTGCAACATTTTATCTGACTCTCTGTGATATGTATGCATATACCACAAATCTGTATTTGAAAGTTGAGGTAAGTAGATATAACTAGACGTAATTTATTTTAGTACACACATAAAACTAATGTTTTTATTATTCCCAGTAAGTTCATACATTGAAAAACAGGCATTCAAAATATTTATTTATTTCATCACACAAAGAATTTTAAAATAATCCATATCCTTATCTTCAGTTGCATAGGAACCAGAGAAACTATAATTAATGATACGGGTGCAAAAATCTTTTGATCTTTTCAGGCTATAGTACGCATGGAGTTGGATGGACAAAGAGAAACAAAGAAAGAGAAAGAGAGAGCAAGCACGCAATATTATAATTTTGTTTTTAAGAAAAAAACAGCAGGAAAAACATAAATTAATGGACAATCATAACTCCAAGGACTCAAAACACAGAAAGCCACATACAAGCACATTGCAAATAATTTGACAGACATCTGCTTGTATCAGATTTGTATTTAGGTCATATGATTTCTCTAACATAATCCAATAGAAAAAGAAGGATTCCAGATAAAGACCTAGGGTAAATAGATGCAACGCCATCAAAGATCTTGAAACTAAAGAGCTGAATTTGGAGTGATTATTAGATATTTTTCATTTATGTTTTTCTTTACCACATTATTTTGTTTAATGTACCTCATCCACCATTTTTAATGGAAAAATATAGCTTATAATGATTTTTTTTATCTATCAATGTACATTTGAAAGGCAGAATAATTAAACAGAAAAATACACTTTTTATTTTCCTTATTCTCAACCTTCTCAGTATTTCCTCATTTTCTTTTATGCCCTAGTTACTTCCCTGTAAGGCTACTGCAAATCTGTTGCAAAGAGATATATTTCAATCTGTCAAAATAAGAGCCTAAGCTCAGAGAAGGCAGGGATTTAAGGTACTCCAGAAGTAGTGTCTGGGAAGCTAATGCAGGGTCCTACTAAAGAAGTCATATTTGTGAATCCCATTGCGATGCATATAAGGACATGGATCTACCAGAGAGGGTCCAGCACGCTTTGGTCCTGCTTTAGCTCTCCTCCAGCTTAAAGATCCCACAATTACAGGGATGATCCAATTGAAAATACACTGAAAATGTCCTCCCTTCCCCTACAAATGGTGCGTTTTGAGATCATTCGTTACTTTAGTCAGCTCAGTGTGATCTTGTTCTAGTATTAAACAAGTAATTTGGATACTGAACCTGAATGCCAAAATTCTGCTAGATATTGTAACAGTCAGATGCTTCTACTTAGGACAGTGCAACTACTAAGTTTTCCCTGTGGATCTAGTCTTCCATATTTAAGATGAATAACACAAAACAATCCTACAGATCAGCAAGAAAGCTGAACAGAAATTGGCTCACAAAAAAAGGCTTCGAATCTCTTTGACTGTGATTAGGCAATCCAAGAGTGCATGTATGTATGTGCGTTTAATTAGCAGGCTACACTACAGTTTAAAACTCCTCTTCAAGTAGATCCTATCACGACTGTGAGCGAGAGCAAGGATGAATATGCTAAACACATTTGAATAAAGCTGCTGTCTCTCCTTATTCCAAAGCTTCTTTTTTTACTCAGGAGCCTCCAATTCCTCTTAGTTTCTAATTTGCCCATGGCTGCTACAGTTGATCAGCCTCTCTAGTCCAGATTACCTCTACTGCTGCAAGACCTCTTAAGAAGCCCGCTTTTCTACTGCCCAGTGCATTTGTATTAAACAATATAATGAGGTATATTGTAGTAAACAATATAATCAGAATAGCAGAGTAATTGGGGATGGAGTTAGGAGAAAAGCTTGCTTTAGTGCTCTTACATTTTAAGCAGACAGGGTTTTTATGTTTTGGTTGGTTTTTTTAATCACTCCTCTGAATTTCCAGAGCCTTCCTCCCTTCATCTGATCAGCTGGGTAATTTAATTTAGCAGTGAAAAAAAAATCCAATTGGGTGCTGCTTTGTTCACCTGATTGTATTTTTCAATGCAAAATGAAACTAACCCACTGCAGAGCGGTAGGAGAGAGCGTAGGGCAGGCAGAATGCAGAAGTTTAAAAGCTGCCTTTATTTTTTCATTCTTCCACTTCAAGCACTAAGTAGCTCCCAGTTGTGTTTGTCAAGATAAAATAAAAATTACAAGATGGCAGGGTGAGAGAAATAAGGCTGTGCATATGTGAAGAAGACTGAGTCATCAGAAAGAGAATTCAGAATGGACAAAAAAGTGGTCATAGAATAAAAAAGGACTTGTTCCTTATAATATAAAATAAAAAGAAAAAAATACCCTGCCTTAGAAATGCATTGGACTTTGCAAGTTAGTATTTAATAAAACTGTCTCAAGACTAAAAATCAGAGGCAACGATTGTTCAATATCTTTTGTATTGCTAGTAACAACTGATTTCAAGATTTGAACCTTAAAGCTTTATGGACTCTGCAATAATGAAAAAAATGGTACAGTCTAAGACCAAATTTTAAAAATTTAATTTTTTAAACTAGCAGACAAACCATATAGACTGTCTATTATAATAATGATAAGGTCATGCCCCCTCAAACACCCAGGTATAGCCAGAGACAGCAGATCAGCATACAGACAACAGCAAATACTCACTGTATGTCAGGTTTGGTTTGGTGTCCGAGTCAGGGACAGGTCTTCATCACCAGCTGAATGGAAACAGCTGATGTCGGAGGGTGAAGAACAGTGAAGACCAGCTGCCTAACCATCAAACTTAGACTCCATAAATTGGAGTGAAAATTAGCCAACCCACCCTGTCAAGCTCTGAGCCTAGAGTCTTTCAGGAAGCAGGGTTGAGGCCTCTGTACCTATAAGCCCGACAGTTTGAAAGTGGGGCAAGTTAACTCCTTACAAAAGTTCAATGCCTAATAGAAATGTACTTGGTCACGCAACAGAGATCTGCAGCAAGCAAGGGTGCACGTTAACCGATGTTGTTGCAAAGGCTGCTTAAACCAAACCCTAGAGCATAGAGTTTTCTTGGATGGAACAGGGTGGCAAGGAGGAACTGATGTGTCGAATGACTGGCACCATGGACGTGTAGGAAAGGATGTTTTTCCTTTGCTTGACATGCATCTAATGCTTTTAGTGTTGTTATGCAAGCAAAGTTGTCGTTTACTTCCTAACTTCCTATAGTGCTGTGTCTACTCTTCTGGGAGCAAGCATTAGGAAGGGGCTTTGCCCCATCTTGCACGCTGATCTCAAAAAGCAAGATTACATTAATTTCTGGAAGAAATGTGTATGAAGACCTGTAAGGCCCAATTCTCCATCTGTCTTGAACATTCCTTTAGCAACAAATTGCCAAAATGGACAAGGCATAAAAAGGGAACATCCCCACATAGCTGCCTTATTCTTTCTGCTGTTGGCAAGATTCAGAGACTAAATTCTGCCCTTGCTGAAATTTTGGTCTGATTCAAGATGTCCATCCTTATATATTCACATGATAGCTCAAGACAACATGACACTTTAAGCCTAGGAATAATTTCAATAACTTCAGAGATGTCCATATTATTGCCTTAATATTATGATTCTTAATTGCTTTAGTGAGTCAGGTAGTCAATTGTTCCACCTGTAGAGATCCTGTATATGGGAATACGGATTAAAAAAAAAAAAAATCCTTGAAAAGCGGAAAGATAATATCAAGTATGAGTATTTACAATAAGTGTTTCTTGGAACCTCAAAAAATTGTTCTTCGGAGTTTTTTCATATCATTCCTTCCACAGTGGAAAGTGTCACTGCTTACCAATTAAGGTCTGTTATATTGAAACATGCAGGTATCCACTGATCCATATTGAAGATGTGGATTCAATCACTGTCACTGTTCGTCTGAAGAATCCTATTTTATTCCTCTGCTGTTTATCCCAGCAAAGAATTCTTCCAGAAAAGAAAGTAGCAGCATAAATACAAATTTTACAATACTATAATTTGTAGAAGAAAACTTCCAGAAAGAACCTCCAGAATTTGCATTCTGGCAAGTATAAAGATCATGGGCAAGTATAAGAGCAGTGCAGAAGATAGGTATTTCTCATGAACAGATACAAATACTGAGGACCATATACCACCTGTTGAATCCTTGAGTAATGTACAAAATCTATTTGAGCATTGTTTCTTGATTCACAAGGATGCTGCAATGTCCTTATTTAGCTTCATCAGGTTATGAGAATTAAACACTTGTAAATAAATGCAGTAGGTTCCAATCCTCATTTCTTAACCTCTCGTAACACTCATTTAGATTCCAGCTGAAGAATTATCCATTAGTCATGAGAA
This sequence comes from Charadrius vociferus, assembly GCF_000708025.1. Taxonomy (NCBI): domain Eukaryota; kingdom Metazoa; phylum Chordata; class Aves; order Charadriiformes; family Charadriidae; genus Charadrius; species Charadrius vociferus. Next base: position 4,254,327 of record NW_009650084.1, read on the forward strand.
GTAATAGGCTTATAAATTCATTAATTTTGGATAGACTTTTTTTTTCCTAGCAAGTTAATAAACAGTTTTCAGTTAGCTTCCTGTCTTTCTTTAAGCAGATAGGAAAAAGCTGGTTCCATTACATTTTGTCTCAATTTAATCCCTTGCTGTTATGAGAAGTGGAAAATGCAATTAAATGCACTTCTGAAACCTTTCCCTAGAGTGCTGTTTACAATATTGCCTGCATTAAGCAGTCCATGTGAGGTGATGCATCTGCTCTTCCATGCCCATGATAACCTTAAGAAACTTAAGAATTTATTTTTTTTTAGTCAAAGAACAGAAATACTTCCCCCCAAACAAATAACAGTAACAGCCTTCCCACCCTCTTAGTATAAAAAGATGTTTATGGAGAACTGGTAATGTCTTACATGGATTCCTGACAGGTTTACAAGCAGACTATTGTCAAATGAGCCTGAATTTTTGTTCTCCTATTGTTTTTCCACTCCCACATTATCAAGAGGGTTGTAAACTTCCAGACTTCAGCTGACCCTGTACAAATTTCATATGCTTGCAATTTTTCCAATCTGTTTATTCATTCTAAGCAACAAAAAAAGGTGATAGCTATGACATTAGATATGCCCCAAATGTTATCTCCTCATGCAAACTGTGTCTAGATAAGCAAGGTGGGATATATCTGTATCCCTCTACATCTGTAGGCTTCTACATCCAAGGTCATCATCTAAGCTCTCTTTTTAGTTAGTGGGGATAAACGTAGGGATTTTTAATGATTGACTCATCTGACCTGTTCCAAGACTTGTTCCTTAGGAAGGGGTGAATTACAACTATTTGTTGAAGAATTACCTTCTTAAATTGTCCTGTGTTTGCAACCATGCAGTTAAGCTCCAAAATCAATAGTTGTTTTGGAAAATCTTGGTCTTCTAATTGAAAACTGACAGAAAACACAGGTTTGGCCTTCTACTGAGTCAAATATCAGTTGCTCAAATAGCTCCTCTAACACCAGCGGAAGTGAAAATAATCACAATAACAAAAGATTACATGTAATTAATAAGGTTAAAAAAGAAAAAGAAAAAAAAAACTCAACACGAAAGTATCACAAATGGTCTGCTATACTGCTGTTAACTTTCTAAGAGAACCTTCATCAAAGGCTCTTAAAAAAAAAGAAACCTAATTTTTTTCTAGTACAAGAAGTGTTCTTACAGACTGGCAAGTGGTCTATAAGTAGGAAACAAAGGACAGGAATACACATTCAGTTTCCAGAATGATGGCATATATAAACAGCTTTACTCCAAACCTGGTCTAGCATCTCTACAACTTGAAATAATCACAAATATTCTTGAAAAAAACATAATTAGGTGTCAAAGATGCAGATGAAAAAAATACCAAAATCTGGCTATAAAGTTTCAAATTTTGGCTATAATCATAAATATTCTGGAGAAAAGAAAAAAGAAACAAACAAAAAAAACCCCATAATTAGGTGTCAAAGTTGCAGATAAAAAAATCAAAATTTGACTATAAAATTTACAGTGAATAATTCAAGATTTAATAATATATGGGGAAGTAGGTAGCAAATTAACAACCGAAAATCTGTGTCAGTGAGTGGAAAGTGCATCATTTGGAAAAGTATAACCATAAAAACCTCTGTGCAATTGCAAGCTCTAAGTTAGATATTACTACTCAGAAAAGCATAACAGTGTCACAGTATATCACACCCAAAAATATCAACCCAGTACTCAGGAGAAGTGAGGAAAAATGACAGAACATAAAGAATTATGAAAAAAGAAATTGGAAACAAAATAGAAGCTTTACTGTCATTATGCTATTGTATAAACCTATGATAATTCCCTATAAATGAATACTGCATGAAATTCTTGTTGCTCGCTCAGAAACTTACAGAGAAACTGTAAGACTAGGTGTCTTCTGCCTAGAAAACAACAATATGGAAGTGATGGGGCAGATACCAGTTAAATCATGTATGGCAAGGAAAAAGGACTAAGGAATGACTATGCACTGTTCCTCACCATACAAAACTAGAAGAGCATCTGCTGATATCACTGTGCAGCGTTTAACACAAAAAAGAAACAACCTTTCATAGAGTGGACAATTAACTCTAGAACTCATTTTAGGAGAGAGTGGTGGGAGTCAGTGCGAGAGCTTACTAAACAAGAACAAGTACATAGGGGAAGGACCCAGAACAATGGTCAAAACTGAATTTCTGTCTTAGTCCCTGTTGTGGTTTTTTTTTTCCATAAAGTATAAAAATACACAAAAGAAGAATATTTGCTCTTTTCTTACACATTTTTCCCAAATGTCTACTCCTGGCCATCACTGGAGACAGGATACTGGGCTTCACAGACTCAGGTCCTAGTTAGTACAGTCATTCTCATGTCCTTAAAATTAAGTCAAAAATATTTAGAACTTAAGTGATATCTAACAATAGTTAAGACCAACAGTTAAGAACTGATATATTATTTAACAATTATACTCTCAGTCTCCTCATCCAAGTGAAGTTTCTACCTCATTCTGGTTGGCTGGCTAGGGAAAAACTCACTCCCAGAAAAAAATTGTCACAGGTTATGAATCAAAAATTTAATGTTGTACTGGAAGAGGAAGTACTTTCTTGAAAAATAAACATTTACTCTAAAATGTTAGAACATTTTCAACAAGATTTCTTTACTCCAACCTTCAAATTATTGGGGCCAATATGTTTCTCTGACTGCAGCTTGTTTTGTAGCCGAAAGTGGAATGAGGAAAAAGTAGACAATTTAATATTGTTCATATTTTCTATAGCAGGTTTCTAGTTTTGGTGACAAAATCTGAAAGTTGAATGTTTTATCTATGTAGTGACAGATTACTTTTCCGAAGGTGTAATTGTAAGGGACAATCAAAGGGTGCACATCAGTGTCCCTGCTGTGTTACACACTCTCCAACATAAATTTGAATTAAATAATGGAATTATTGATTATATTTATTATATTATTATTTATAATTAAATAATAGGGATTTTTAAATTTAAATGAGGTCATGTTGTGATCATGTGCGATCTCATATATCTCTTTCTTTTTTTTTTTTTTTTTACAATATAAAAATGCACATGCCTGGTCTCCCAGACATTTATTATCTGCTCCTATTTAGCCTTGATCCTTGTTTAGGTTAGGTTGCCAAGCAACTTGTGTAGTCTACCTGATAGACTTTTTATAGATTCAGGGTCAAAGAGAGATATTTAATCTCTGACTGTTACAAGAAGTGGCTAAAAGCTATTAAATTTATTTCTGAGGTGTTCCATACCCTTTCAGAAGAAGAATGAGGATTTTTGAAAAGGTTTGAGAGAGTGAAGCTTCTGATCTAGTAGTAGGTAAATATGAAATAAAGGAAAAATCATACTGTACATATTTTTTCCCTGAAGGGACCCATATGCACAAAATTTCTGTCTTTGAATAGCTGTGTAAAGTGCATTTTTGCTCTCTTTTCTGGCGTATCATGTCCTTTGATCCATGAAATGTAACAGGGAATTAGGAAGACTGTTGAAGAGGAGAGTTTCTGTGAACTCTTAAGTGTGTTTTCAGGTTTTTCTGCCTTTTCAGCCCAGACTTCCCATATGTGTGAGTCTGTTCTGGTGTTAAGAGAGAAGAAAAAACAACCTGATATGACAATGCCAATAAATTTAAAGTATTTTTTTTTTCTACTCCTAAATTTCAAATATTCTTTCCGTGTTATAAATCATTTCAATATTTTGAGAGAGGTTGGAATACAAGCCTTCACAATGGCAAGTTAGTACTGTATCATAAATTGGATGGGAAATGGCACCTCAAAAGACACCCCCACAAGGAAAGAAAACTACCATTTTAAGCTATTGCAAGCACAAGATCGGTAGGAGGTTTTCAGGAAAAATAATTTTGGGTGGGTAGAAAATGAAAGCACAGCAGGGTCATCTATCCTCCTGGCATTTGAGAAAAACCTTGCAATATACAGTTCAATTCCCTTCCAATTGTTCAGCTGTCTATATCATTAACCCCGCAGCCAAGAAAGTAAACAGACCAGCAGTTCTAAGACTGCCATTCAATGCCACGAGGAATTCAGACTCATGTCCCTACAATTATCTCCACTGCTAATGATTTGGAAGAGGAATGTTTTTACAAGTTTGGGTTGCTAGGACTTGAAGGGAGGAGGATTGGCGGTCTTTAGCTTGTTCGATTGGAGGGGACTCAGTTTTGTTTCTTTGCTAGCGACTCTTGCATCTACATTTGATGGGTTCAATTTTAGGTTTGGGGTTTTTTTTAGCAGACTAAAAGCAGGCAGTTTGTTTTGCTTCCATTTTTTGTGTATCTATGTGCAGTGCACCTTTTGGGGTTCTTTGGTTTCCCTGGTTTTCTCACAAGGTAAAAGAGTGATGAGAGTGTGTTGATTGCTGTACAGAAAAAGGAAGCCTACAACAGAGCTTTTTCTACAGGAAACATTGTTTGCCTAAGGATTAATGGACTCAATCTGTCAACATTTTGGCAAGCAAAAAAAAAAAAAAGGGGGGGGGTAAAGAACACCTCATCATTCCTATATAATAAGAGACAAGAGAGACTTGTTTGTTTGGGATCAAGAGATCCTGGATACAGGATCTCTGCAGTTTGCAGTTGTCTGTTGAACAAGAAACTGTACACCAATTGTGTCACATCCTATTTTGGAATTATTCCCACAAACAAGGTTAAATATGTTCTAGGGATGTTTGTCAGATCATCACCTTGTTACTCTGTACAAATTATTCAAGCTGCTGTTAATGAACAAATTCTTTGTATGGCTAGTGGGAAATCATGAAAAGATTAGGGAGGAGGCAAGGGAAAAAAAAAAAAAAACAAACACCTTACTTTCCTTGTTGCATTTTGTTTGATATGTGGACGTTTCCTCCTCCCGCTGCCTGTATTAGCCTGCAGCCTGACTGTTAAGGCAGTTTCCTGAAGCATGAAAATCTCA
>NW_009650084.1:4259299-4317228 GCF_000708025.1 Charadrius vociferus
TTCCCTATTCCCATGGGACTATTATAACCCCTTGGTGCTTAAATTGAGGATAAATCAACCTCTTCCCATGATATTTTAAAAAACCGTGGCAACTGCAAACAGATTCTGTGTGGAGCTCAATCTCAGCCACGGTACAGCCGTCACTCCCCGAAAAGCCCCGCAGGGTGCTCAGGCAGAACGGTATCTCGTTTCTGAATTCCTGTCTTAGGCAGGAGTTACAAATGCAGACGCACATGTATAGTAGTTCCCTACCTTGAATACTTTAGTGTAAAAAGCAAGATACCTCCATAATTAGTCAGGGGCTGAGCCAGATTTTGCAGGGTCTGCAGGCTGCGTGTAGTTCTTTGACTGAGTCAGAGTTTAGAGTTTAGATTTACCGCAGCTAACATTGGCTGGATAAGTTGTTGGAATTTAGTTTCCACAATCAGTGGTGAAAGATAGGTAAGCATCTCCGTTAAAGCAATTAATTTGATTCTAAATTAGTCAGGATGAATTATTTTCTGGAAGCACTTTTTTCCCTCCACTAGTTAGAGAGGAAGCCAATACATCTCAGTTTAGAAGCCTTGCTCGTGGATGGCTAAAATTCATAGAGATGAGACCCACCCCAGAAAATGAAGTTCTCTGGATTGGACTTAAGCCAGTAAAATGTATATTTTATCAGTATATTTTATCAAGTACATAAACTTCAAGTACATCATCTCAACATTTTGTGGTTTTTGAGGACTTCTTGCAGGTTAATCTCATTCTAGCCTGTGAACATCTAATGCAGATCAAAAGTTTAAATCACAAACTACAGTCACAAAGCAAATTCCCATCAAATTTTTAGCCTAACTAGAAAAAAAGCCATTTTCACAATCTATTTAGAAGTAAGCTCTCTTGATATTTGTATTTCTGTTTTATAGGTGTGTCAGGCTCTAAGCTTTTCACACGAGCAGGTTGCATAGTTATTTAATGTAATTTCTGAATGTGGAGAGGTCCATCAATGTGAAGGCTCTCTTGAAAGTGGTCTTTTCCATTCAGGTAATGGGAGGAGGGTTGTGCGCTTGAGTGATGTGCACTGTCGTAAACCCGGGGATCCCGATTCAGTGTGTGCTATGGCTCCCTTCTCACCAAATCACTCTGGATTTCTTCTCTGTCACAGTCAGGCCATGTGGAGGTTGTTGGAGAGAATAACGTTCACAAAATATTTCACCTCAAATGGCAAATACATGTGCACAAGGGGCTTTACAACATGACTGCATGAATATGGGCATTTAGGTACAGCTATTAAATATCATGAGGGATATTCCCATCTCATCTTCCAATTTTAAAGTACCTGTTTCACTTCTACTTTTCGTCTCTTTTTTTTATTCCTTTGAATTTCCTAAAGCAATCTCCTTCAAGTTTCACCGCCTTCCTTTCTTTGCTCTTTATAAAGATCATCCTTTATACTTCTTTCTTTTGTGGTTTCACTTTTCTTCTGATTCAAGCATTTTTACAAACTACTGCCCTCCACAGAGGCTGCTAAACAGGTGGTATTATTGCCAGGTGGCAGAAAATTGGGAATGATGTGAAATGCACAGAATCCACTATTTTATACTGCCCATGACTTTCCAGTGATCTTGGCTATAGCTCCAACTTAAAAAAATGCAGATTAACCTTGCTGCTTTGTTATTAAAGGAGGGTTTCTGGGGCTCTGTAACATGCTTTCTCAACTTAGCTATCACACACCTTTAAAAACGCAAATAATTCCCCGTCTGCATAATACTCATGGATATTATAAGGATATAGTTTGAGTATAGATCAGTTAATTTTCACTACCATTCTGAATTGCCAAATATGGATTGCAAGACATCAGAAGCTACTTTTTGTCTGATGTCACTTTGAGGTAAGTAGTCATTGTAAATAGCTACTCCATATTTTTATTCTTGATAGTGAAATTGTCTAACAGTGTAGCACTTAACTCCCACACTAAGGCAAATTGGGGGAGAAAAAAAGGAGAAAGGAGCTAAGAACTTTCCTAAAAATCTGTATGAGTGAGGTTGAAAATATAAATATCCCACATCTTGCAGTACCTGGCTTTTGGGTGCATTTATGGAATCTAACCTCATCTCTCACGCTGAACTTCATTCAGCCAGTGAAGGTCTATAAGGGGGATGCAATTTCACAGTTGATTTAAGTCAGCTTAAGAGCAAGTAGTCTCACCTTCCTGCCCTTGGTTATGTCTTCCCACCTCGTTTCTTATACCAACGCTAACACTCATGAAACTACACTGTTAGCTGAACAGGGATCTGATCCAGTGACAAATTTCACACACACACACACATATGGAAGTAGACAGATATCCGTGGTAGGGACAGTATTCAGATGGATCCATTGTCATATCTGGCTGACCACATAAATACTGGGTCTTACTTAAGAAAAAGATCAAGAATGATGAAGCAGAAGGAAACCCCCCTTGACTGTCACAGGACAGAGGTGAACATTGCATTCTCAGTTATTCCATAAAATAGAACAATAATAACTATCACTGCTAGCTACTTTGATAACAACTCCTGTATGATCTTCTAGTACTGAATCCTGTCTAGTATGTATCATTTAGATAGTAAAATTGGCAAACTATGACTTAGAGAAAAAAGTGACACTGTGCTCTTTCTTGTTACGTGCAAGGTTCAGTAAAGCTTTTTGTCACTATTATTATCGTATTTTTTGAGGGACAGTGGAAGGTTTGCAATCAAAGAATGCACAAAAAAGTGACAGCAAGGTGGACTTTGCCCTACAGATCTCTCAGTTCCGTGAAAGGACTATTATTCCTTTAGTGTGTATTTAAGAAAATAAAAGAAAGAGAAGACGATCTTTGCATAAGAACCGTCTTAATGCATGCAATTATTTTTTTCTATGAATGAGTGGTATGCCACATTAACACCAAAAGATAATTCAGTACATCATCAGTAATAGAAATCTTTTTTTTTTTTTTTTTTTAGCATTATTAACTAAACTCACAGTTCTTAGGAATTAGATTTTATACTTAGGAACAAATCCTAGCAGAAACACAAATGTACCTGCTGATTACAGCTGATTCCATACAAATAGGTGTGTATGTATATACATATATACATGTACTTGCACACACATGTACATGAGTTTTCAGTTCAATCAACTTAGCTAAAAGACAATGTCCATCAGCCTTCAGGTCAAACATGGAGTTATTCCCAGACTGGGTCAATTTCAAAACAGGATGAGAAGCCGGGTGTTTCTATTTCACTATATTTCTTCATCTGCTGGTAAGTATTCCAATACTTGCCTATCTATAACCTTATCTTTTCTGTATAGAACATGCTGTAGGGTCTGTAATTTATTACAGTATTATTTTCTAGACACAGTAAGTTATATTAGTCATCTCATTCACCTGTGAAAGATCATTCAGAAGGTGAAAGACCTTAGAGATATGGCAAGCATTATTCTAACAAATGGTGATGAACAGCACAGTATAAATCATGTTTGTGGGCTGGATGAAATGTTCAGTGGTGAGTCTAAACATCATATATCAGAAGGGAAATTTTGTGAAACGCCAAACTTCACTCGATAGGCAAAGTCTTTTCAGACAACCTTTTGTGCCTAGTCTTGTAACTGTCTGATCTATTCTTGGCCAAAGTAATGTCTTGGTGTTAACCAAATTTGCACACTAAATTATTTGCATCTTTCTGTGTATGTACATGCAGTTTTATGTGACAACCCCTAATACTTCTGGGTTTTTCTGTTTAGTGATTAATGCCATAAAAATAAGAAAAGAAAATTTTGAATTAGTATGACAAATGGAGGGGCTGATTGTCAGTGGCTTCATGGCTTCTGGTCATTCTTAGGAAAGAGTATTATTTTATAACAAAACTTATGAATATTCTATACTCATATAATATACATATAATATCAATATATTATATTCATAATGTAATATGTATATTAGATGAGATTTTGAATGTGAATGTGCACTTTGGTGCAACTCCACCAATATCAACAACTAGTTCAGATATGTATTTAGGGAAATATTTATTAACCGTGACTCAATAGTCTAGTCAAAATACACACTAAAAGTCACAGGGAGATTTGTCTGTAGCAGTTGTGTATGTCCAGATGCTATTGCCCCTATCATGGATAGTAGTTTCTGGCATGATTTAACTCCATGCCATTTCTGTCATCATATGGATAATTCCAAATTTTCCCCTAGGGAGTTAAAACAGTAAAGAAGTAAATGTAAATTTTTCATGATTTTATCCATATACTTTAGGTTGAAGTAAGAAGTGAATAACAGCCAGAAAAAAGTATTTCCTTGTCTTAATATTTCTTTTGGTGCCAAGGCTAGCTCAGATATTTCTGTTTAATCATGTTCTGTGTAAAAACAACTAAAGATATTTAACTTCTTTTTAGTTGTATCTAAAGTCTGTGATGTCTGAAAAGTCTTGACTGTTATGTGCACTGTAAAATAATTTTATTTCTCTGTGGAGACCTCTAATTGTGTGATAGGAATTTCAAAACTGAAAATCTTTATCTAGAAACCAAATTCTTGCTTTTAAATGTCATCTTGTAGGTTTACAAGGTAGGCAGCTTGAAGCTGCATGTTTTTCTCCCTGGGAAAAGACTACATTCGCTATGATGACATAGGGTCTTCTTTGTTTTAGCTGTGTGTTGAAAGAATTGGTTGCCAGTCCTGAATTAGAATTCTGTCAGGTATAAGTTTGATTCTCAATTAGTTTTCAAGTGATATCAAAAAGTACAATTTTAAAGATGTGGTTTTTTCATGTCTTCTGGGAACAAGTCTATGTATTCCCCATAAAATATATTCCTTTATGAATAATGCAGTTTTACTTAAACTACAATTATTCCTCAAACTACAATTATTCCTCAATAAGTCACCATTTTCATGTGGTGATGAAGGCACTTTCTTCCTTAACTTTGGTGAGATCCATTGATGAAAAGTAGAACATAAAAGGGAGTGGGAAAGAAACCAAGAGGAACCATTCTGAAGAAAATTTTGTTTCCTCACAAATCTATGCAAGAAGAGTATAAGCGCTAGAACTAATGAAGCTTGTTTTTCTACCGTTTCCTGTCTCATGACTGATTATAGTTGATGCTTAAATGTGCTAGCCCTCATGAAAAACTTTTCTTTTGTTGGGGCATTTATAAGGGCTCTATTCCATCTCCTGATGTGATTTCAGGTGTCTAATATACATGGTCATGCTGCTTTTTTTCCCTCAGCTGAGGTACCTTCATTGCTATCAGTTTGTCTATTTGCAGAAAACTTGACATAGTGAACTTGCTTGAGACCTCTATTCCTCTATTAAATTTGACTGAAAAGAGCTGATTTTAAAAGCTCTCACAAACACATTTAAACATGGACATAAACCTCATTTCCATAGGAAATCAGACAAGGAATATTACTAATAAAATGTGGTTTTATAAGTCAGACTCATTGCAAAATCCTGTGGCAAAAACATATATTAAGAGTGGAGGAGGAATCTTTAAGATTGCTTATATTGACTGAAAACTTATTAACACTTATTTACATTTGTTACAAATGAATCCCTACTGTACTGTTTTTCTTTTCATGGAATCACATACTTTGGAGGATGAGGAGAGGCAGATCTGAGGAAGTGCAGCTCTGTTCACATCCGTAATATCTGTATCTGTTGTTAAAATTTACTCCTATTTGTCATTCATTCTGCTCCAGTGCTGACGAGATCAAAGGGCTTTATTAGCTGCATTACCTTGCTGATGAACTTGTCGAGCTTATTATTTGCAAAGACTGTGTACTTTTGCTTATCTTGCTTTTGCTTCTCACAGAAAGCTTGGCATAATTTTGGAAAAAAAAAACAAAACAAAACAGTAATAATACTTTATTAAAGAAAAAGACTTCTGTGTAGGGATTTGCTCTTAGAGGTTATTACGCTGTCATTCAATCACATCCCTATTTCATTTCATTTCATTTCATTTCATTTCATTTCATTTCATTAAAAAGTATTATAATAGAAGCAAACGCAAAATACATTCTGCATGTTTATAGTATTAGGCTGATACTTTTAAATCCTGAAGGCCTATTTCATGATCTGTGATATATACACTACTAATTAACTTGATTCATCTGCTTTCAAAGCAATCCTCCCTCACTTGGGAGAGCTTTCACTCTCCAACTTTGTAGCACTAGAGTAAATTATTTCCTCGCTGTTCTGTTGTGCTTCAAGCATCCTAAACTCTGCTTCCACACAGAACCTGGATTCAGCAAATGCCTACTGTCTGAATGAGCTGAATCTTTTGTTCTTTTTTATCATTCACATACAGGCACGGAGGGGTCTCTCCCAGTGAAGTAGGTTCTTCAATGCAGAGGTTTAGTTGAGATAACCCATGCATTCAAGGCTGTGCCCTTTAGAGAAGTCCTTCAGACTGTTTAATGAAGCAAAGAACTGGGAAAGTACTTTGTTCTTGCAGCTTCTTATCCAATCTTCAAAACCACAGTGTTTAACAACACACTAATGAATCCGGTTTATTGGATGGAAATACAGTACTCTTCATTACAGATGCTTTAACAAATAGTATCAATTAGCAGAATGTTACGGCAACTCAGGAGTGTGAGAAAATGATTTCCAATTACAAAATTGCACTTGTGTAACTGTCTATTGGATGTTGATAAGTGTGTTGAGATAACCTTTAAAGGGAAATTCTACACTGGAAAAGTGTCTGTAAAAATGGCAGCTGTTAAGTGAGCAGAATTCTTTTACTGTGCTAAAGTCCAAACAATGCAATACAAATTAATGCAGATTGCTTTTCAGACCCCAGACTGAATTTTTCCAAGGGTGATTTTTAGAAACTATTTCTTTTCACTTTACACTTGTTGTATACATGTATATGTACATTCATATATGTATATATGAGGAAATTACTGATTAATGATCATTTCAGACTCCTTCCCTTAAATTTTTGCACTCCTTATTTAAAACTTCACTTTAAAGTGAAACTAACTAGAAACAATAACATTTAACTGAAGGGTTAAAGACTTGGAGATTGTTAGTCTTAAAGTGAAAGTTGAAACATTTTTGAAGGAGAGCAGCTTTGGCACGTATAAAACAGAGGAGAGACATTCTGAATACGTTTGAAAAGTCTAGCATGAGCAAAAAGCACAAAGTTCTCCAGGTAAACATCTCTTTTTTTAATGTTTGGAAAAGAAGAAAAACACTAGTCAAGCAAAAATGTAGCAGTTAGATTCTACCCTGCACACAGCATATTAAGTACATAGCATTAGTAGTTATTGATTATTTCACTTCAGGGGTTCATTTTGACCATGTGTTTTTAGCAAAATAGATGTAGTATCAAGTGTATAATTTCCATGTCAGAGATACTTCTTTTCTTTCCCACATTTAAAAAAAAAAAAAAAGTAAGCATTTGTTTACCTATGCATGTGTGTGTAACTACGCATACACATCAGATTTTCTCAGCAGACTGCAGCAGCCTCTTCACTGTCTCTGGCTGTCTGTCGGTCAATTTGGCTATTATCCTTTTTCGCTCGTGTTCTTTCACTTCTTACCTACCACTGATATGCATGAAGATGGCTTTGAGGTGTTAATCAATAACTGTGAAATGATTAAATGCATCTTGTGTGCCTTTTTTTTTTTCCCCACCCAAATGGAAATGCCATAATTTAGTTACCAGGAATGAAACTTGCAGATAGTCTATCTAGAACAGTATCTTCTCTCTGATCATCAGAAATCTGTAGAAAGTTTACAATACAATTTATTTGAAGGGGCATTACATTTTAATATGGGCAGTAGCTAGATTATCTGTCAAACCTTATGTAGAATTGTCTGCTGTAATGCATATCCTAATAAAGGATCACATTTTCATTTTTGAGTGGTAACAGGTGTTTGGATTAAATGGTATCGTACAGCAGTGAGCTCATTCTGCATGTTGCTAACTAAAACTGAAACAGTAAAAGTAACAAGAACTTTTTAAAATATTCTGCATTATAATATAAAAATACGTAAACTTATACCTAAAAAAATATAAAAAATATATTTCAACTATTAAAAAAAAAAAGAATGCTGACTACACTTTGAAAGAACAGTCTCTGAAGAAGACAAAAGTACAGCACACTCCATTTCTTGAGTATCTTCTGTTTGTATAGCTCCTTTGTGGACTACCTATGCAAGCTTCCTTCAAAGAGCAGACAATATGCTAACTACCTAGAAAATCTCTAAAGAGGTCAAACACTGTTACCTTTCCCAAGACTGATTCTGAAACTTTCTTTATGAATGTTATATGAAGACAGAGAGGTTATATAGCTACCTTTTAAGTTTCTCAGTCTGCCTTATAAGCCATCCCCAGATTTGTCCATGCCTAAACAGTTTGACACTTTAAGACTCGAGTAAAGCTGACATAATCCTCTGTGCTTGGATGCAGATATTTTGCTTTAAAACTGCCCAGACTAGTGAAGTGTCTGTTCATTTTGCTTTGTTTTGAGAAGCAGGAACCATCTCTGTTCAAAAAGCAAAATATCTTATATGTGTAAAGGACAACTTTATGTTGGTAGAATTCTCTCCATTTTTCCTGGGGTAACTGTGTTGTCCCCAGTGCTGGATTTTTACATCCCCACACATATAAATGCTTTCTATCAGTACACTTAGGCCAGGCAGACATTAAGCTTTCAACACTCCCATGCAATTTTGTTACCTGCCTGCCTTACCTTTTTAGAGGACCATTAAAATTCCTTACCAGTAATGTCTAAGAGCTCCTGATATGTTAACCTTCACCCTGTTGAATAATAATAATTAATTCCTACTCTTTGTTTTCCACATCTTAGCTAGCTTCTGATCCGTGACTGTTTTTTACTTCTCATCAAATGAGTACTCGATTCCTCAAAAAAATCTCAGGGGAAACTTTGTCATCATCTTTAGAAAATCTAAATCAATTATAAGTGCTGTATCTTCAGTGTATCTGACTAAGTCTGCGGAAACTTTTTAAGAAGCTAAAAATCTGGTAATATACTCCCGTTAACAAACACAAACAAAACAAAAGTAAAACAAAAACAAAACCCATCAGGCATTACCTCAGCACCAGTATAATGTCAACAAGAGTTTAACTTTCTGCTCTTTCTAAAATATAAATATGATCTTGGAAGTTGAAAGACTACGGAGTAGATAAGGAGCTGTATTCTCATTTCCCTCTCTTCCCTGGGTCTTTATGAAAATCTCTTGTAATTGTCTATGTTGTTTTGTCCCTATTTAGGTTTATGATTGGATTTAGGTGACTTTGCAAATATTCTGAAAACTGTAAATGGAGAATGAATCCTCCCTGATCAATATTTCCTTCTGGATGATATGCATAGAAGTTACTGTAGAGTCTTCATGAACTGTAGACAACAACTGCATAAAGCTCAACTTAGTGTCATGGCAGAAATGTTAGCCCACGAGCCTGCACAGGTTTATTTTCTGTTTTCAAGCATCCCAATGGTTAGATTTTTAGATGACTGAGTCACTGAAGATGTGATTCATCTCACCAAACCTTATATATCTAAAACGTAGGGTATTACCTCTGAACTAGTCATCCAGACTCTCTTTACAACTGATGGAGGGGGAAAAAAAAAAAGAAAAAAAAAAAAAAGGCTACTTTGAATTATTCATGTCATTTAAAAATGAATATTTAAAACACATCACATAAATCATGTCCTAAAAATTCCTTTTCATTTTCTTTGGCTATAGTAGAGGCTCACACAACTAGCTTATGTGTTGACATTTAAACAGTAGAACCCTAGAAAGATAACAAATGAAAACCACACTAGAAGTCTGGCAACACTGGAGAGCGGGCAAATAATTTCTTCTCTCCATAGGGCAATTCCAAGATAACAGAGACCTGTATGTAAGAAAATAAAGATTATTTTAGGTAAAGTGGATTTGAATGGAGCGGCTGAGCGAACTGGGATTGTTTAGCCTGGAGAAAAGGAGGCTGAGGGGAGACCTTATCACTTTCTACAACTACCTGAAAGGAGGTTGTAGTGAGGTGGGAGTCAACCTGTTCTGTCAAGTAACAAGTGATAGAACAAGAGGAAATGGCTTCAAGTTGCATCAAGGGAAGTTTAGATTGGATATTAGGAAGAATTTCTTTACTGAAAGGGTCATCAGGCATTGGAACGCCTTACCCAGGGCAGTGGTGGAGTCCCCATCCCGGGAGGTACTTAAGGATCGTGTAGATACAGTGCTCAGGGACATGGTTTAGTGGTGGGCTTGTCAGTGTTAGGTTAATGATTGGACTAGATGATCTTACAGGGCTTTTCCAATCTAAGAGATTCTGTGAATTCTGAAACAACCATCAAGAAAGTATTTAATGATGGAATATGAGGAATATATGCACTCAATTTTCTATTCAAAAGGTAAAGCAAAGTAAGAAAAAAAGAAAATTTCAGATAGCCTGTTGTTACATGATCTGTATTCTGTAAATTATTACTGCTCGCTGCCCTAAATCTTTTCAACTCTCATACTAACAAATGCGACCCTCAGTGAAAGTAAGTTTTATGCAGCGTACACTAAATGCACATATTTGATCCTCAGTCTGAGATATTAATTCAGCAGCATGTATTTTATGGAGATTGCTTCAGAGAAAAAAGACTGTGCAAACAGAAATAATGACATATGCTGTCTGCACAGAAGGGCCAAAGAACTAAGGAAGTTTGAACATCTGTACATCCACTAACTCAATTCCTTTCATACAGTCACCTGTCATAACTCAGATTGGAGCTTTGTATATTTCTCTTTTTTTTCCTGATAATTGCTAATTTTACGCTTTAATTTTGTCTTAGTATTTTTCTTATATATTTTATGATTGTCAAGTTCTAGTTCACCTTTCAACACTGTCAGCTAGAGTGAGCTGTGCAAAATCTCAGAGTATCAGAAATGTTATCCTACCCTGATAATACTTCTTTGATTGATTTAGAGCACAAGCCTCACTAAAAGCCTGTAATCATGTCACCGAGTCATAGCTTGAGTATTCCTTCTTTTATCACTCTCAGTAACGTCAACAAGTAAAATCATTGCAATGTGTCTTTTTGTTAATTGTTTCATTTTCTTTTATTTTCTGAGCTCTCATAGAACTGCAAAATGTTTCTGCCCAGATAAGTGTGTTGAGATATGTTTCAGGCTGGCAGTGACATCACCTCTGTCTGCCAAAAGTGAGGCACCTGGTCCAAGGTGGTAATCAGAGCTCCTTCTTCTGCCAGTGGAGAGAGAAATTGCTTCCCAACGTAGATTCATCCCAACTATCTTCAGCACTTTTTATAGGATGGGGTAAATCTTTCAGCTGGAAGTGCCTCTCTCCCCCTGTTGATGACGGACTCTGGATGATGAGACTAGTCAGTCAGCTAGTTAAAAAACTAGCATTGATGATTCCCACTCCATGTAATCATTTAAACTGCACTTTAACCGAAAGAGATCTTGTTTGTTACTTTCTCATATCTTTTCCCTCCAGTTCTCTTTCATTGTTCCAAGCTGACAGACTATTAAATTCTTTACCTTCAAATTGAAGCCCATCTCCCTGAATAACTATACAATACAATTTTATTTAATTAAGCTCTGTTGATTGATA
This sequence comes from Charadrius vociferus, assembly GCF_000708025.1. Lineage (NCBI taxonomy): Eukaryota > Metazoa > Chordata > Aves > Charadriiformes > Charadriidae > Charadrius > Charadrius vociferus. The sequence goes on from NW_009650084.1 coordinate 4,270,898, forward strand.
ATAGCATTACAAAAATTCTAAAATATACATGTGAAAAAAAATATTTTTAGACTAAACTATATATTCCAGTACTAATGAGTTTTTAACCACCGTTTCATTCTATTTTACTTATTTTATTAGTCAACCTAATTTCCATCATCTTTTTCCCGAGCTGAACATAAATGTTTAATAAACCGGAGCGAAGTTAAATTGTACTAAGGAACTGTTAACATAAATTTTCCGCAACCACCTTAGAAGTACAGCGCTCAAAAATGTAATAGTGTTATATCATTTAAGAAAAAGTATTTGAGTTTTCAATTTTTCATGACATTTCACAATACTGGTGTAAAGTGATTGCTTCTAAAATATGTGTTTTGACAAAAGTAATTAAAGTGTGGACATTTTGAGTTATTCTGATATTTGAAACTAAAGATTGTCTGCGTTATTACTTCTCATCCATCAATTGTTCCATTCACAGTGACCTTAAAGTTACTCCGGTGTAGTCACCTTGAAGGTGAATTCTAAAACTTTGATTAGCAGCCTGTGCTTTTTTTTTTCTCTACTACTCTTTTGGCAGGTGAACTAACATGGAGACGCTACTCTTTTAGAGGTTGCTAGAAGAATCTGGCAGAGATTTGATTCTTTAATGAAAGGTAACATTCCTGGAATGGAAACAAACTAGGAAAAATAGATGCTAGAACTCTTTAGAGAACAACATCCAGATGCATTCTCAAGTAAAAAAAAATATTTTGGACTAACATAAAATCTGAGTACTATGTCTAACTTTCTTCAGATCATATTGCATGTTAATTGCCTATTTTTATGTTATTTTCTGATTTGTCAGTCAAAATATCATTCAGATGCCAAGCATTTAATTATTACTTGGCATCATAAATATGCAGAGGTCTCCTTTTCCTTTCTGTTCCAATGTCTTAGCTTTTTTTTTGCTTGTGTTCTATTTACTTTTGCTTTGTTACAGGAATGTCTTCTAAAAGAAAGTGCATTATGTACGTTTGTTCAGGCTTGTTAAGGATGCGGGCTAATTCATTCCTGTGGGAACTAATTCAATAGTTTAGATGCTGTATAAAACTATCTGGCACTTTTCTTCACCCAGACTCTCAAACTAATCTCTGCCAGCTTTAGATTCCTCTTGACCACAGAGCCCTTACAGGTCCTTGGTGAAGCCTAATTCAGAAAGGATTTTGAAGTTCAGAAACATCATCAGGACCTGTCACTGTTCTTTTATGGATGGAAAGTCCATGAAAATTGTAAAATGTCTGTTAACAAATGTGCTAACATTTTTTCCCTATTTTTCAATATGCTACAGTTTACACAGATGGTGTAAACTGCATCAGCTCAACTTGAAGGAACTAGAGGACAGTTCATTAGGTAGATTCATTCTTCAGTTTGGTCTTCCCTCCTTCTTCTTCCTAATAGTCTCTCCACGCTTATACGTGCATGATTTCTTACACTTGCAACATCTTGGAGTGGGAGTTATGCTGACATGGTGATTTTCATTAAAACAGGTAGAAATCTGTGTGTTGGAGGACGTAGTGTGAACCATTAGTTTAAATGGAAATGGTTGTAGAGATACTCTGTATGAGGAAAGTACATTTAGCTCACTGTTAGTAAGAAAATCATTGCATTGAAATTTATGTCTCCTGTTTTTTACTGAAGGTGTTGTGAACTTTTTAGACTAATTATGATGTCAGTATACGCCATTTCAGATAAAACAGATCGCTTTATTAGTATATATATGTAACAAAAGGGAAAGTGTAATGAAATCCATATATTTTCACAATCCTACTTGAAATGTCATTAAAGATGAAACTTGGGGCAAGCATGGAGAAAAAGAAATATAATATGTCTTGAAAAAAAGTTTTGTTCTATCTTTGTAAAGTCATAAATTAGTGGGGTGAAAAGGAGGTTTCCTTCTCAGGTAGCCCGTGCTTTAAACTGGAGTCTGCTTTATTTAAACATTTTGAAAAAGGATATATCATAATACGATTGAAGAGTCTGAAATTACGCATTTAGACTGAAAAGATAGTTTTCCCAGGGTTGGAGTTACATAACATAGATTCCGAGAAAAATCTGTAGCACTTACATTTTAAAAACTCCTGCTTCTAGAGATTGTGTTTAAATTTGTTGACTTTGACAGCCTATGACCTTGAAAGATGCTTGTCTTATCCTCCATCATGCTATTTCGGTTCCGCAAGTCCTCTTCTAAAATGATATGTTCTTTCTGAATGAAAAGTAATTCTAAGCACTTCATATCTTCAACAGAGATTTGGTATTTTGTCATTTCAGCATGTCACATTGTTAAGCTACCTAATGCAATGGATCAAAATGATTCAACACTAGCTTCTAGGCTTACATTTATTGTGATGTACAACACACTAAAGATAAATGGCAATTAAAACTCTCAGCCAATAGCTACACTTACTGCTAATGATTATAAATATGAATATACGTCTCAGTTATCTAAGGATGCATTATCTGTATACTGTATCAGCAGAACAATGGATGTAGGCAATGCAAATTTGTTCAGCTCTGACAAGACTTAGTACAACACCATTCAAACCTAGTTAAGTTTCTTTCAGGTGTGTTTGAGTCTTAATGCATTATAGCTATTCTTTGCAAAGCAAGCTTGAATGTTTCTGGGAGTTTGGGAGAATTGGGAGCAGCACACTTACTTAATGGGAGGGAATGAAGGTGATGGAGCCAGACTCTTCTCAGTAGTAACTTGTGACAGGTCAAGAGGCAAATGACACAAATTAAAACATATGAAATTCAATCTGAACACAAGAAAACACATTTTTATTGTGTGGGTGGTCAAAAAAAAAGAACAGGTTGCCCAGAATGGTTGTGGAATCTCCATCCTTGGAGATATTCAAAGTCTGTCTGGACAACCTACTGTAGCTAACCTTGCTTGAGCAGGGGGGGTGAACTAGATGATCTGAAGAGGTTCCTTCTAACCTAAACCATTCTGTGATTCTGTGCAAATAATCCAAGTGGTGATAATTCAGCAGAGCACACATTCACTGATAAAAAATCTGAGACGTGACAACAAGGCTGGGCTGAGCTGAATTGGCTTGAGTCAACAGTCTTATTCCTCACCTCCATCACCAGCACAAGTTCCAGGGTTCATAGGAAAGCTGTGCAGAACTCAGCCCACTCTAGTTTCCAAACAGAAGTACCTGTTTATAATACCTTTACTTTTCCTAGAAATCCTATTATCAAGGTGTTTCCAATACTGAGGATCTCCCAGCCTTTCTGTTACCTCAATAAATCAAGAGTCAATTCTGAACACGTTCTATACATATTGGCTTTGATTAACATCTAAAGATCTGCCAACTTGGAGGAAAACCTATCTTTCTCTTCAGGTCATCTTTTCATACTTGTATTCTATGGCAATACTCAAAGCAAGGCCAACTAACTGCCGTCTTTTCCCTAGGGGCCCATGGTTTAGAGTTCACATGAGCTCATGTGGTTCAGTCATTTCTTAGGAACTGCTAGCCAATTTAGCAATTAGACAGCAAGATATTGTTTACATTAATGTAAAAGCCTTTGTTTATAGCAATTTCTTGCTATATTTCTAATTATGTGTAAGCTATTTCTAGATACATTCCTTAAGGCCTCTGGTGCTTTATGAGTTTATGGTCTTGTCTGAAGTTTTTAAAATACGTTTCAACATGTTGAATAAAAGTTCTCAGATACCTTCTCATATGCATTCTGATCAAACCTTCCAAAAATGCTAGTCTCTAAATACACTTTTTAAATATCCAGGGAGCAGAACTAAAATTAAAAAAGCAACTCATACTGTCCAATATTACTTTTGTGTGTGTGCATTTCCAGTATGCAAAACCTGTGTTTTCTTTCTCTGCTAACTTTTCTAGAATAAAATAAAAGCAAATAAATCTCATGCCCTCTAAGCAAAGATGATTTTATTTACTTATTTACTTATTTTTGTGGGTTTCTTTTAGTCATGGTTTCCCTCGAACCACATGCCTGCAGACATATTCACGCCATAAATTGATGTCCCACAGCTGGGCTTGGGAAGACCATGGAGAACTAACCAACTAATGAAATATTCCTGAAAAATTTCATGGCTTTTTACTCCTTCATTCTCAGAATGGTTCATATCAACTCTGTGCCTTGATGTAAACTACAACAGACTGAATAACTATTGTAAAGTAAGTGCACTTGTCAGCTCTCTGAATGGTTCATCTACAGTTTGGATGTCACAGAAGTGAGAGGATAGCTGGCAACACCTCATTTTAGCTGACCACACATGAAGGCATGTGGGAAGAGGCACAGGGAGATGTTGCTGTGGACATCTGCAATCCTGTGTCAGCTTGCAGACTGCTTTGGGCAAACAGTGATGTGTAAAGCAGTCACAATGGTGGGAAAGGTTTGGATGAAGGAGACGTCATTTTTGCATTGATTCATCATAAGAGGCTTTGTAGCTATGCCTCACCTGTGGGATGTAGGACCATTCCCTCATTGCCTTCCCACCCAAGAAAGAAGGAAACAACACATTTAACAGGTCCTCTGGTCTGGAGAGGCAGAAAAGAGAGGGATAGTCTATTTCATAATGTAGATCTAGTTTGCTAACAAATAGATGGTTGGAAACAGGTAGACTTCATAGATACCTGGGCTTTAATGTCAATGGGGTACTACTGGGTTTTCATCAGTGCTTCTCCAGTCTTCCTTTAGAGGTATTGCACTGCTTCTTCCATTTTTTGTTTCAGAGAGATCTGCAAGTTTAGGCAATGTTTATTTATCAGGTTTTCCACTTTATGTCACTCATAAACAAGGCAAAATGAAGTCCTGGTATATTATTAGCCTTTTGGTTTTTATTGCTATATTTTTAAGGTTCAGAACTATTTTTATTTATTGATCATCATGTGTGTATCTAACTACATCATCACCATATAATTTTTCAGGACTGCTAGCAAAGTGGAATATAATTAAAGAAAACACAAAGAATTTGAATGGACATTTAGAACACATTCATGCTATCCTAAAAAGATTAAAGACTTCAAGCAAAAATGTTTTCAGTGTGTTCAGTCTTTTGTTTTCTTTAGGAATCTGGTGTTTAATGGCTAAAACATTTTAATCTCATGTCTAGTGATCATAATATTTACACAAGAATAAATTTTTAAAGCTTATAGTAATATTAGACTGTAACTTTTCTTTATTTAGAAGCTTGTAATATCACAGGAGTTATTCCTTTACATTGGTATTTCACGAGTGACAATATTTATAACCACTTACATAAAAAAGAGGTTACATTCCAGAAAATATTCTTCATTTTGCTCATTTATGGCCTGATCTAATATAAGCTTTAGTAGATGGGAGTTCTTCCAAGATGTACTGCCAAGAAGCTCAAAAGAGAAAAATTCCAAATGAAAACAAAGTAAATAATGTTAACAGGATAAAAACCTTAAGTGGCTTCTCAAGGAGCTTGATAATTATTGCATCATTTGAAGTCTATGTTTGCTAAAAGACTTTTCTTTCAGTGCATGTTACCAAATGCAGTACAGAAGTAGCATGAGTTGAGGCGGGTGAATAATGGTTCTTCTTGTCCTAGGAATCAGTAAGGGGTATCCCAAGGGAATGAATGGGAAGAGACAGACCTCCAGGACTAATCATTTGGAGAGCAACAGTTCATCTAAGATGGGGGAAAGCTAGATGTAAGTGTCTCCTAGCGCCGAGTATGAGGGGAGCAGGGTTCTCATGCCTCATTCTGTTATAACCACCAGGCTCTTCCATAGTGAACATTATGCAAATATTCAAAGTGTGAATTGGCTGATTTCTTAAGACAGAACTTGACACATAAGAATTTTTAGTTACAACAAACTAATATTTATTCATTTAGTGGTAACAATCTTTTTCATTCCTATGATAGCATCTTGAAAAGGGCTGTGATAAGTAAGGCTCACTACTTGGACTCTGAATTGAAAACTACAAGCTATTTACGTTTTGAATCATCAAAGTTATGGAAGTTCAGGTTACTGGTGAACTTTTTATTTGTGAAGCCTTTTATCTGTTATCCAGCCTCTAAACTGGGATAAGGGATTTCTCTGAGTGAAAGACATAGAAAAAACTTTGGTTGTGATTCTGCAGTGTGTATCAAAATAAGATGTACATAACAATGAAAATATTTGCTCACTTGTGTTTAATATCTTATCTTTAATATCTTAGTCATAACAATTACTTTCACAGTAGAAATAGATACTGATTATAAAACTGACTTTATTGATTATACTCATTTACTGCTTGCAAAGTTCAAGCCTATGTTACATTAATTCTAGTACAGCAAACAAAGGAAACTCTTCAAGTCGCAGGTTTGAGAAAATAGTCATATAAGGCCTCCAGATGTAGAACAGTGATGGAGACAGAGTTACACCAACTGTGGTATTCAGAGGCGAAATAGGGAGGAAACCATCACCAGAATTCTTTCAAAGAGCCTAGGAAATGGATTGCACACTCCAGGCTATAAAAGCTGAGCTCTAATTTATCATTTCTAATACTTACCCAATTGCTACTTCTACGAAGCAGACTAAGTAACATATAGATAAAGCTTCTGAGAACACAAAACCTGAGTGATTCATTCTGCCTGTTCTCTGCATTCAGACATTTTTTCCCTCCTCCTGAAGGCCTTCCCAGGTTTCCAGGTTTCAGACAGCATCTCTCTAGGTCTCATAAACAAACATTTTGTTGAGATATTTCAAAAAGAAGAAATTTCCATAGATGCTCTCTAACTCCAAACTAAACAATTTGGCCAGGGTCTGAAACCACCAGCTATGGACCAGACCTGCTATTCGTCGCACATTTGTCATTACATCCAAGTGACATCATGAACTGGCCATAAAACCTCCAGCAGCAAGCCCAGGATCCTGCCAAGCTCTCTGCATTACTCTGAGCTCTGACTCTTGGTGCTGGCTGGAGAGAAGGTACAAAGGCCCTGAAGATAAGCTACACAAAGCTGATACAGGGAAGCCCACCTTCATGTTATTTCCCACAATTCAGAGATACCACCATCAATCATATTGCATGCCTTGTAATGTCTGGGTGAAATTACTCTACATACACTACTTCTCAGCATTTAATTCCTCGTTTGTATGTGATTCTACCTGTAGATTGTGCAGTTTTAATCAGAGTTGTTCGGATATTATAAACCTTATTCTAGCAGTAACACATGACCCATTAGATTCTGGAAAAAGTCCACCGAAAGGATTCTGCATTGCCACCATCTACAAAAATTTCTGAAACATGATGTTTCTTGGGCATCAACAGAACCAAAGAGGTGCAAGGAAAGGATGAAAAAAACTGAATTACAGGAGTATAAGGACAGTGCTCAACCAGAAACTGATAAATGGTTTCAATTAGCAAGTAAGGCCGCTCAGTGTAAACTATTAACCTCTGAGACAGTTGTTGAGAACAGTTTAGAACAGCTTGATGTCAATCATCTATCTGTAACCTATGGAAATGCTTCTGACTCCATCATACTGCCAGGAAAGAATCCTAACTTCTTCCCATTCTCCTCCCTTACTTCCACATTTTACAACACTGCTAATTAGCTTTGGCTGGAATAGGCATTAGTATGTGGGTTTTGCAAGACACATTAAGGACTTCTTCATTGGCAATGTGACCTTTTTCAGGCCAGAGAGCATCATATCTGTGCATCAACAAATTTCATACCCCAATCCAGCTGATGAGCAGTGCCATCTGCAGCAAATGAAAATCAAATGCGTATTGTATAGCCATGTGCAATCCTTTTCATTTATGAATACCTTTAAAGGGATGCTTCAAGATAAGACACATATAGACACATGTATGCCTCAATTCTGAATTAAATTAACTACAGTTTTCTGAGCCAAGCAGTTTACACTTCAGCTTGAGTGTTTTTATTTGTCAAATGAAAGCTTTAAAATAATAATTACAAGAGTCAGAGCACAGGCAAACACAAACACATCCTGAAAAGCTATCTCAATCCACCTCCATCAGAAGCAATTGGGAAGCCCTTGATGTTTCCTAGTGACTCTGGAAAATGGACTGCTGCTCTATACTCTCAGTCAAGCAAACTGAAGAAGGCTGTTGGACATTCCTAAATCCTTTCTTTAAGTCATCAACAGATGCTTTATAAATTACATTCATTATCTCTGAACATCTGAAAAATAGTTGTCAAGGTAAGTAACAATTTTCTTTGTGATACAGAAAAGCAAGTGGTAACAAATGTTTTAATTAACACCATTCCTTCTGCCAACTGCTGGGTCCATCTATTCCACCTTTAACCACTAAAATAAGAAACCTTGAAATACTTATTGAAAAATGTCTCTGCAGTAAAGAAAGAATAGTTTGTCCTTGAAAGAGTTTACTGCAATACTCTTGAACAATATTCAGCATGTCAGCAGCTTCTTTCTATACTCTCCCACGATGCTTAGTCTCTCATAATCTTACCTGTGTGTACTCTCTTCTGTTTTCAGTTCCTTAAGACATTAAAGGAGGTTGTTCTGCCATCTATATTCTTCTACAAATCCAGCTGACTCCAGCTTTCTCATATAACCACTTTACTTAGGATGACTGTGTCTGTGCACAGTTTACCAGTTGTAGGTCTCTCTCCAACGACCACAATCTTAGGAAGTGATAACAAGTAGATACATATTTGTGTCCTACAAAAGAACACAGGAAGAAACTGCAGGTTTTACTTTGTCAACTCTCATTTTGTCTTCATGGTTTTGCAACACACCTGAACTCTTTGACATTCTGAAAATGTCTTTGACTTTTCTAATAATCTTGGAGAGAAAAAAAAAAATAAATTTCGAACTATGCCAGCCCAAAATCCTGTCTCCTGTCACACAAATTTCCTTGGCTCAAGCAAGTGTTAACAAACTCCATAGGTTAACAGCACATAAATACCTCTTATCTAAAATGATCAAATGTGTGATTCACCCCCAAAAATGTAGAATAACCTCCTTCTAACATCACCTTTTCTGTTTTAAATAAATGTCAACATAAATATGGGATAGATGTTGGTCTGTTGGTCACAGCAGCTAAACAATTAAAATATCTATTAAACAAAGTAAACACCCAAAACCACTGTTGACAAACTGCCGGTAAAAAAAGAGCAACTTCTTCCATCAGGTGTGAAATATAAGTGGTAATACAAAGCTTGTCTTTAACATGCAGATTTGCCGAAATCCACAGCACATCCCATGTCCTATGCTTACCATTACCCAGACCTACTAGAGAGTATTCTGGCTATCTCCTTGCCTACACAACTAACACATGAAACTTGAGCACAGCTACCTTCTTTCCAGGTCCCATGGTTTATAGAGGTATGCAGTTTTGCTTCACACATCAATAACCTGCTGCCTTAGAAAGAAATATAATCTATGTTAATGGTAGCCAAAAAAATGTGAGTAGATTTAATGAGAGGATTAGGAAAAGTTATGGACGTTAGGCTCATCAGTAGCTGCTAAACACAGTGAATGAAATGAGATCTGCCTCAGCAAGTTCCAGGAAACTGGAAGGTTTAAGGGGAAAAGAATCACTCTACACCTGTTCTTACATTTTTTCCTTCAGTACAAGAAAGTGGAAAGTATTTGAGACAGGATATTGGCTCTAGTGAACTTTTGAATAGATGCATTAGAGAAATTTATATATGTTACATATAAACCAGTTTTCAAAGCCCCATAATAAATACCAGATGGCATAAAGCAAAAGAAAAGATCTCTTGAACCCCAAAAAGGAGTATTATGTTGTCTCATGATTCCTCTGGATCTTAATACTTTCCTGCCAGAAAATGAAATACTATTTATAGAAGTCTACGTCAGGATAGGAAGGATGTTCAAATGTGATCCAAAGACTTGTCAGTTACCTTCCATTATTATTATCCCAGATTCCAGAAACTTCTTCCATTTTTTCAAGTTTTCCTGCCTATGGGATACCACTCATCAACTGGAGAGTCTGTCATGCTGATGACTGCTCACTCGTGTTTACTAACGTTTCCAATGTTAATTTCTTCCTTTTAATTTCCTTTCCAATTTTCCTTTGATTTTAACATAGTAGACTCCTGAGGACTTACGCTCAGGAATCCACGAGAAGCAGACATGCCTCAACCTGGAGCATCATAATTTCCCACTTCCCTCTTCTAACACACTCCTGAATCTGTCTTGCTGATGTATAGTCAGTCCTCCCTGCAAAGATAAGGCCTGTTTCACTCAAAATATTGGTCTAACTAAAACTGCTATGAATCTTGTGATGCTAAGAGTTTTCTGTGATTGTGCTAAAGATCCTGTATCAAATCTTTCTCACTCCTTCTTTCCCCACTTCCCAAATTTATTTCCTGACTCAGAGTAGACCCTCCCCAAGTCCAAGGCACCATAGGAACCAGATTCATAACCTTGATTCCAGGTCCACTTGGTCCAAATACTCCATACAAATATTTATTTATTCATATCAAGGGTGCTCAATGACATCTTTTTTTCTGACTTACCTCCTGAATCTGTAGCTATGTGAGAAGCAGGAGGAAATATCTTGACCTTCTTGATAGCTTGAACTAGAATCCAGGATGTGAGATTTTAAATAACAAGTTTCACAAGTAACACCACATACCATCTTTGTTTTTTCAAGGCAGCACTCAGTAATTCAGATCTTCAGGTGGCATATCTTGGGATTTCCTCAGAGAAGGAATTTGATTTCCTCAGAGACTACATTTTTCTTTAGTCCACATTTGCCTATATTCATGAAGTGAAAATATTTAGGTATATATTCAAGGGAAACAAAATCTATCTTCGCTCCCCAGTATCCCTTATCCATCATTGTCTCACAGGAATTTAAACAAAGTTTCAGAGCAAGAAAAAAATAAAAGGGCACAAAATGTAATACTTAAAGTAATACACAGTACATTACTCATTTACTTTTCTGCATGAAGGAAGAATCTACATTTTGAAAGTTAGCCAAGTTGAAGTTGCAGATCAAAATTTTTGTTTGAATAGCATTTTAGTTAATAAATAGATGCTTAGTGGTGGGAATTTAAGATAACCTGGAGGTTCTAAGTCCAGGTTCTAAGTAACTATTTGGTAATTCTACTGTGCTTAAAAACTAATAAAGCATACCTCTACATGGGCAGTGATCTTGAAGAAAGGCTGTTTGGGTCCAAAATATTATTAACCTACATTTATAGATTTTTTTGTAAGTGCACATTACGCTGTTAAGCTTTTGAAAAACTGATATGAAGGGAATTTATTGTTAAAAATGAATGCATTTTGTGAACCACCTGTTCACACATTGAAAAAAAATATTATGCAGCAATTGCCTTCAGAAATTCAGGTCATATGGTCAGCCCCTGAATTAATTATCTGATCAAGACTGATTGGGGTGAGACCAAATAATTGCTCATTAGCATTCAGCACCACTGTCAGGCTGCATTTTGCATGCTACAGTGTATGCTGCCCTTTTTCATTTTACTCAGTCTCCTTTTTGGGTTACACCACATTGTTCTGCATGACTGGGAAATGAAATTGGAAACAGGAAAAGAGAAGTTTGGAGAATAAAACAGACATGACTTTATATAAAAAAATGTGCCTTACATAGTTTTACTTACTGAATGATCAAACTGCCTACAAACTATTTCTATAAATGTGCCACATACTGGTCTCTCTGGGAAGCCAATAGGAATTCTGGGTATAGAGAGTTTGCAGCATTATACATTAATTTGTTCAAATTCTTCAAAACTAGTGTTCTGTGTTTAAGTGATCCAGTTTGTAAGTGGTTGAACTGTAAAGTAGTATTTCCTCTTACCCTGTAGGCTTGTAACATTTTTTGTCTGAGCAGCTCAGTATTATATTTCAGTAGCCATGCCGCTTAGCACTGCATGGTGCAGCATTTTCATTCTTGGATGTGTAAAAGAGGAACAGACAGTTCTAGCTGCCTGCAGATCTGTTTTGGACACCATAGTTCATAACGTTGTGCTGTGCTACACCATTATAAGTACAATGGCATCTTAGAAGAGTGACACACCAAATCTGCTTCAAGGTCCTGTATGTTATGTAGAAAATACACTAGATTTAAGCTGTGATGTTGTCCAAACCTCTGTCCATATGGCTATGCCTAAACTAGTAAATTGAGCATACCCAGGACTCCAGTCTCACAATGAGGCCGAGAGGAGCAGAGCAGCTGCATCCGTGCTATTAAACTACTTGCTCTCCAAAACAGGGAGTCCACACCAGGAATGTGCCTAATGGCACATTAGGCCTCTGTCCTGTGATAACTCCAAACCTTTGTTGGAGATGTGTTTTGGAGAGTACTGATTGGCATGGGCCACAACAATGTGAAGGGACATTCAAAAAACTTAGCCGTATAGACATTCAAATTCCAGAGCCTGCGAATGTTATCTGGCCCTAACTCAATAATATAGATATAACTGTGTTTTCATGCAGTAAGGAACCAGAAAATAGTAGTTATAGATCAACTATATTAAGAGGAGTAACGGTAAAATTTCGCCCTGCTTGACTTCCAAAAAAATCTTCTTTACCCATCAAAGTAGCTTTGTAACAATGTTCTGCACTCTATAATCTACCTCAGATGCCAAGAAATCACAGCCTCATGATTAATTTAAACTCCGATTGTAAAACATGATTTATTCCCCTATAGGTTCCAAAAGAACTTTTAAAAGGACTGTATTTACACGTTTGTGTTTTCAAATACAAAACAAAAATCCTCTAGACCATTAAGTTCTTAAAATATCCGTTGCTTGATGTGAAAGGTGTCATCTGCCATCTTAAATGCAGCTTGTAGAGGCAGAATCCAAATCATCTGACATTGTTTCCTAAGTCAAATGATAAAATAGAATATTTTATTTAAGACAAGATTTGTTAAAGAATCTGGCTGAGTTTCTCCTCTTGGTAACCATCACTGGTCATGCGGATTCACTGCTAAATTCACCGCATGTTTCAAGCCCCTGAACCTGAAAAGCACTTCAGCCTTCCCCACTTTAGGGATTCTAGATGTTTTGGGTATGTTGTTCTTTTGATACAAATCATGCTTCTGAAGAAAATTTCCCAGTCATCCTCACTTCTGCTGCTTCAGTTTGCACTGTGGGACAATATTAGGGCACGCGAACTGTATTTGTACCAGAGGAAACTAAACTAGCAGTGGTACTCCAGGAGCTCACTTAACAGCCTACATCTGGTCAGTCTGTGGGCACTCTAGAGCTAATCCAAAGAAACAAAACCTCTTAAACGTGTATCACAAGAACATCAGTTCCTCAACACCAATTATTTCAACTCAGAGTCTTCTCCTACTAGTGCAACACTACTCGCTAGTAGGCATAGTCTTTCTTACCCTTTGATTATTTTCTTTTTTCAAGTATGCAAACCTGTCTTCTAGTTATTTAGAATTTCACAAATAAACAGTTCGTATTTCTCTGGAAGCTTAAATGCATCCCAAGTTATCATCAATGGTAGACAACTTTGAGTTTATAATTTAATTTTTCATGAAGTACATGAACAATATAAGCAAATAGACCTGCACATATTAGGGTACATTTTACTTCAACCTTCTCAGTGAAATACTCTTCTTTGTTTACAAGAACATGAAGTACACAAGCAAGATTAAAATAATAAAATCTTCTTGTGCTCTTCTGTCTTTTTTCTCTAGTCATTCTGAAGCACTGTGAGGCTGTGGAGTCCCGCCTTCTGGAAGGAATCATGAGCCTCCACTTTGCTTTCCTCCACACCACACAGTCTTTCTGTGTCAGTTTGGCTTCTCTGATCTTGCATATAAATCAGTTTCTCCTACCTTTGCTACAGAAGTCTGCCGATCTACTGCAAAATGCTGCCGTGTCTTATGTATACCTGTAAGCCTCTCACTGTTTATATCCCTCATAGATTTTTGTGGCTTCTGTGGATTTTGGTAGCTTTCTCTTCTTTTGCAACTTTGCAGGCAAACTTTATTTGCAGAGATTGCAACTGAAAAGTACATGCAGAGTCCTGTACTGATCATTATAGACTGTCCAGCACCTTAGCTGATGTCGCACTGTCCCCAGCTCTGGGTGGGTTAACAAGGTGGACTCCTGCAGAGTCTGCCTCAGAGTCAAACAGAATTGCAGCTCCTGGCTGGAGCTATGGAGACCAAAATCCATTGCAAACCTTCCAGGCTCCAAGTCCTAATTTTGCAGCAGGAAGTCTAGAAGTGCTGGCACTTCTCACCTAAACTGGGTTTCACGGGGGCTTCCAGAAGTCCTGCTGGTTTATGGGGCGTCATTTTTAATAATGAGCCCAGGAAATTCCGGAGGAGTACAAGAATACTAATGCAGCACCAATGTCTTTGGAATTGCCTCACCAGCTAAAGCTCAGTCATTCTGGCAGCATCCCAGTTCAAGTAGTGAAAAAAAAATCCATTTAAACTTAACTGATGCAAATTAAGACAAGATGTATTAATAATAGCCGTCAACATAATTTTAAGAATAATAGACTGTGAGTCTTGGTATCACTTTTTAGAGAAATTAAAACTTTGAGACATGAAGTTATATGAATGGATGTAATATACTTAGTTCTGTAAAATATTTTATACAGTCTGAGATATTGTTCTTCATAAAATAGCCTGACTAAAAATAGTGATATGTAAGTCGACTAAATAATATTTACCATAAAGTAGCTAGCAAGAGTAAGCCATCATCAAATCAGGAAGGTTTTATATTGCACATGAACCTGGTAGCAGACTTCATGCTTTTCACCATTTGCTTCAGTAGCTTTAGCAGTATATATCAATTACTTTTCTTCTTGTGAACTATGAGTATGATTCAGAAACATATGCTGAGTTAAAGAGCATGAGAAGTCTCATCAAACCCAATTGGATTCCCAATGATAGGCTAAAGGACATAAAATTTAAACTGCTGAAATGCCTATAAGTAAATGCATGGCTGAGAGTTTTGCAGAACTGGAGGCCTGCACGCTCTTATCTTGGAGCATTTGTATATGAATGCCACGAGTAAAATATTCTGACTAATCATGTTATTCTTTGATAATTTATTACAGCCTTACTGTTAGCTGAATATCTCTTTCCCCTTGACAAGTCTCTTGGGAAACTGAGATGAAGAAGTTAGTCTTCTATCATTATCTCAAGTTTATCTTTCCAAATGTTTTTATTATAGTGATTTTGGAAGCAAGCATATTAAGGAAGAGATATTACAGAACTGTTGGACAAAATGGTATTGTCAAATACCATGTAAGTGAGTTTAGGTTTTATCACAAATATCTCAGAGATAATTTAGGACTAAATAAAAAGAAGTAAATCAGTTCTTGAGCCCTAAGGCACCTTTCAATAGTAATAGTAATAAATCAGAATGATAGCCTAAAACAGCCACTGATTTTTCCTCTTAATCAAATAAGACCAGAACCAAGCCATCATTCCAGCAGAAAAAGCAAAATTTAATTAGCTTATCTAACAGTGTCATTTAGTGAATCAAAAGCTTTGAAAGGTCAATGAATTTTGCCCTTATCATCTCATTATCTTCCATCACTAACAAGATATCATTAAGCAACTTCATGAGAGCAGTTAATGCAGCAACAGCCAGCAGCACTGCTGTAATTTAAAGGGAAATTCTAAGCTGTTTTTAAATATCAATTTTTATGACATTTTTCATTCACAGAAATCTCCTAAAGTCCATTGGAAGATGGAAAACAAATACAGCCTTTTTATATGATTTCCATATTTGTTTTTATTTCTGAAAAAGCCAGTAAAGCATTTTTCATCATCATTGTTGTTCAGATACACACACCACAAAATACACCTGCAAGAATATACACAATACAGCTGAAATGCTTCATTTTAATACCACTATTTGAGCATAACCTCCATGTAACATCCAACATGATGAGCTCACTTTCAACAAAACCCTTTTAGAGGTCCTTGTCCCACCCTTACATAGGCAAGCTCACCTCCCACTACGCGCTACCTTCCCATACAGCACCACATGGGCTGTTCTATAAATGGGACCAGTGGAAACAGCTGAGTTTGAAAAACAACTGCTGTGCACACCAAAGGTCATTTTACCGGTCTGCTTTAGCGCACAGATACACAAACAGTTGAACATGTACATCTGAGAGCACAGCAACCTGCGGTGAGGCAAAAGGCTGTGGTGGGAACCTCTCACCACAGATTTGCCTTCAGAGCAATTCTAATGAGGAACTGCACCCAGGAAAGTAATTTTGTGGAGTTACGCTGCGCACTGCTGCGAGGCAAATAGTAGCACATTAGTTAAAATAATCTGTTTACATTCCCTAAAATCAATGGAAATTTAAGATTTTCTCTTCTAAAAGCACACAGGGAAGGCAAATGAAATAACTTGCTGAGGTTATCTGCATCAGATTGTGATCATTTTAACATAAGTCAGATCTGGATCTTAAACTACCTACTGCCGTCCCACTGAGAGGCTGTCACTGTTTCTGAAAATACATGCTCTTAGCTGAAACAAACATATATGCTCTCAGCTAAGATGCTTTGCTCCCCAACCCCCTCCTCCCCCCCTTTATTTATTGGACCTCTCTGGTTTAAATTGATTTTGCTATCTTTTTGTTCATAGATGGCTAAAAAAAGGGCTAAGGGAATTCACATATCTTACACTATGCCGCAACAGAGTTTATACGGCAATCCTTCATTGTGAAAGGATGCAGGCTTTACAAAATCAGAAGTCTTAGCTACAATGGAAGTTATCTCTTGAAAAAAAAACCAAAAACAACAATATCAGCAGTTTTAGACTAGATAAGATCTTCTCAGATAGGAAACCACATACTCTGGCTGATAGCAGCAAATGTCTGAGTCTCTGAGACAGGTGATGAAGCAGGCAAGGGTGAGTAAACTTTTCTCCTCATCTTATTCCCTGCTGCCACAGCCATGTCTGCTCACTCCCCATGTCCATTCCCCAGGCAGATTTCTCCTCTCAACCAGCCTTTCACACCCCCACACCTCCGCCAAAAACGAGAACCATGCCTGTTTCTGCAGGTGTGGGAGCGAGTGGCTTTCTTGCTGGCTTTGTGCTCTAGCAACCACTGCTGCTTCACCATCTGCTGCTCCTCTTTCGTGTCTCCAAGCAGCTGTAAGTAAAGCCGCTGCATTCGGTTCACATTCCAAGTTTTTCTTAGCAACCACTAAGGCTAAAAAAGAAAATCTTTTAATGAAAACTGAGATTCTGCAGTCACTGCATCAGTACTAGATGTGTGCCTGTTGACATGAATTGGACCCATCCAAGGGTCTCTATAAACCATATTCAAAGTGAACTGAGCGAGAGGAAAAACAGCTGATAAGGAATTTTCTAGCAAAGCAGACGTTGTTGTTGAGAACTGTTGATTTGCTGAAACTGAAAGGCAAGTTTTCATAGGGAGGTAAGCAGCCAGCTCACTGCAGCTGTGTCCCAGCTGGGAATCTGAGCAACCTAAGAGTCTTGGATTCAGTCCTTTTTGCTACCTAGCAGCCTGGGAGATGTGGTGCTCTGAGCCACTCTTCAGCATATCGGTTTCCCACCCCAACCACCTATCACTACAGTACTGCCAGGAATAGGCAAGAATGTAGGCTATGGGGGTTTATGAGGTGATATTTAGCCGTTTTATTACTTACAGGCCAGGAATAGCTGAATGCCACCAGGTTACAATAAGAACTTTTCTCATAGTTAAACATTAAAAGGTTAATCTCAAGACTAGAAATCCATAGGGTCTGGGTTGATAACTTTAGGAATTTTAATAGAGGAAATTGTGTGAGAAAGTCTGTTTAAAAGCACTCATTACTGGTATGCATAAAAGAAGTGCAATATGTTTTTTTCATGAATGTTTTTACCATCTCTGACACTCAAAATATAGTAGTATCTGTGTTCATAGACTATAGGAGTCTCAGGGCCACGCTTTCAAGGCAGAACACATTTTTTACCTGTGTCATTTTGCGCCTGATCTCACAAATAATAGAAGTGAAAGCTGAAATCCCATTTTACTAGAATGAGTATAAAATACTATTTGAACACATGAATTTGTTTGCATAAGCAATTGATAATACAGTAAAAGAAAGAAATGAAAATGCAAGTGATTAAATGAAAGAATAAAAGAGTCTAGAAGAGCCTGTAAGACAGATTCCTCAGTCCATGAGGTCTTTTGACAAAGCAGACAAAAAGACTTATATCAATAATCTACCGATTAGCGTTCGCTGAATATACGTTAATGGGATAGACCATAGCAGCCCCAAAGGAAGTGTAATGATCAATTGTGGCAATAATCCACAAATTAAAGATCTCTAATAGTATGCATTCACTTGATAGACTGCAAGGGTTTTGAAAGAATGTTGCATTCTATCATGCCAATGATCCATAGATTAAGGGCTCACATTTATATAGCACACTGTAATGGCTTTGAGGGAGCCATTAGGGTCTATCATGTCAATGATCCATGAATAATGAGAGTTGTTGAAGAAGTATCTTTCAGTCCATGCTGCAGTGCTTCAAGGGTGTACCAACGTGGCTTAGTGTTTAGCAAGTGTAATATACTTTATGTAACACTTCTTACACTTGTATTTACACAATGAATAATCACAGTATAGAAAGCATATGAAGGCAAAAGGAAGAAGTGCTGCTTAAAGGGGAAAATAATGTTTTATCTCCCTTCAGTGCCTGAGATCAATTTCTGGCAGCAATAATCTCTTGCTCCCTGCTTGGTGCTAATTCATATGGTGTTCATAATGTCACTATAATCAAAAGCATGAAGGCTACAGGCAGCCTTTGCAGCATGACAGTAATCAAGGATGTCATCAAGGTGGAATCAACAGGGTTGTGAGGGGTTAGGTAATCTCCTAATAATGACTTAAACAGGGACTGGTGTTATGTGAACTCCTTTCTATTTTAGTTTGAAATATTCTGATAGCACTTGATGGTCACAGCAGTGTGCATAATGGTAGGCGTGACAAGCTTTCTGACCAAGTCTTCCCCAAAACATCGTGTCTGCACTAAGATTCAAAAGTCATAATTAGCTTTAAAATAAATCTTGATCAAATACAGGCTCTTCCCATAGGTGTCCAAATCTTGAAAAACTCCCAAGTTCATAGTCTTCAGTATGGTTGAAGGAATGTGTGAAAAAATACTTTATACATTAAGAATGTTTTCTCAAAATGTCTATACTAATGTGGTTCAGTGCACAGTTTATAAAGATGCTCATCTTGAGATTCTTCCATCCATCCCAAGTTGCCCTTTCCTTAGCAATTACCCCCTCCTGCTCAGCACCTCCTCAAAGACAAAGTGAACTCTTGGCCCTGAGAACATGCAAAGGGGGAGGAGGGAGACATGTCCTGCCCATACATGGCTTGGCAATGTCATCCTGCTCTCATATTTCTCAGTGACTGCCTGTCTGAATGCCTGTAGATGCTCTCGGGAAAGAAGGGACACCTTTTTTGCAGGATACAGGTAGGGGGCGGAAAGGGGACAGGAGGAAGGAACTGTAAGCAACATTCCCATCCCAGCTTGTTGCCACATCCAACTCTTCTGGCAGGAAGAGAAGCAGAGGAAACATTTCCTGCTGTGGTTAATGCCTTTACAGGCTACTACAGTCTGGCTGCAGTCATGTACAGACAACTGCAGCCCATTGGATCACAACGTTGGGAGCCAGCCACTGCAGCTGTTAAGTTTGGACCAGATTTGAGGGTAACTTCTTCAGACAGTGTATAAGGAAATTTGAGTAGAGATCAAGCAAGGTGTAATGCAAGTGTTGGCAAATTCAACAGCACAGCATGTAGTGACTTCTACAGTCATTGAGTCTTAGTTCAGGCTCCATTCAGAGCAGTGGAAGTCTTCCCATTCCCATTAGAGGTGGTTTTTTTTCCAGATGGAAAGTTATAGTTACAGCTCCAGAGAAGCTCAGCCTCTCTTTTACAGTCAGGAGTGGGAAACAGGAGATAACTTCAGCCAATCTTTCTGGTGGACATCCCAGGTACTCTCTGCCAATAGTTGCAAAAAAACAAAATTATACCTCTGACTATCCAACTGCCTCACTCTTCTCCCTCATCTTTGTAGCTTGATTTCTCATTCCCTCCGGGGCAGATGGACCAGATGTAGTGGTATTGCTATAAGCTTTAAAGCTAATGAACTGCACACAGAGCTGAGAATTTGGCTAGGTGACAGGGCCTCACACAAGGATTTGCTTTCCCTCCACCCCATAAGACATCTTTTTTTTTCCTTCTTCTTCTTCTTCCTGTTTGAATGGAAAGGCATCACAGCCAATGCCTTGCCATGCTCTTAAAATAAGCCCTGGTTTAGACCTATTCAAAGTAATTCAAACGAAGTATACAATTGTTTATGGGTTAAAGAAAAAGAAAGACTTCAGTAATTTCCCAGTATTTAGCATTTTTTTTGTTATGGTTTCACATATTCATTTCTCTTTTTCAAATTATTTCTGCTGAAATAGCAAGCTTTCTCTTCGGTCCTTGTCTGCTTTACCGGTTTAATCTTAAGTAAAGTTATAGGACTGAATTTGTGCTACTACAGATTGTTTCCATGGTTAGGACTGTGAAGTCATAAATACAGGATTGTGAATTCATGGCGCTAGCAAGCTGAGATGTGGGGTAATGAGGGAGAACAATCCTATTCAGACACCAATATCTTCAGCAATATCTAGTGCAATGTAGAATACTACAAGCAGAGAAAATTGCTTTTTTGTGCAGGTATTCTCTTTTCAAAGAAACCTAATTGGTATCTATAATAGCAGAACATATGAATTGCAGAAAACCTTGAAAAAAGATATTGATGTTTGGCTACTTCCATTAGCAAGAGGTTACACCCCAAAATACAGGGCATGTGCAGAAAGGGCATTAAAGGGCAATTTCAAATGTGGTAAAGGTGAAGGAAGAGAGAGTTCAGAAAAACCTCAGCCTGCATTACCATCTGTCACCTGGCCTCCTGGTTCAAGGCTAGAAGATAGAATCAGTGACAGAGCTGGGCTCTTTAAAAAGCGTGGGCTGGAATATGTTTTTAGGTTCCAGGTCACTAGATGGGAAGCCTAAAGTTTGCATCAGGTGTGCAGGCTTCCTTATAACTTTAGAAGAGAATCCCAAAGTGACCGGTTCACGTGAGCAACCAAAATGAAAGTACGACTGGATGAAATATAGAAACAGTCTACAGAGGAGAAAATGCCATTAAGTCCTCACTTTTATGTTGAAAAATCCTTACAAGAAGTCTGGAATTAGACTTCATTTTCTGTAGGTGGACACAATGCCAAGTCAAAGTAGAAGATCACTTCTTTTTCCCAGGAGTTATGGGGATTTTGCTGGAAAGGCAAAGCTGGGTCAAAATTCTTTGACATTGAAAAGGAGGTGAAGCTAGGTTTCCTACTGGTTAGATCGGTGCACTGTGCTGCTGCGGAAAAGTTAAAAGGGGCATGAAATTTATCCTCTGAATAACCTGCTCCTGTGGTCATGCCCAGAGCATGACAAATGAATCAGGGGATTTAGGTAGAGAAACAGTTTCCGGATCTTGACTAAGCTTAGTCAACAGGATATTTGAACTAAAGTTTTGTCTGTATGCTTGAACACAGGATTGCATGTGTCTAGAAGATTTAAGGTTCAAAGATGCTTATCTAGTGAGACTAGAAAGCAAGAAAGATGAAGTATGGGAATCACTCGTTTGGATTCAGATGTGTTGGTATTTCACAAGTCCTCAAACTGAATCAGTTCCTGGTTCCTTTTTAACATTCCATCTTTCCAGTTTCTGGTTTTTCAGACAATAATGATACAAACACATTCTTGGTTTTTAAGTAGAAAATCTTGAAAATTACGCAGAGAGGAAAAATACGTTCAACTACTCACCAGCCAGAAATTCACAATTCTGGTCCAGAAACAGTAAAATAAAATAAAATAAAAATAAAAAATAAAGATAAAAGATATCTTAAAAGTAATACAAAAGAAAGGAAAATCCAAAAGATACAGCAAGAGGTTCTTCATTATTACTTTTAATGAATAAGAAGACGTTATTGAAAATAGAAATATGTCTGGTATAGTAATATGGATCTGCAAGCCTACCTACCTATTGAGGGTTATTATTTTTCAGTCTATTTTGAAGGGTTTAATTTTACAGAACAATTCCAAGTTAACATCTGAATAGCTTATGAACATATACTGTACTAACAACTTATTCCAGTTAGGATTTTCACAGAAATAAGACAAAAGACCTGTCCAAATTATTGTGAAAGGATGGGGTTACCTGAACCAGTGAACTAGAAGTCACTGTGGTATGTTCATGGCCATCAAAACATGGAATGGGTCACGCATGTCAGTTTCCTCTCATTTCCCTTGCCCTGTAATTTCCTGTCACACAGTTCTGAGATGTCGCAACAGAATCTGACAAAGGATGTGTATGTGAGTCTGTACATGGTGGGGGTGAGAGTAGAAGGTGGTTGGTCAAAGCACCCTACCTCTGAAGTTTTACTGTGTCATCTGTAGTTACTACAGAAATCTAAAAGTAACAGGAACTGTAAGTTTGAGATGAGCAATATACAATAAATACATAGAGTATTGAATTACCTTAAAATGAGAAATTTAAGATTTTATTTATATTAAAAGGGAAAAGTGATGCTACCCAACTCTGCAGAAAAAGCGAGGGGGCAAGAGCAGTCATCTGTGCCCAGGTTTGCCGCAGACGAATGGGAGGCTATGTCATGGTTTAACCCCAGCCAGCAGCAAGAACCACGCCAGCTGCTCGCGCTCTCCTCCCAGTTTGTATAGGGGAGAGAATCAGAAGAGTAAAAGTGAGAAAAAAAATTGTGGGCTGAGATAAAGGGAGTTTAATAGGTAGAGCAAAAGCCGCACGTGCAAGCAAAGCAAAACAAGGAATTCATTCATTAATTCCCATCATCAGGCAGATGTTCAGCCATCTCCAGGAAAGCAGGGCTCCAGCACATGGTTTCTTGGGAAGACAAATGCCATGACTCCAAATGTTTCCCCCACTTCCTTCTTTTTCCCCCAGCTTTATATACTGACCACGATGTAACATGTTATGGAATATCCCTCTGGTCAGTAGGGGTCAGCTGCCCCAGCTGTGTCCCCTCCCAACTTCTTGTGCCTTCCCAGCCTGCTCACTGGTGGGGTGGTGTGAGCAGCAGAAAAGGCTTTGACTGCCTAGCAACAACCAAAACCACCAGTGCACTATAGTGCTATGCCAGCTGCTAATAAAAAAAGTTAACTCTATCCCAACTGAAACCACAACAGGCTAATAGTCATTTTCCGGTTGAATAAAAATGAAGAGTTGCAAAGGCACAGTTGAGAAAGCGGATACATTCCTCCCTTTGGAGATTCATCTCCAGAAGGTGGCCTCTGGGCAGCAGGTATATGTAATGAGAGTTTCGCTTGCTACAGTTTGTGACTCTTGCCTCTTGTCTTTTCTCTATGGACCACAGAAAAGAGTCTGGCTGCTTCTTCTCTATAATCCTCCTTTAGATTAGCCTGCAATTTGGCCTCTTATTTTGCTTCTCTACTCCAGGCTAGGCAAAATCCACTGCTTCAGCCTCTCTTGTATGTTGTGTAGCCTGGCAACCTAACTTTCCAAAAGTGTCCCTTCACCAGACTCTGTCCGGTTTGTTGATATTTGTCCCAGAACTGGACAGAATATTGCAGGCATACCAAAAAGAGATTAATCAGCTCTTTGCTTAGCCTGCTGGCTCTTCCTATTGCAGCCCAGTATGCAGATAGACTTTACGACTTCCTATTAAACACACAGGGCTTTAAAATGATGATTTGATAGGATGTTTTACCAGGCCTACCAGAAAAAAAGGAAAAAATGGAATAGATGACAGTTGAGAAAAAAACTTAGTCTACTTGAGACAGTTTCATAAAATTGCTCAACTAAAAAGTTTGAATTGGGACAGGAGAGAAACTCTGGTTTTCTTAGTTGAAATAAATGCGATAGACTTGACAGTTTTGTCTCAAAACTGTTTTCTGTCGTCCTTGCTGCAACCCTTTTCCAGCTGGATTTTGATTTTCTTGGTTTAATTTCTTAGTGGCATGGGTTTTCTTTTGATATTTACTAGAAAAATCCATGTGTTGGAAATGTAGTATTTATCACGTGGATATACAATTACTGCATAACATTGTAGCCTTTTGTCATTTCTAGTAGAGCATATTCTTATCATTGTTCTAAGTGTCTAGAATATGATTGGTTTGCTATGATATAAAAAAAATCTGAAAATTTTAATAAATAATTGCAATTAAAAATCTTAAAATACTATGCATGCAGCTTCTGTCTAATCTTCCATTGAAATTCCTTTTAATTCATGATCAGTTAATGTTCCATAAAAATTAAAGGTTACCCAACAACAAAAGAATTATGGCTCATTGCATAGAAAAATGATCAGGGAGTACAGTTTCTTGATTAGTTAATAATAGCAAAACATTAACTTTCCCAAGGTCTTTGTCAGCTCTGAAAGCACCTCCTATTGTATAATATCCGTTTATAAAAATGTACTTTCAACATGTACTCTGAAAGAAAGAATATACAAAATGTGGATTTCCTGCTTCAACAAGGCTACCTAAAGTTCAGTTGTACTGACACAGGGTAGTGTGTCTCCTTCTTATTAAGTTCAACAAGTACAAGACAAACACAGAACCAAACTTGGCAACTGTTACTCAAGTGTGCAATCCCTCTTCCTGGAGGAAGTTCAATGACATATAACTCCAAAGGAGAACTTCTGTGAAAAATTAAATAATCCCCTGAGTAAATGCTGTAGAGGAGGCCATGTGTCCCTGAACATTTCCACCTGCAAAATAATTCCAGTAGTAAGTAAATGAGCATAAAGCAGTCAAAGTCACAACTCAATGTCTGAATTTGGTATTTTGGAGAATAAAGGATTATGGGGTAACTAACTCTTTAAGTAAGAGACTACCATAACAAATCTCACCTTCCTTTCCTTTCTTTCAGGTGTCAGACAAACATGAAATTATTCACAGCCTAAATAGTTTTCTTGCCAAAAAGGTATTTGTGGTTTCACTGAAATTACTAACAAAATGGGATCATACCATACTGAACAGTTTCAGGTGGGAACAAAAAATATTGATTTGCAAAATGGAAGAGAGGGTAGTGGAATGAGGCCACCCCTTCACTACCCCTACTACCCTAAATGGCCTACTGGTGACAGATTAATGCAAGACACAAATAGTTACAGGGCTTCTTGATGACGATGGCCTTTCTCAAAAAATGCTTACATATTAAATAGACCAGTTACTAAAAGGAGCATATCCCACTTCCCCCATATCGTTATGTAATTGAATAATTCTTCATTTCTCCATAGGTTAATTGCTATGCTATTTACACATTCTTCCAGGTGAGCTGATGAAGCAACAGTCATCACTCCTCCCCTCCTTGGGGAGAAAAAATGATGAGAATGAAATGAGAGAACAACAATTACAGTGCAATAGGGAAAAAGAAAGTAGGTGAGAACAAAAGAAGAAACACTAGTGAAGAAGAAGTTTTTGATTTAATGCTATATTTTTTATGGCTAGTTTGTATGCTTTTGTAGTCACACGTTTTCCATTTTCCATAAGTATGACTTTATCTTTCCTGCAATGTATTGCTCTCTTAGCCAAGCTCATCACCATGATAGGAGATTACTTCAGATGTCTTAAATGTCACAGGGAGCAAGGAAGAGATGATTGTGATGGACTGTCACATATCCAGCACAAGTTTCTCTGTGCTAAGTCTCAGCCTGCCCCACTGTGAGCACTTAGAAAACCGTGTTCGTCATTTCAATAGAAACAAACAACCCCCCCTCAATTCTTTTACTGCAGACAATGGGGAACCCTGCCACTGCAGATGATAAAGTCCTTTTTTTTAATGCTGCACAGATATATCTGAATGTGGGTTTAATGATAAAGAACCTGTGTTAGGTGAAGAATTAGATGTTCTAGATATTTAAATATTCTGAACACTTTAGTGCTCTGGCATCCAAACTTTGGCTGTTCTTTTGTTTGAGCAAGCTATAGCACAGTGACGTTCAGGGACGAGCCAGGGACCAGGTTCACATTTACTCTGCCTCAGTAATCTAGGCCACAGGTTTCAAGAAATTAACATAAAGCTGAAATACATAAGAGGTAGTTTGGATATGAGTATCCTGCAAAGGAAATATATGCACGTACCTGTTAAAAGAAGGGTGTCTCACTTATTTTTAAATGTACAAGGAGCTATAGGGAAAAGTTTTGATGCAAGACTATGTTTCTTCAGGTAAATTTTAATTTGGGATTGTTATGGATAGTAATGCATGAGCAACAAGCAAATGCATTAATTTCTCCTTGCACCAATAGGGAAAAAGATCACAGCAGACCAGTAAATATAAAGCCCAGAGGTGAGAAGGAAGCATATCAACCATGAAATTGTGTTAATTCCATAATTAAAGTGAGCCTCAGTTCAAATGTAGGTTCCGGTTGTGTAGCAAAGATGTGACAAAACAATTGGGAATGGCAGCCCATTACACTTGTATTAATCGTCAGGAGAAAAGAGTTTCAGTAAATCGAACTTTTTATGAACACCACAGTATATTTAGCCCTGGACTTGATATCATCTCATTAATCAAAGTGATACACAGGGAGTGAAATTTCCACCTGAGTTTAGTTTTGAGAAAGAGGTAGCGAGAAGTGGGAGTGTCTTGTCTTTGTTCCCAGACGCTACAGCTGAGCCAGGCTTTGTAGTGCTCTTCCCAGCAAGGGAATGAAAACAGTGCTGTAGGGGGAAATTAATTATTATCAGGGACATTCCAGCTGGATATCTGTGTAGTTAAAAAATGAACACATTTCAAAAAAAAAAAATGGTTTCAAAACTCTATGCAAAATCAAGTTCCTATTAGGGCTGGTCAGGAATTTAGCATTTGATTTTGCATTTTAAGTTTTTCATTAGTTTTGTATGCGAGATCCCAGAGACATGCAAGAAAGAGAGAGACCCCCAGATAAAATCAGCAGCAGGGGACTGGAATCTTCATCTGAAATCTGAATTTACCTCAAGTTCCCACTTCCAATGTAAACCACCTGCGTAAACAGGCAGGTTTTGTCTGGGTTACTATCTTCTATAAAAAAAATCACCAATGGATGTTTTTGAGAGAGATTAAAGTAGCCCACAGAGACACGGTTAATATTCTTTAACGAAATGTGTTGCAGCAGAGGCAAAGTAGGGAGTGAACATCCCAAGAGAGTGCCTTGGCCATTTGGCTGCGCTGTAATTAGTGTTTCTTGTCAACATAAATTCTTTCCTTCACCTGAGAAGGCGTCCAGATGGAAGGCTTTTAGTCTTCATAACTCACAGATATTCTGATTAAGGAAATGTCTCATTAAGAAGTTTACAGGCAGTTCCTGTTTCTAGTGTTCTTGGACAAAACCCTTCAAAATGTAATCAGCAATAAGATTAGATCTGTGACTGTCTTATTACAAGAATATTAAAGACTGTATGCCTATGCTACTTTTCTTCTGTCCCTCAAAAACCATTTTCATTATCAGCCATGAAATTTAACTGCTACGTATCTAGGTATAGTTGGAGGAGTGCTTTTTGTTCATTATTTGCATTCATTGTAAAAAAATCAAAATAACTCTGGCATTTAAAAAATTGAAGCAAACATATGGCCTTACAGTACACACAGTTGGAAATTATTGTGGCTTGCTTTAAAAGCTTCTTCAATATTTTTTTACAACACCAGGCTCACAATTTACACAATATCATTCAATTTGAAAGCATATCTGACTTTATTTCACAATAACATACCTCAGAAATAAAAGCTATATTACAGAAGATTAACTGAGGCATGGACACACATAAATTTGTCCTGGACAATCAATGAAGCTTAATTTGAGACCCAGAATGACAGTCCTTCATTTCCTGATACTGTGCCTCCATGAATAGTTATATCCACCTTTTATTCATTCCATTTTAAAATATGTGTTCATGAATACCTACACTATTTATATATAATAACATTCTTGAATTTGTTTGAAAAAAGAAATTCTTTTTAGAAGTACAAATAAAACAATATCCGATGAGATGTGTTTTTTGGCTGATAATGAGTCAGGTATTTTGACTAGCCTGTTAACTACTTATTCAATTATTAAAAATAGCTCCTTACCAAATACTATGACTGTGAAATAATTTTCCATTAAGAGTTAAATGAAACTTTCATTAACCAGATGAATTAACTTTTTCAGATTACAAATAATTTTCTTTACTTTCCCCCTTTATATACAAATTTTCTTACTGATTTTAGAATAAAATTTCCCTCAGAAGCTGATAACTAGTAGCTCATGAAAAGAACACTAACCACAGTAAATCATCACATACTCACTTGGATTTGTTAATTTAGAGCAAGCAGCTATGCTGAAAATGCAACAGCATATTTAAATAGCTGGTCATTTTCTCAAGACAGGTTCTAATACTTGAGGTTTTTCTTTGTTTATATATTTCTTGGGAAAAAAATGATAGGACATAGGTATTTACTTTTATAAAAACAATTCTGCAGACTTAATGATGTCAGTAGGAATCTATTTTTCTTTAAAAATCATTTCTTAGAGGCTTGACATTCCTTTTCGTTGTGTGCTTTCCCAGGACCTAACATACAGCAAATAAGTTGTTATTTGGTTTTGGTTTATTGAAAATATGCAGCAGCAGACAATTTTATGCCACTTAGAATTAAAAAAAATATTTAGTATAAGGAGTTTTAGCCTATAATATGGGGCCCTCAAAATGCCTGCAAAGAATTTTCTGGAGGTGTGGCTGGTAAGTACCATATCTTACATTCTGCCATTATCTCCTTGTTCTCCACTGAGAACAATAGATTTGAAAGGAGTAGAAAAGCTTAAACAAAAAGTCAGTTAAATAGTATGCTTGCACATTTTGAAAAACAAAATGTTCCTGGCACCATCAGGAAACTGCCCCTTGCAATTTCTGATAAAACTTGATTTTAATCAAAATTACATTTTGTCACTAAATTACTTTTCATGTCAAAATATCTTTATAGCAAGTCAACAAAATCATTTTATTATTAAAAATAGCTAACAATTATGAAGTACCTCCCTAACAACTTTTCATATAATTATAAAAACATTTTTTGTGTTTCATAGTGCTATTTTGTTATAATAAATAGGAATTCACAGAACTAGAGACTTCACTGGAGATATTAGTTTTTTCTAATTTTAAAATACTAAGTAGCAAAATTATATTGTTGAAAAAAATTACTAACAAAATACAGTATAGCAAGATACAATCTTCACATAGAAAACATAGCTGACTTTGCAGGACACAGTTACAATTATTTGCTGTGTTTTATATTAGCTGCTATTTTAATTTCTTGTTCTAGAGCAGATGGAGAGTACCGGTACTAGAAAAGCACAGATTATTAGCAACAGCTATGACAATGTTATTCAGAACTTCAAAAATATGCCCCTCTGCTTCACAGCAAATTAAGAAAAATAGACAAGTTGCATATCTGATCAACTTTCTAGGGAAAAGCCAATTAAAAAAAAAAAAATGGAGCTGAAAAAAGCATAATCCCTAGTCTACAGCTTCAGACAAGACAGCTAGAATATGGAATTATCACCGTCACAGAAGTTATACTTCAAACCAGCAGTCTCCAATTTTTAACAGCTAATAGGTGGGAACCTGTTGGAACCTCAGACTTTTTCAGTGTCTTGGCTTGAACAATAAGAGAAGTGGTCTGTTGTACCTTTGATGACCTTGGTAAGAATATGTTTCAGGGCAAAAATTATTGAAGTGCTGCCTAGTGTCACAACTTCAGACCATTCCAATTTCTGAGTCACTAGCAGGGACATTTTCCTTATGGAGGCCTTCTATGCACAGTAGCTAATTTTCCACTAATATCAGCTGAAACTTGACAAATGCATACATATACACACCCCTATGTGTCTGCGTATGCATATACATACATACATAGCTACACACATATATTTCTACATATATTTCTCAAGACATTTCTGCTTATAGTTGAAACCAAAAGCAAAAGCACAATGAACAGAAATGCAAAAGTAAAGGTTTCTGAAGCTCTCCCATCTTTCAGAAAGAAAAATCATTTCTGCATGTTTCATTTTAAATGTCAGTTGATGGTTTAACGCAGCTTCCAAATTTCAGCCTATATGAGTGATGGAACCCTAGAGCAAGCCTCTGATCCTGTCATTCTGCCTCGCTCCATCACAAAGTCTGTGTAGGCATTCTATAATATATCCCTTAATGTTATTCATCAAGGAATATATTTCATTAATATTCTTACTGAGAATTATGGGGAATAATTTGGGGCTCTGTTTTCATTGAAAGTATTTTCAATAAAAGTCAAGCAAAAATGAAGTATTAAATTGGGAATTAAATTATGAAAACATTATTATATTCCTACATATATCTAAATGAAAGCCTTGTGACAAGACAATACTATTTTTGATGCAGGTGAGGGGGATTATGTCCGTAGTTCCCCTTAGAGACACAGATATGTTACTGGCACAAGGCTGAAGGAACTTTTTTCTGTGGAGTGATATGCTAGGAACAGAGGTAATACACAAGATGCACCTTTAACCTTCCACATACTAATTTACAAAACTTGAAGCATGTGATTCTTCCTCAGGCATACATATTTGCCAGTGCATAGCATTACAACAGTTTTATTTCCAATATTTTCATTACCTTTTTTTTTTTTTTTTAATCAGCTGCAGAGATTGGAAAGCAAGTTTTACATTTGAAAGCATAAGATAAGGTCAGATGAGATGAGATGAGATATCATGAGGGGCGTAAGCATCGAGGAAGCATCTGAAAAATCACTTCTGTAGGCAAATCTTGAATGGGACCAAGCTCCATAGGGCAACTAGAAAGTAATAGAGTTCTGTGCCTTTCAGTCGGATGTCTCTGGTGTGCAGCGCCTGCTGGTAAACTCTGAGACATTTTTCCATTTGGCAAACGCTCATGCTTTCAGGTAGGCTCAACCGTGGGCTGCTATGGACTACTGCCCTCCCGAACTGCTGCCAACGTTGTACAGCAAATTGCATCGAACTGTAGGCACAAGCTATCCAGCCTGCTTAAGGCTCCTCACAACTCAGAAATGCCAGTATTTCTGCTTAAAATTAGAGACAAAAGCAAGCAAAACTGTCTTGCCCTGTGCTGTTTAGTGTTAGCATACAGCTTTTTCCCTAATCAATAAACTTTTTTCTAATAAAACCAGGACACAGAAAACCTGAACTCCAATGTTTCATTATTGATCAAATATTGCCGGTCTGCCTGGATGATTATTACCTAACAAACTTTGTGATTACTACCTGGGTCCTTCCCCAGAAAAATACTTTTAAAAATTTTTGAAAACCTTATGCCCCTCAAAATTCTTAATGAAAAATCACAGAAACATTCCAGCTTATAAGGCAATATTTACTTGATTTAAGTTTGGAATTTCCTATCTCTCTTTACATACATGCCAAAAGTTACTCAACACTACATTCTGAAGCAATAAAAACTTAAAAAAAAAAAAAAAAAAAAAGACAAGACTTTTAACAAAGAAAGCAGGAAACATTTTAATAAGGTAACCTACCTCTACTGCTCAGTTTTAGTCACGAGAGATACTATTAAGCCATTAAAATCATCCAAACGCCTAAAGGTAAGTCCACAGGTAACTCTTTTGCCAGGTTTATATTTTAATTACTTTCGCTTGTTAATCTCACCACAGGAAGGTAAGCAATTCCTTCAGTTTCAGTGGGCATCTTGTCTCCACACACTTATAAGGGACACATGAGTTGCAACAGTCTTAGAGAAAAGTAGTATTTTTCGTAGACCCAAAACTTTTCTTAGCTGTCCTTCCTCATGACTTAAGATCAGTGGTACCTGAAAATGGGTCCTTTTTAAATTACTGTATCTGTTAATCTGATCTTCACATACTTTAATGCATGCATTATACCCGTTCTATATGCTTCCTCACTAAAAAGACCTTTCTTGTCTAGAAAAAAGTGTCAACAAAATTGTATTTTCCTCAAACAGCAAAATTATAACCCTTGCTGCAAATTTTACAATAAATTAACTTTATTTGGCATATTTTTACAAAAGCAAATGGCATTTAGTGGAAATACACATTACTAATAGTTTATGTTCCCACATGAGAATGCAAGAGTTCAACGTTAAGCATGACAAAAATTAGTATGCTTAGTCATATTAAAATTTATTTTTATAAACATCCCATGAGATAATGTATCATGTGAAGCAATTATTATCCCATTTCATGAATCAAAATAATTTCAGATATTATTGCCAACCATTCTTACTGGAGGAGCAAAACACGTTTCAGAATGCCTTCTTGCTTCCAGGAGAAATGATATGGGGAAAGAAAGAAAGAAAGAAGCAAAGAAAGAAAGAAAGAAGAAAGAAAGAAGGAAAAAGAAAGAAAAATAAAATCTTATGTGGATGAGTATGTTTAATCTTTTCCTCTGGGTGCACTGCTTATACAAAAGGCTTGAACTCTGTGACTCTTGATACAGGGGACACATTTTCTGTATCTCTTCATTTTACTGACCTGTGGAAGCTGCATTTTGTGATGCCTGGTTGAAGCAGTACTCTTCAGAAGACACACACTACTGTTGGCTCTCATGAACAGTCTTGTCTTGCCTAACTAGATCATTATCAGTAGATCTGTTACTTTATTATAACTCCTCATTGGCACTGCCGCCGCATCCAAAGGCTGTAATCAGACAAAGGCCAAACAAAGTAACAGGGGGCTCAGCATAGATCTGGGCACCACTGTTTGTCCACTCCTACCTTTGAAAATGACTACTGAGCCTGACTATTTCAGTCTGGGAAGTGCCTGGAATACAGGTGTTTGTTTTATGCTAATTAGGGCAAATGCAGGTTATCTGAGCAAATTATATACGTTTGTATGCACCTATATGTGTATTTGTGTTTGGCCCACCAAATCCAACTTCTCCTGTGCACACTCACCTCCTCCAGTGACTTCATATGTAACAAACCATGTCCCTAAGTTGCTGTGCAAATTCTACATTATTTTTATGTAGCTCCTCTAGAGTAATTTATACCTACATATTTTGTAAAATTCAGTGCATCAACCATGAAAATCTTTCAACATATGATAAAAAAGTGTTTGGACTAAGATGTGTAATAATACATCATAGGTTTCCCCTCCAGGATTAAACCATTATTTGATTTCACAGAAGGTAAATTCCATCAATCAGCTTGTCCTTTGCTGTCAGAAAAACAACTTAAGTTTCATTCTATAAGAAGTAATCATAAAATGTACAAACAAGAAAATTAATTGAATTAAGAAACAAGGAAAAATACACCAACTTAAGATTTTCCCCACATAAAACACTGTGAAGTTAATGTTGTGTGTTAATATAATTTTAAAGAAAAGATAAACAACGAAAGCCTAAAAATACAAGGGACTAAAATCTGACAAAAAATTTATTTATGCAGCAATCACGTCTAAAGATTCTCATAATTTTTAAGGGGTGCTTTTAACTGGCAAAGTTCAAAAATAACACAGAACAAATTAAACCTCTATAGATTTCCCAAGATTTGGACTTCCATATATCCAGACCAATTTTGTGTTTGAAGCTTGATTTTGTGGGATTCTTTCAGACTAGAAACCCCAAATGAGACCCAATGATTCATGGTGTGATCTCTGACTTTATGTTGTTTCATTTAGAGTTACGCCAGCAAGACTGAAATTAGATCAGGAAAGAAGAAACCTGCCTGAGAAAACAAAGAAAAACAAGAGAACAAGATTTGCATACGTTTCTCCATCCCCACCTTCCCTCCCTCCCTCCTTGAAAGGAAAAACAAGAACAAAGTGGGGGCTGGGGGGCAGGAGGGGAAAAAAGAAAAGGGAGATGGAGAGGCAGAAGCAAAGCAGGAAGGGGAGGAAGATATTAAGTAGAAGGAAAAGGGAAAAGGAAGAAAGGAATGGGAAAGGGGAAGGGGAAGGGAAAAAAATTCCCAGCAAACATTGTGAAGCTCTCAGTATGCCTGAACTAAGTATAGAGTAATGACGCTACATTTTAGAAATATAATTTGAATATTAAATCTCACCCAAGATGATCATTCCAGCACTATCAGTGGGAGTTTATACATGAGAGACCAGACAAACGGTACACAATCTCTTTTCCTAGCAACACCCTGTGTCAGCTGAGATAAAGATTGTCATAGTATCCAATTTAAGGCTCACTTCAGGTCAATTTAAAATTCTTTCTGAATATTTCACATCTCATTCTTAAAACTGGCAATTTCCAGTTGTGCTTCATAGAACATGAGGCAGCACTAAGGACTGGAAAATATGGATCTCTTTTAATGAAGAATTAATATTTATTGAATATTTGGCTATAACTATATCAGAAAATTTTAATGAACAAAACTAAGTGATGGGGAAAAAATCACGGTGGGGAAAGTGCAAGCACAGCAGCATTAACCTCCAAATAGTCATGCTCATTCACGTTAGCAGTGACTTTCACTGTGTAATTTGCCATAGGACACTCCTGAGCACATTCTCTGATGGATGTGGCCTCTTCTCAGGTAGGAGGACGCACTTGGCTCGCTGCACCTTCTGTCTGGCGATGCACCGGAGGCCTGCTGAGTCTGACTGTGCATGGTCTGTCACGTCGCCTGGCTTAAGCAAAGCCGTCCTAAAATGTTGCAGGCTCTATATTTGTTGACCATCAGAGTTCAGCTAGGAGAGAATTTATCTTCCTTAAATACTTGTTATCTTTGTTAGCTAACTCATCATCATTTAGGCAGCTTCAGTCCATACACATGAAGGGCACAACAGCTAATGCTGTCATGTGGACTTTGAAATGATCCATGAAGGAGAATATATGGCCACTGCTTCATAATCAGGTACTAGATAGTGATTTACCTTTCAACACTTTTTACATCCATAAAACTCAATTGCTGTCACTTCAAAACACTGTCATCGTTTCCCCAGGGAGACTCAGTTTAGATCCTGCGTCTTCTCCGCAGAGCACGCCTCCTTTACCTGCCTTTGCAGCTGGTTTGACTGAGGTCAAGTGAGTCATCTAAGGTTACACAGTGAATGAATGACCCAGAAAGATGCTGAAACCAGGCCAGGACCTTTTCAAGTTTCCTGCTGCAACTACTGAAGCACGCTGTCTCCCTTGAATAATTCTGCCTGTTGATCCCCTCTGCACGTATTCATTTCCTAGTGCCACAGGAAATTAAAGTTTACATTCAAGCTGCTTTAGGTGCTAGAGTACAGTGGGAAGAAACCAGGTTTTTCAGTGTTATATCAATAACACTACTTCCATTCCTATACTTCAGGATATCCTTACGTCCTGAGAAAAGATGGGAAAGAATACAAACCTGTGTCCAAATACATCCAGCTTCATACCACAAGTCAGGATCCCAGCTTTGTGGGTTTCAGACGCTTGCCTTTTCTTTGCATGAATTAAACTTGACAGTTTTGCTTCAGGTTTTTCCACAACCACAACAGTTTGAGACACTTTAATTTTCTTTCAAAGAGAAGACACCGCTGTGTTTGTAAGAACCATGGTGAGTCTTACTGAACAGCCCACAGCTACTCTCTGGGCCAGAGATAGCAAGACCGGTGTGAAATGAGTAGCTTCACAAATTTCAGCGGAACTCTACAAAGATTTTGCAAGTAAAAGCCAGTCCAGCGTCAGATGCAATGTCTGGCATTTGCTACACACAGAAACTTTGGGGTAAGTAATCTGCGGCTACCTCCCAGAGGTTAGGCACTCTATGGCCTCCTGGAACCAAAGTCACCAAAAACAGTAGAAGAAACTAGCTACCTGACCAAAATGGTAGGATCTGTATGTCACATTTCTATATGGGGTCAGTTTATATGTACTTAAAATGAAACAAATAATTTTATATGTGCAATAAGAAGGGAGAGAATCAAACTAAAAATGCAACTAAGAGCAAAACTTCAATCATTTAGATCTCTTATTTTCAAAAACCCAGCTCCCAGCCTCATGTTTAAATTTTCTTTGCTCCATACACAATGACTCCAGATGTTCAACTGGCATATAAGTAGGACCAGTAGTGTTTTCCTTCTACCTGTGGGGAGCCAATATGACTCACATTCCATCACTTAAACACAGAACTAGTCCATTAGTTAAAATAATAGTGATGCCCAAACTCCTCATCTCCTGCAGGCACAGCAAGGGTGAGAGTTTATAGGAGTCCTATGTAGCCACCATACGTTAAGGCTTGCACTCAGCTTGGGGCAGGTGACTTTCCCACCTCTCATATCATCATGTGTTTTTGTTCTGCTTTTTCTGTGTAGGTTGCGTCCTGCCTAACTTGGTGTTCTGTGAATCTTGATTGCTGGTAGCAAGTACTTCTGGACATCTGCTCTGAATTTACTTTTCAAATAATATCTATATGTGTGGGGTATTTTTTGTAATGTCGGGGTTAGGCTGAAACTGGCAGTCTGCAGGAGGGAAGGAAAGATCAGTCCCAATTGTAATAATAACAGCGATTTACAAGCCCAGGGACCTCAGCAGGTATCACTTTCCTTCCCAGTGACATGCAGCTATCTCAGATCAGAATACCACAGCCGCTTTTTTACCAGTAACACTGCACAAGAGTTTGAAACAAAGGAAATGAAACATATATTTATGCATGGCTAAAACTACAGGGCAATTCCAGGGATGCAGACTGGAATTCACCTGGAACTGGGCCAGAACACAGAGGCCAACTTCTTGCCCTGGGAAAGGGGTGATGTGCACATTTCTGTGATCACAGGTCATCAAGACTTCAGCTTTGTGCCTAGCCAAAGGGGCCTACGAATGTGGCATCGTTCAAATTTGACACTGAAGAAAACATTAGGAAAAAGTGATCCAGCTCCCCCTAAAATAAATAGAAAGGTTTCTGTAGGAGTTAGAGCACGGTGAATCATCAGTTGTTTCTTGAACACTCTGCTTTATCCTTGGGGCTAAAGTCGCCTTCTTTTAGTTATGAGATCTGATGGGATTTCAGCCTAAGTAGTATGGCTATGATCTTATGTCCTATAATTCAACCTGCTCCAGAAAACCTCTATTTATTGCGTGATGAATAATAGAACTGCTTAGCAGCTTCTTTTAGCTTTCAGAAAAGAAACCACAGTACTGTATGCACTGTTTCAAATGTTTTCTTTTATTTTCCCATGGGGATTTATTCCTAAAAAAAAAAAAAAAGACCTCACTGAGAAGTACAGTAGTTAATTCAGACAGTCTCAAGTTGCCTAGAGCTATTGACTGATATATGCAAAACCTTGCCATTATGTTTTCAAAGCAGCGACAAATAGAATTAGGAGTGCAATTCCTTTGATGATACTTTGAAATTTTTTTAAAATTACCTTCCATTATTGTCTGGGCTTGATCCTTCTCCCTCAGAAACTAGTGGGAGTTCTGCCATTGACTTCAGGGAAGGAGGATTGGGTTGTTTTCAGCACAGATTTTAAAACAAAGGCTTGAAATTGGCAGGAACAAAACACTGCCATGAATTGAGAGACAGCAGGTTGCCAGATGGCAGCTTTTCAGAGTTATGCAAACAAATTTGGTTTATTCAATATAAATATTTGAAGGAAATAGAAAGAAGAGGATAATTCTCACTTACCAAAGGGTCAGATTTGAGTATTTTAAATTTTAACTTGGTTCCAAGAGTAAAAGAATGTCTGCCAACTCTGTTAAATCATTGCTCTAGAAAGCACCTGAGCCTGCCTTTCCATGACAGTTTATAGTACTATAGATACAGTTTTGAACGAGCAAAGAAAAATAAGAATGTTGGGGAAGAAAGAGATCCACAGAGTTACTTGGGGAAGGCAGTTTAGGAGCAATTGGGAGCCTTCAAGTTGAGGAGCACATGTTCTTTATACAACTCAAAGAGGGAAGGAAACACCCTGAGAGGGCATTTTGAGCTTTCAAGTTAGACATTTGAAGTTAGGGACTATGAGTAGCCCCATAATTTGCAAGTGAAATCTTCAACATATGGCTAACCATCCAGATCCACTCAGCAGGTAACAGCCAAGAGAAAAGGAAGGTCAAGAATTCCAGAAGAGCACTGCTGCTGGGCTTTTTTGGTGTAATTTGTTTTGTTTTCTTTTAAATCAAGTAACACTCAGAAAAGAGAGACAGTGAATATAGTACAAACAACAGGAGGACTCTCTTTTTTCTTGAAAATTAACTGTGGATCTACTTAGAAGAATTACGTATGAGCAATGAAAAAATAATATTGCTGTACTCAGAAGCCTTGATTTTTTTTCTATTGAGTGAAAAAGCTAAACACGAAGAAGTACGTATACAAGTCAGAGAGCTCTAAGAACTTTACTCCACTGTCACAATCCTTTTCTCAACTACATCTAGCATTAAAAAAAGCAACTAAGAAGCACATGTGCCCTGAATTCTCTCTGCATACCATTTCCTTCCGCCTGCGGTGAGGGGTGTGCTTTTGGAGTGGCAGAAGGCTTCATCTTTTAACAAATAATGAAATCCACATTCCAGTCAAATGTGATCAGCCCTGCCAGTGCAGAAGGATATTTTTATTGTTCACGTTTGCCTTCAGAATGCCACTGCAAATTACTAAGCGTGTTGGCTTTTTGCCACCTCTATTTTAAACTGTTCAAAAATCTGGGAACCGAAGAAATATCTGCCTTTGCTTTTTAAGGGGAAAAGCATTATTTAAGTAAGCAAACATTTTGAATAATTTAGACTGGAAAATGTATGTGTTCTCAGTTGAACACACTTATTTTAGTAAAACAGAAGTGGCTATAGCTTTGAATTAACCTCTTGTCCCTTATACCCCACTTGTATGCACAGTACTGACCTCACAGGAAAGAAAATCGAATAAACTGTAAATTGGCTGAACAGACTTGTCTGAACTCATGGAGCAGTAAATCCTACATTTACATTAGTTACTCAAGACAAGTTGGACTTGCCACACCTTCTACTCAAAAGGTCACACAGAATTTTTTATACTTACTAAAAAAAAAAAAATATAGCAGTGGGCCACAAGCTTGAATTAATTCCCTGCATATGATTCCTCGAGCATGGAGGAAGGGGGAAGAGAATAAATGCCTAGCAGAAAAGATCAGAGGAGCCAGGTGAGAAAGTGGGAAGGAACACTCTCAGGTTCTCATAAAAGAGTTTCATTTCAGGTGGATCCTCCTCTCAGCTTACTTCGGGGACTGGCATATGGCATATGCTACAGATGGATAGGCAGCAATACACGTACAGCTGTAAGGTCCTGGCACTCCTGGTCCTGGCCCAGGCTGCCAGCTGGCCAGCAGAAAGCAGGTTTGCAGGATGATTTGATTTTCCACAGCTGTCGTACAAAGCATGGGGTCAAGGGAGGTGAAGAGAAGGAGGAGATGTCGGAGAGAGGGAGGGGGTCGTAGCTGACTGATCCTTGGTTATGGCCAGAGGATGAGTTCAACCCTGACAACTAAAATATCCCAGGCAGCAACTTTCTCCATGTGCAAGTCCTTCATTTAAATAATGTTCTAATGTAAGGTTTAAGTCTTGATAGGACTGGACAACTCTGGAACCGCTTATTGACACACACTGAGTACTATATAAAATAAGTGAATAGCATGCAAGATGGGTGATTCTTGTCTAATGTCCTACTCTTTTGTGAACTAAGGACATCTTTTGTGGTTAGTTATATTAGGGAAAACTCACTCTAACACAACTCCATGTGTCAACAACAAATAGCTTTTTAAAAGAAAGAAATAAAAACCACTTTGCTGCTGGAACCAAAGTCAAATGCAAGGTCCTCTGCACACTTCCAAAAGGCTCACATTTTTGTTAGTGTGGTTTGAATAATAATTCACTGTTATTTTTCCAGAAACCTTTAGGTAAACTTGTAGGTCACTTGTGATATATAGGGCAAAAATCACTGTATTCATTTTAATAGGATGACTTGCTAGAAATACATAATTTCATGGCTATAAATTTTGATGAAATTTACTTTTTTATTAATTATTTGCAAATTTTTGAAACCAGACAGTTTTATTATTACATCAATTATGCCAATACATTTGAAGAAAAAGTTTCACGTGAAATAACCTGATAACACTACTTTATTCAAGATAGTGAGAACAAGGTTGGAGCATGAGGAATTTCAGATTAATAGAGCTGAGTAACTGGATAACAAAATGTCAGAAGAATATCAATATGGAAAGATTTCTCCTATAAAGGAAGGCTGAGAGAATTGGGGTTGTTCAGCCTGGAGAAGAGAAGGCTCCAGGAAGACCTTATTGCAGCCTTCAAACATATAAAGTGGGCTTATGAGCAAGATGGAGAGAGACTTTTTACCAAGGTCTGTAGTGACAGGACAAGGGGCAGTGGTTTTAAACTGAAAGAGGGTAGATTTAGATTTGACAGAAGGAGGGACAATGAGGCTGGTGAGACACTGGAACAGGTTGCCCAGAGAAGTTGTGGATGCCACATCCCTGGAAGTGTTCGAGGCCAGGTTGGATGGGGCTTTGAGTAACCTGGTCTAGTGAAAGATGCCCCTGGCCATGGGAGGGAGGTTGCAGTAGGTGATCTCTAAAGGTCCCTTCCAACCCAAACTATTCTACCATTCTATGATTCTATGAAATGGAGAATGTGAGGAAAAAAAATCCTCTACCTTCAGATATACAAGATGAGCTCCAAGCTGTCCATCGCTTTGCAGAAACAAGACCTTGAGGGCATGATAAGTAGTTCCACATAAGCATCAACTTAGTATTCAGAGGCAATCAAAAAAGAAATTTAAATACTAGGAATTATTAGGAAAGAAATAGAGAATAAACCAGAAAATATTATTCTAGAATATAGATCAATTCTACTCTGCCCTGGTGAGGCTTCATCTGGAGTATTATGTCCAGTTCCAGGCTCACCGGTTCAAGGACAGGGAACTGCTGGAGAGGGTCCAGCAAAGGGTGACAAAGATGATTAGGGGACTCCAGCATCTTTCTTATGAGGAAAGACTGAGGCACTTGGGTCTTTTTAGTCTGGAGAAAAGAAGTCTGAGGGGGGATCTGATCAATACTTACAAATCCTTAAAGGGAGGGTGCCAGGGGGATGAGAACAGTCTTTTTTTCAGT
Organism: Charadrius vociferus; assembly: GCF_000708025.1. Lineage (NCBI taxonomy): Eukaryota > Metazoa > Chordata > Aves > Charadriiformes > Charadriidae > Charadrius > Charadrius vociferus. The sequence goes on from NW_009650084.1 coordinate 4,311,964, forward strand.
GGTGCCCAGTGATAGAACAAGAGGCAACGGGCACAAACTTGAACATAGGAAGTTCCAGCTTAACATGAGGAGGAACTTCTTTACTTTGAGGGTGGCAGAGCACTGGAACAGGCTGCCCAGAGAGGATGTGGAGTCTCCCACTCTGGAGACATTCACAACTCGCCTGGACGCCATCCTGTGCAACCTGTTGTAGGTGACCCTGCTCTGGCGGGGGGGTTGGACTAGATGATCTCTAGAGGTCCCTTCCAACCCTAACCATTCTGTGATTCTTTGTAATTATTCACTCTGACTTTTAACTCTATACTGTAGTCATCTCATCTCAGAAAAAAATATGTATCAACAAGGTTCAAAGAATACTAGGATGGTTGTATGGAAGTGGTATCTTACAAGGCATAACTTAATAAGCTCAAATATTCATCTCAGAAAAGAGATGGGTTTTGATCATAACACATAGGTCTCTAGAACCGCAAATGGCACAGTGGTCTATAGAACCAGTGCTGGCCAGAGGCTTATTACTTGCTGCTCTTCCAGGGCAAGAGGCAATTGCTGGTAAAAAAAAGCTAGTAGAAGCTAGATTCAAAGAAAAAATAGATAGTTTTTCATGCAACATGCAGTTAAACTTTGTAACAACCTGCCAAAGAACCTGGTCAATACAAGAGCTATATGTGGACTCAAGGGGAGACTGACCAACTACTTGAAAGAAAGGTTCATAGAAGGTTACTAAATAGACAAACCACAGACAATGAGCGAAATGCTTGAGCTGAAAATAACTGAAGACTAGGAGAGCATTAGGAAGAAGTATCACATGCTCTTGCTTTTTCTCTCCTTCTCCCTAAGTGTGCACATATAGGCCTGTGTTGCTGAACTAGATGAATCTGAATTGTGTGGCTGCTCTTTCATTCCTATTTTAAACCTCTTATGTTATGAATTGTATCATGAGTGCCTGAACAATTCTCCAGCAAGGAAACAAAAATTTATATTCAGAAGTGAAGGTATTTGTATCTTAACAGGTTATTAAAAAAGATGTGTCAGGAATGATTTGAGGAGAGAAAAGGCCATTTATTGGAACTCACAATCTAATGCTTACTCCTCTGTGATTCAAGACAGAAGCCTAAAACAAGAGTTCAGAGAGATGAGCAAGCTAAGTCAGGAGGGACCAATGGTAGTAGCAATAGGCAATGGGATTGTCCTGCATACTGCTCCATGAAGATCCATTACCTTAGAAGTTAACCATCTTCAGTTTGGGGTTCAAGGGCACAACTCTTCTTCACAAACCAAATGTGTTTTTTCCTCTGGCAAAAACCCAGCTTCTTTTCCCACTGCATGGCCAACATTTAAGAAACACGCATCCTTACTTGGTCTGGAATACAGACCTACAAGTTCACAAGCAAATATGTGTTTCACAGCATGTACAAAAGGCTTTTTGTCCTTCTTAGATCAAGTATTCAGAAGGACACAGATGCAGAGGATGAGATGGACTCTGGAATCTGGAAAGTCAGAGATTTTCACCAGGTTGTTATACTTCTAGATATTTCTTTATTCACTCAGTGAATAAATGTGTAAGCAGACTCAGTAGGCAAGGCTGAAAGTGTCTCCTTCAAAATTGACCCAGGTAAGAAGGAATTGACAGATTTAAATTTTTCTTTCCAAAAGAAGAATGATTTAGAAGCTGCTAGTCTTTATACTTGGGGTAAATGCTTTCTTTTTTTTTTTTTTCTTTTCTTAACAGGATAGTGTAGGCTTTGCATAAGAGCAACATCTTACTTCCTTTTTTGGCTGTATTCTAAGCGAATTTAGGCTTTTGAGCTTTCACTCAGGTCTGCATGTCTTGTAATAAATAGGTAATCTGTCCCTCACGTATCTTTCTCATACAGTGATGCTTACAGGGAAAGCTACACCCTTAGCCTGTGTTGATACTTATAAAGTCATGGCTTTGCCCACTGGTCAGGGATCACTTGTAATGTTTACCTGTAAATATGTTCCCTGATATAATTCTGATCCATGACAACTAACACTCTCTCAAACAATGCAAGCAAAAATTCAGGACACAGCATAGCCCAGAGAGTTTCCTACAGACAGTATGGGGGTATAGCTGTTCTAGTTTGAGGGAAGAAATAATGTAGGCATAAATGTATAAGCCTGAGTCAGTTTGCCCCTGGACCAGATAAGACTGTCTGGCCTTTTTTGTTTACTAATGTAGATGAATCTTGGGAACCCAGCCTGCACAGGGAGCTGGGTCTCCCTGGGAGCTCCGGGAGGTCTCACACAGCCGAGGTGCAGGGCAGGCTCCAGCATCCCCAGCCAATACAGAACACAAAGGACTTGCAGCTGCAGCATGTGCATAACTTGGAAAGCTTCATTAAACGACAATGCAAGGGAATTAACCACCCTTTTTTTTTTCTTCTGTTTTTTTTTTTTTTTTTTCTTCTTGGCATGCACATTGCTGATGGTGACTGTGCTTTGTATTTGCATAAGGATAACCCCTTATGATGTGTATCTATTCAGGTTTACTTGTGCTGTTTTCTTCTTACTCCCTTTTATAAAGAAAGAAAATGCTTTGATCCTCTGAGAATAACATCAGTTGAATCCCAGAAACTATTTATTGTTCTACGTACATAATACAATGGTGCATAGTTCTTTTGGAGTAAAAGAACAATAAATGATTCCTCTGTCCTTGGAAGGGAAGACAAAACTTCTTGATGAACACCATTAATTGCTGTTAGAACTTGGCTGCCTGTAAAATAAAACGTTTAGAAATTACTAACCTGGTTCAAGTATCTCATAAACTGCATGTGGAATCTGTTGAGACCTCATGAGATGTTATTTCTCTAAGAACTGTGAAGGGATAGACTTTCCCCTTCTAGAATGAATCTACAATGGCTTGTGCCATCAGAGAAAAAACTTTGATGATGTATTAACATGGCCCTGACCCAGCTGGTTGGCATGCACTGTCACTCCAAAATTCCATTAATAGGGTGCCTGAGGACATGAACTCAGTTTGACTTGAAAGCTTCATGTGTTTCAATTAAAAATGCATTTATTTAATTAATGTAGACATTAGAGAGAACACCGCTTTAAAAAGAAAGACTGAATTTGATAGACTAACTTTGTCCCCTTTTTCTAAGACATCTGGGATATGTTGCTTTTTTGAAAATGCAGGATTTAGGAAAGGGACGAAGTGAAATCTTGCAAATTAATAGATAGGAGGCACTGAGGAAGAAGTCAGGCCTATTGGACTCAAAATAGTTTGGAAGTTGATAGTTTGGGTTTGTTTTTTTTTTTTACAGCTGATAAGACAGTGCTCATTTCATTTGAAGGTGCTAGAAATAAGAGGGTTTTTGGCCACAACAGAAGAAATGTTTACTGGCATCATTTCAAGTGTAGAATCAATGTTTTCTGTAATACAATAAATTTGATAAAATTCTACCCTTGCTTACACCTGAGCAATTTCACTGAAAGAGGAATATAAAGAGACAAAGGAAAAATATAGCTAAGGGAAATTTCACCAGGGATGTTTCTATTATGCCTAGTCATTCTGGACCTCATTTTCATTTCTAATAAGTTGTTCTGCTACCCTGACCAACTTAATTCACTTTAAAGATCATTTGCACTCCACAGCAGAGTTAAGGGCCTTATTAAAATAAGATTCAGACTCCAAGTACAATTGCTTGTTCATAACTCCCGAAGGATCTCATGAAGAAGTTGCCACTTCTGTCCTGCTTTTATAGATGCAGTTTTCTGATGCAGTAATAGCAGAGTTCATTTTAAATAATTAGCTGTCATGTGGATTGCCGTCACAAATGGATACATCTTTCCTAGGACACTCTGTATGGTATCCACTCTTATCAACTTAATGTAAACAGAGCTTTAGTTACCCACAGACACACCACATAGATCTTATCTAGCATAAGAATACCAAATTAGCGCTGACTGATTCTTAGGTAGCTATCAGCTAGCTGGCAGCTGTGATTTTTCATATCCAGTACATCTGTTCAATACCATATGCCAAGGCTAGATCTAGGGATTTTGGCACCTTGCTCTGGTTGGACAAGTTCTTTGACATGTTTTCTCCTTGATGTGAGACCAAACAATGAATAGCTTCAATTGCATTTGCACTTAGTATTGTCCAGATTATTTATTTACTTTGAGCAGTTATACAAATGGGACAATTCTGAAATCTGATAAAAAGAGGGGAGCTTTGATACGTATCACAGAATAATGATGTGTCAGAGAGTGGACACACAAGCATGGCTTTTTGAGCTGCTGTTACAAAGCTTAACCTTCCTTATTATAAAAGAAAGCTGGTAGCCTATGAAGAAGGTTTGGCCTGTTGAAAGAAATTTAAAATCCTAAGAACATAACAAATATAGAGAGTCTTTAAGATATCATATTATAGCAAATGAAGCCATAATACCTCACTGTTATCCTAACCTAGTGTAGTAATGCAACAGAGAAGATCAGTCATTTTAATTCTGCATACGTCACTCCTGCTTGTATCACGCACAAATCCATCCCAGCACCAGGGAGGTTATTCTCTCTTCCCTCTTCTCAGCTGCTCTTTCCCCTAAACCTTTGCCAGATCCAGAGTTTGTGGAGATGCACAGTAGCTCCAAGAAGGAACTGATCCAGCTAAACTAATCTTAGGGAGGTAGTGGCAAGAGCAGGAAGCTTATTCTCAGAGAAGATTGTTCCCAACAAATTTTATTATATGGTGGCTCAGAGGCTAGATCTGCCACTAGAGAGGAGATATGGACAAGCATTGATGACCAGCTACGGAGAAGGGCAGAACGTAGCACTCTGCTTTTTTCCACATTAAAAAGGCCAGATAACCATAGTTATAACCGAAATGGTTCTATGATATAGCCAATGGAATGCCTCTTTCTGAGGGACAGCAATTAAATTAATTTAAAAGTAAAAAAAAAAAGAAAAAAATCCTATTTTTACTAGTTTTACATATGCGAGTTTTCACCTTCATTGGAAATGCTAAATGGAAATTCCAGTTTTAATCAGTTGAAAGCCACTGATTTCTGGTGGGTAGTCTCAGCTGTAGTTCTGAGTGCACCTATAACACAGCAGATCTTGTGTGTGAGGCCAGCCAGCCTACCAGCACCTGTGTGGGGACAGAAAAGGTCACAAACACTTTTTCTATGGGCTGAACCCCAAAGCGTAATGCTGCCAAAGAGCCCAACTTGGTCCTGTGGCCAGAAATGATACCTGACATTGACCTGATTACAAGCAGTCTACAGGCAGAGAAAATTTCAAGTG
>NW_009650084.1:4317246-4377306 GCF_000708025.1 Charadrius vociferus
CTGCTGAACAGCAGTTGCCTATGCACATGCTGCAGTCTGGTCTGGAAGATATTCATGAATCTGAAAGCCAGGTAAAGTATCTGAATATGGTTGCTTTGGGTTTTTTTTAATTTGTTCTCCACCAGTGGAACCACTATCAAGATTGAGCAAAACCCAATCAGTTCACTCTTCTTTTTTTTTGCATAAGCCATTCCTGCGAGAAACATAAAACAACAAAGCAAGCAAGAGCAGATCCCCTTGGCCCTGGGAGCATCACATTTTCTTTCCCTCAAGAATACATACCTCAGGAAAACTACATGTTGAAGGTTATAGATATTACTGCACAAATTTCTTTCTCTTCCATGTTTTGAGGGGATGAAATGGCACATGGCTTTTATCTTTTTTAAATTATAGTTCTTTTTATTTATAAAGACTTCAGCTTGAAAAGCTGTTAAAAGTAATAAACCACATCTTTCTGAGAATACGATTACATTATTTAATCATGCCCAAAGGCAGCAAAGACACTGGGAAATAATTGTCTTTTCGTCATTCAAGCATGAAATGCCCAACATTGTTTGAAACCTAATTCTCACAAACCGTTAATATTCTAGCTCAGAAATCCCTTGACCATGGGCAAATACAATCTCATTTTTCGGTCCTTTAAAACAGTTTAGTGAAGTATCCTAGAAGGCATAAGTTGTGTTTTCTTCTCTAAATTCTTTTTTTTTCAGTCTGCAAGGTTTCATTTTTTACATCCATCTACCAAATCACAATCCATTAATATGCTAGCCTCTCCAGAAGATATTCAGGCATATAATTTCTTCAACCTAAAAATTCCTCTTTTAATCTTGGGAAAATTGCATATGAAGCAAGCAGAACATGGGGAACAATGCATCCAAAGCTACCGTAGTTAAACAAGCATGGTAAGACTGTTTGGCTACAATGGCATTGTTTTAGCACAATTTGCCTTTCTCAGACTTATGCCCATTTTTCTACTAATTAGTAAGTATTTGCAGAGCCTTTTAGTATACTTTTCCACCCCATGATCAAAAGATTTGCCGTATATCACAAAATCACAAGCTTCTGGCACTTAGAAATAAATTAACTGGTTAATATTAACATTATATCTCATAATTAATAGACCCAGTAAGTGAAGACACTAAGATGATACTGTTATGGGACCAGATGTCTCATGATGACTCTATAAGCACAGGAGAATAGAATTTAAACACTAGATGTAGTCGATATTGATATTTAGCACAGGTTGCCTGTAAGTTGTAGACATAAATTCAAATTCAGAGCTAAAGAGTACAGTTTCACTCTTATAACAAATAAAAAATTAATAATAATCTTTTCCTTTAAAGTAGCAATTGGGGCACAAACATGTCAGGGTAAAAAATAGCTGTAGACTGAGAAGAAGAAGGTGGTATTGGGTACAAAAAGGGAAAAGAAAATGAAGAAGTCTTCGATGTTTGATGTGATAGCAATGTAAATATAGTGAATCTATCTTTCAATTATCATCTAATAGGAACACAAAAAAAAGTCTAATCCTTTGTCTCATATTATTTTTCATATTTTTTAATAAAAGAATACAGACAGTACAAGTTTATCTGTGTAAACTTGAATAGCTGAAGACATTGATATTGTGCTTCTTTTAATGATATCCACACACCCTTTGAAAAACAAATGACATACGTAAGTACTATACTTTCAGTGGACTTTCTTCAGAGGTGATAACAAGGTGTTTCAAGGTGTTTTAAGGACATCAATAAAAATGCTATTAAATAATAAAGAGTTAAAAAATAAAACTTTGGAATATAGGCTACATCCAGTGCTTTTTATGGACTCCCTGACTAAATCAAGAGAAGTAAAGCATGGATAGAAACAGGAATGCACTTCAAGTTGCAATGTGTGAGCTACTTCTTTGTAGAGCTCCAGCAAAGTAACTGGGCCATTTCATGTTGCAATTGGAAAGATCAGGGACTAAAATCGTGCAGGTGGAACAGAGAATCCAAAATGACTTCTAACTCCTGCAAATACATGCACGGCACCTAAATCAATCAAGAAAACAGGTCACTGACTGCAGAAAAGGAAATGAAATAAAGACATGCTGGAGAAAGAAGAATAACCATTTATTATAGTGTAGTAGTTAGACAAGAATAATGCAGAAAAAAATCAGGAGACAACAATTTATATTCCAGGTTTTAAAGGTAGGGTGAAAGGTTTATTTCATGCAAGTGCCACCAAAAACAAATTGTTCCTGAGCCTCAGTGGGGCAGTGCAGCATCTGAGCACAGGGACAGGTCTCTCATCATGGACAGGTCTCTCTAAAAGCGAACAGAGGTGAGAGTACCAAACAGCTTGTCAAAAGAATTACTACTTTTTTATAAAGAAACCAGAGCAAATACAAAAGAGACTTTTTTTTTTTTTTTACTTTTGGGCATATTTTTTTTCCATTATATTCATTAAAAAGTTAACCTATCTGGCTTTCCCAAAGGGTACTGATAGGAACCTAGGGAATACACATCTCTGTACGCTAAATTCCAGGCTTTTATTTGGAAATGTCTGAACAATGACTTTGATTATTTCTTTATGAAGGCTGTTCAGATTTTCTTTGATTATGTATGTTTTTATATATATTCATATATACCTGACAATAATGCTATGTTTTTAGCAGAAAAAAAAAATATATTACTGTAAATATGGATTTTTCACAAAGACTATACCAAATAACATTAAAGACATTTAAGGTGCTACACAGCACAGAGAATAGCTAAACCCTCTGCCCTCTTGGTATCCTGTTTGCCTTGCCAAATATGTAGTGAAACTGTAATAAAGGGACTCAGTGAGTGGATTTTAAATTAACTGACAATTTGAACTTTGAATGATCATTGTTTTGTGACTGTTTGGGGAACATGACTGCTGGATTTAAAGATGGATAAAGACAAAAACTATTCTCCTCTGACAAACCATTCTTCTAAAGAAATTGAATTGTGTTGTTTGGTTGTTTGTTTTTTTTTTCTCAGCAGAGAAATGATACTTAATCCATCGAGATGTAAAAACTCTATAAAAGAGACTCTTTACAGGAGCACTTAGGTCACCAGGTTAAAGAAAGTGAGTGGTATTCCTAATGGAAGATAAACGGTTGCCCTGTGGGGTTTTATCTGTCATACTAATCTCAAAAAACATCTTGTATAAAAGTAGACTTAAAAAGACTGTTAAAGCAAGCTTCGCCACTGCAGTAAACTAATACCTGTGGCTTACCGCCTCTGCCCTACACATGTGAAATGTTTAAAACGTTTGGCAGGAAGCTTTTTCCCACATTTGGCTAGGCGTACTCAGTGAACCCAATGTGAGATAATCCAAAACAATTCAGGTTCAACAAAGGTTGGGAAAATATTATAGCGGACATAAAGCTTTGATGGAAAGCTTCTTTGATCTTGAGATTATAAAATACACAATTTCTAATCTGACAAATTTTTAGCTGCAAAGCAGAATATCTAAACATTCCTCTTTTGTCATAACAGTTTAATCCCTTAAGAATGTGATTTAAACCATTGGGGAGCAAAGGTTACCACAAGATTTGTATGAAAGAGGAAACCTGCCTCAGACACCTAGATAGAAAAATGTGAAGGCCATTAAATTATATAACTAAATACTATCTGCAGATTGGCACTGCCAGGTCACCCTCAGTTCAAGCTGTGTCAAATATCCCTTGTTCCAAACACGCTTATTCACTGAATGCATACTAAAGGAGTTACGATCATTTTAAACTTCGGATTCGAGTTTAAAATGACCCACTTTGCCGTGCATGAAGAATAGCATCAATAGTAGCAAGAGCTGGGGGCGAGGGGGGTGTTTTGGGATTGTTTTGGGGGGAGGGAGTGGGCACTGGGCTTTTTAAATGTATTTATTAATCTCATAAAAGATATTGCTTCTTCCTAGGAATCTTGCTTAGGCCCATAGAGTATGACAACTCCACTAATAACGCAAAAATAATTATTTTAATACTTAAACTATCCTTATAAAGCATTGACTCCCTGTTAGACACAGCAATTCCTGTGAGGAAACATGATCAGCAAAAGCAAATCCAAAGTTATTTTATGAATTATTCACACAACATGATTCAGTACTGCAAGTCACATGTATATATACATGAGCTGGAGTTCATAAAATATGTTTTTCATTGCTGATAAACTACAAATCATTTAACATTAATTTGAGTACCAAATCTAGTAGAGCACTAAACAGCTTCTAATGGCTTTAAAAGTCAGCTGGATCAGATCTCAATTTTTCTATTAAAAAAAACCAAACCAAACCAAATCAAAAAGTCCTCTTTTTCTTTCCTCCCATAAATTGAAAACAAAGTTCATCCTTTTTACTTGAAAAGCCAACACGTAGAAATTTAATTCCATGGTGACTTGATTTCCATGGATTCTGCACACTAGTGTTTGTCACTAATGTTTGTAGCTAAATATCTTTATCCCAACTCCATTCCTTTTTCAGCTTTTTAAACAAATTGTTCTCTACCCTATAATCACTCCTGATAAAGAGAAAAAGTCTGGGTGCAGAAGACAGTGTTTGAAATAATGACTAGAACAGGGTTTTTACAGCCATTATACAAATGAATATAAATAGTGATGATTAACACATAGAATGTCAATTTAGAAAGCATAACCAGTACAATGTTGTAATACAAAAGAAGGAAAACATGGATTTCTGTGGTAGGGTTTTTAAAAAAAAAAAAAAGAGCTTTGGCTTATACTATGTTACCATTTGAGAGGACAGAAAACTTGCCATTCAGTTGGAAAAAAAAACAAGTATATGTTTGAATCTCCATATTCTCAAATTTAGAAGACATCATGTCAGAAGCAGTAGAAATATCAGTTCCTGACAATGTGTACTCCTTATGTCTCTGGGCACTACATCAACGAAAAAGTTATTGTTTCTTTCTTGGGAAAATGTACAATAACTTTCTTAATTGCTAAAAAAAAAATTCACAAAATCTACTTTCATCAAAAAAAAATTCACAAATTTTCGTCCATCCTTATGTTAAGTTCCTAAGGAGAGTATACTGGAAAGACAGATGCACACTTTAATAACACAAACCTCTTTCCTTTTGGAAACAAGTATATATTTGATTAGAAACAGCATTAAAAATGAAGCTGCACACTTACTAATCCTTCTGGAATCACAGCGGATCTTCTCCACTTGCCCTCCAACCACAAAATGAGGTTTCCTATCCAGCATAGGGAGGCAGGGCCGTGGCTCCTAATTTGCAAAGGATGAGCTAAGGACTGGGTGTCCCTTGAGCTCCCTAGAATTTGCAGGATGCGACTCTGCCTGGGTTCCTACCTGCTTGGGCACAGATTACATCCAGGGATTATCAGGTCTTTTCCAAATGATTTCCCTAGGGTTATTTCTGTTTCTTGGCAGTGTACAGTTCGGACAATTAAACTAGATAGACTTCTATATAAATCTAGGATAGTGTTATAACAGACACAATTCATTTCAGAGGGCAGGACATTGACCATTAAATCCTCCCTTACCATCCTATATGTCTCTGAAATGCTATCCATATTTCAAGATTACATGGTGTTCTTGGGCAGAACAATTTCAGATGTGCATTAGTGTGCTGATATAGCACAGTAAAAAATCCCATAACATTAAAAAATGCTTTCAGTGCATTTCCTTCACTAAACCTTATCTATAGCTGAATGGAATTGACAGAATGAGTGCTTTCTTCTAAAAATCAGAATGATTTTTTACACAATATATCCATTACATTTACAACTTACTACATTTCAACCACACCAATTATTTGCAGAGGTTTCATTAAGTATTTACAGAGTGTTTTCATTAAATATGCTATTATTCATATCCACCAGAATCAAAGAACAGACACTGGGGAAAACCTGTGAGAGGGAAACAGGGAACTGAGAAAACACTTCTGCTGAAACGAGCTATATACACCCATGTGACTGACCCAGAAACAATTCAGTTGTTGCCAGTACAGCTGTCTTTGAAGTCAGCCAAACAACCACACTCTTCTGCCAAAAAAAAAAAAAAACAACAAAAAAAAAACCCTTCATACTTTGGCACCAGGGTTTTGCAATTAGTTTGTCACAGTTTCAGAGCAGTTATTTTAATTTTTAAAGTGATTCTTCTCTAATTCTCAGCTTTTTATCATATCTGTTCAACACAGGAACCTGAATAGTCATCACTTCCCTGACAGAAACCTCTTCTCTACGTATCTTCCTTCAAACTTCCCTTTGCCATCTGCAGTTTCTATTGTCCTTCAACTATTGTGGATGTGTTTCATTGTCCAACTTTTGTCATTGCTCTCAGGATAGAACAATAAAACAAAACAAAACACCCTTATTTGTTAAATACTGTCCTATCTGCAGTCTCACAGTCTTTTAAAAGATCCCTCAACATTCCATCATTTTGCTTGTGTTTTCTTGATATTGTCACATCAGTTTCGACTTAATTTGTGCTAAATATTTCAGTACAAGTACAAGGTTGCAAAATCTTCCTTCCTGCAAAACATGTCTTTCTACTCTCAAATGCAGACTATTATTCCCCTCATTTGAGAACTTGTCATACTCCTAAAGCACATAATAATCTTTAATGACCACCTCCTTCCTCCATCCCAAATCTTTCCTGTCTGTTGATCTGCTGTGTAGCTATAAATCATCACTAGGATTTATCTTTACTTTTACTTTATTACTCTTGAAAGTTTTCTTTTTGTCTGTTTCCTTCCAGTTTTCCTGTTCCTTTATTTATAATTTTCCCAATTTGTTATCTCACTTGGGTATTGAATTTTGAACCCACACTAGTCTATACCAGCAAGTGAAAATTAACTGACACACTCCCTTTCTGACCAGTATCTGTACAGTACTACAAATAAGTCTTCTTAGATGTTAAATTCTCTAGGAAGCTTCTCCTTTTCTGCCTTATTACAGCTCACTTTGTTCATCCATCCTCATCCACTCCACCAGTCCTTGCTGTAGGGCTAATCTCAGAAATTTTAGACTTCTTATTTAGGCAGCATTTCTTATACTATAACATTTTAGCTCCTTATAAGGGTCCAAAACATCTTGCACACGACTGACAGAAATGATACAGCATCTCTGAAAGACTTGTGCCAGCGGAAATTCCTTTGAGTATCTAAATTGGCATCACACATCTATACTAGGGCACCTGAATCACTCACTGTGTCCAGTCTAGGTTTGTTGTCTACATTCTCTCTGTAGTCCAGAATTAAGTGTTTAAAATAAGTGGGGTGGATTGCCCTCCAGAGGTGCATATTTCTGTTCAATGACTAGAGAGGAACTTACCTATCTCATTCCAGAGGTCAATTCAGTACAGAGCACCCTGTCCTCAGTGCCACAGCTTTCTAATCATTGGTACTACTTTCTTCTCTGTGTTTCCTGTATGCCTGAAACTGCCTCTAATTATTGTTATATTCCTTTCATTTCAAGTTTAAAATGAAAACTTTAACCTTCTTTCCAGCTCATGGCTAGCTCTTACTAGTATGGCAAATCTCAAAGAACAGAGATGTGGATTCAGTAGCAATCATAGAATACATCCTCCTGGATTTCCTCACTTTGAGTCTGTGTCAGAAATAGGAATGAACTGTAATAATGGCAATATAGTAGACTGAATAAAGATTAGATTCTTCTAGAAAAAAATCACCAAAAGAAAAGCGTTTGAGATAGCTTAAACAAAGCAAAACATATACACATTCCTCAGTTCACTCTGGGTAGGCTGACAGGAAGCTCTAAGGAGAGAGCATTAAATTATTACTTCTTTTTTTTTTTTTTTTTTTAAGATAGAATGTTAAATGAAGTCAACAACATTAGCCAGAGGTCAAGAAAGCCTGAATTTCAATTTGATGAGGTTGGCATTCAATCATCTGAAAGACCAATATTGCAGACCTTTGACTGCTCTCTCGCAGGGAGAATCAGTAGCGTAAAAGGCTGAGCATCATCCTGTCCCATTGACTTCAAATGGAAATAGAGGTGACTGCACCTCAAGTATTGAACACCTTTCAGGACCAGGACTTCATTTAAGAGAAGAGAAAATGAAACTAAAGCTATAAGAATAGCAGGCTGGAGATACAGTTAAGCAAAATGGTCCAGGCAATAGAATGCTAGGAAATAGATAACTTCCACTAGATAGTACCTCTGTGGAGAATAGGACTTCGAGGAATCCCCAAATATGGTTTTCTTTGTGCAATTATTTCATGAATAAATTACATCATTAACTAAATGTAATGATTTAAGTGGCGAATAAGATTCCTGGAATATGAGAGTAATGGTTATTATTTCATCTGCTGTAAGGACTTCAGACTGTCTCAGGATGATTCAAGCAGCATGTATAACCTAGCAGAACAAAGCTCATTTTGTGGATGTTAGGAAGTGTCTGACGTTTTGTTGAGGTATCTAAAAAAGAAAGAGGGTTTATAACAATGGTTATCGGGAAGGTGAGGGGGGAAAGAATTCTAGACTATTTAGCTATGATTTTCATATTCTCTGTCAAGCTTATTTTTAACATACATATAAATACATCTTTGGCTGGAATGCACATGCAGATTAGGCCCAGAGCAAAACCTTTTTTGGACATAAATGTCCTTTGCCCTTGTTTTCCTTCTTTGCAGATGATGGCATCAGTGAAACTTGCCAGAGAAACGTGTAACAATAATACTAAATCTAAATCTGAGACAAAGTGCAAAGTGCCCCACATGAAAAAAAACAGCCTAGGGCTGGTAGAAGTTGGCCTCAGAGCTAAGCATGAGGAACATGAACAGAAGAAAGCATCTGAGTAGGACAGAAGCTTCATCTGGAATGTACAAAGGAATTATTTGGGAATTAGAACAAAACGGGTAGGAAACAGACTATGCAGAACCACTTAGAAGGTCTAGTGTCAGAAAATAAGAAACTAATTTGATTAAGTAAGGCCAAGTTATCATTGTTCATGAAGAGAAAGAAAATAAAATCAATACTAATGCAAGCAAATCTGCAGAATGAGGATGAAAGTGACATGAAAATGAAGACAGACAAACAAATAGCATGGTCAGAACAAAAGATGAAAGGGAAAGTGTACAAAAAGATCTGGTAACTACCTGAATAGTTCTTTGGTAAAGAGAGGGCCCTCCTACTCAGGCTGGGTGTGCCAAGAAGCTTAACAAAAGTTCATTCTCTTGAGAATTCAAGTTCATGAAGCTTTGGTCTTACCCTGCTAAAAGTATTAATGGAATATGGCTATTGTTGACTTCTGACAATACCTTCAACTGGAATGAGGCATCAAGACCAAGAAATTAAAAAAAAAAAAAAGAAACCCCACCTTCAGAAAACTGTTAACATGGGCTTCTTTGAAGAATAATGTGCATAATGAATCCACAAGTTTAAAGAAACAAAATTACAAAGGATTATATACAAAGCCCTATGCTAAAATTAAGACAGGTGTGTTTAAGTCAGAATAAAACCCTGCCCTATCCAAGAACAATGGGGGAAAACAATGACTTCTGCTCAAAGTGTCCACTCCAAGGCACTGCGACATTTCTTCTCAAAACAGAAAACATTGGCCATTTCTCTTGGACAGGGTGAAGCAGGTGACATCTGGAGAAGCTTATGACCACTAAGAGGACACAATTAACTTATTTTTAAGCATTTGAATTAAAAGGTAATAATTGCCAATAAGCCTTAATTCCTTCTTCCACTAAATCCTAAATTCTCAGTACATTTATCTTCAACTATACTGCTGCTTTCAGAGTAGTATTTGCTTGCTAGTACTTTCAGGAAAGTGTTTTCTAGTTTGTGGTGTCTCCTGCTAGAAGTGAGATGCTTCTTGTAGCTCCTCGTATAAGAGATTCTGTTAGTTGGCAGGAAACCTAAGACTAAGACATTGTAGTTCTGTGTGCAAGTTTGTTCCAGGAATCCAGTCTTTGGCTCTTTATCCTCTTTTCTGTGCTACTGATCCAGAGACTTTAAATTGCTTTTTAAAAGTAATTTAATGAACTAATAATGTTTTACTTCAGCTTGATATGCACTTGGTTGGTTTACTGGGATACAGTTACCAAACATGACTCACCCCAGGATGATTATGTTTCGGTTTCAGCCAGGTGCAGCTAGGACTTGGCAACCGTCATCCTGAAGCTGGTATCTGTGCTAATTCTGCACTTGGTGACCTTCACGATGTGGGTGTTTGGAATGATTCTGTTGGCACAAATACAAATTCTCTCATACAACCATCTGTTCCTTGTGGAGAGGAATTTTCAACAGGTATCTGGGATGTTTCATCTACAGCATTCCGTTTTCAGCACATCTCCCGTATTTATGGTGGGAAAATAATGCCTTCACTGCCTTGAAGACAGTAGGCCCACTCATGAGATTTAGAGGTGGAATCCTTTATCAGTCTTAAATGTAAGGAGAATTTGCTGGGTGCCTCCTCATGACACTTCAGCCTCAAGGTTGAAGATCCAAAGGATGGTCTTCAACCCCAACCCCCTTATTATTCCAGTTCTCCTACCCCATAATTCCACTTTTGCAAACCAATTCTTCCTTCTGTTTCTTGTCATCCCCCATGCCTACCTACCCTGGCTGTATCTGGAGAATGACTAGTACTTGGCAAGTTGATGGTGAAGAGTGTTGTCTAATCTAGGTGTAACATGGTGTGCCTAGTGATAATCTTGATTGAGTCTGATGCCCTGATTTAAGGAACTACAAATGTAATTTTCAGAAACGGGTATATTTCTTTTTCTTACTTTGACCTACATCACACAGTCAGGGCTGGAAGAAGGTTTTCAGTGTTCCCATTCAACTACTAAGCCTAACAACTACCTCTTAACATAAACCTTAGAGGACTCCTGTTCCACTGAATCAAATGCCAGCATCTGTGCGGCATCTGTTTCAAGACAGATATGTCAGTATAAAATGACATTTTTGCTGGCTATATATGCAAGTTAGTTTCCTTGAGGTCATTACTGATTTTATATACTCTTTGGAGACTTCCTGCTGTTCAGAAATTCCAGCACAGTTTATCTACCACTTAACTGTACTGGAAAAGGAAAGCAACATTTTGTATATAGGACAAAGTTTTTGCAACCTTCAAGTTAAAAAAAAAAAAAAAACCAAAAACAAATACAAGTCTCATTCAGGGATCGAAAATGAAGAGTTTTGTCTACAATAACAGATGTACTAACTCATTGTGAAGCACACATTTATGTACAGAAAATAAACAGAGATGCTATATGGGCATCCAGAATCACAGGCTACATGACAATGATTCTGAAACAAATATTGTCATTTATATGGTGCACAGGGTACTTTGCAGTAAAATTCAGTTATTACAGCAATTTCTCTTTCGGTACTTCTGAAAGATCTTTTATTTTAGGGAGTTATCAGGTAGGGATAAATAGGACTTTCATCTTAATCTTTCCCAATATTTCAAAGTTAAACTAGGCTTTATAGGTGGGGACGGGGAGGGATTATTCTTTCTTATAGATATGACATATTTTCCAAATAAATTCAGTGTTGTGCATGGAAATATTTTGAACATTTAGTTCAAATTACCTCATTTCATTTTATTTTGTGTTTCATGGTTTCTACCCTCCAGGTTAGTGTGATACACTCTATACAATGACATACAATTTTAGGGTTCAATCCAAAGTGACCACCAGTGTCCACTTCTGCTGCTGCCAGGCCACTTGCAGGTACTCAGTGCTCCACAGAAGCACAGTATCACAGCCGCTTGGTAGACAATCTCTGCACCCTTCTGCTTCTTCAACTTCAATTTCATAGAATCACAGAATAATTTACGTTGGAAAGGACCTTTAAGATCACCGAGTCCAACCGTTAACCTAACACTGCCAAGTCCACCACTAAACCATGTCCCTACATGCCGCGTCTACCTGTCTTTTAAATACCTTCAGGGATGGTGATTCAACCACGTCCGTGGGCAGCCCTGTTCTAGTATTTGGCAACCCTTTCGGTGAAGAAATTTTTCCTAATATTCAATCTAAACCTCCCCCAGCACAACTTGAGGCTATTTCCTCTTGTCCTAAATTTCTGTCTTATTCATATCCTATTAAAAATGTGCTGCCTTATGTGTAGCTTTTCATGTATTCCTTTACCATCTAATCTTTGTAGGGGTTAAATCCTGTAAGGTATTATTTTTTGAGACACCCAGCAAATGGAATGATAAGCAACATAGGAGTCCAAATCACGGAAGTCTTTCCAAGTAGTCAATGGATTTTTTACAGCTAGATAGCAGTTCTCACTGCTTCTCCTTCTAACCAGTTGGATGCAGGCCAATTTCAAATAAAAAGTTGTGCAGCTCTGTCAAACACAGTATTATAGTCAAATTATCAATGCCTTTCAAAGTGTATGGCCCATTCAGAGTTTCTCGTTTTCTTACGTTATTTAACTGGTTAGGATAAGCAGAGTTTTTACAGCCAGAAAGGCCGGGAATCAAAACCAGTGTGAGCTTCAAACCTGAGTAACGAATGATGCGCATGGTCTGTATGTCCATAGCACTTCATTCCAAGTGCAACAGTTGGGATAAAAATGTGCTGACAATATCTTGTGCAAACTGATGCTTCATCAAAATTCCAGAAGTGATGGAATGTATTCTGCAAGCGGTAGTCTACCAGCATAGAAAGCTGGGAGGTCACTGATGCGCTCCTCTTGAAAGCTTTGAATTTTTGAAAGCATCAGCCTAAGCTGTTCTTCTGTCAGATACTAAAAGAAATGTTAGGTCTTGACTGTTTATGTTTGAGCTTATTTCTTTTAGTGTTTAACAGTGCCTTCTAATGGCAACAGGTTCGTTGCAGAGAGACAGAGGAGGGCCTCTCTCTTTTTTATTATTTTGGTCTGGAGAGAAAACGATACTGCAGAGAACTGAATAACAGGTGAGAAGACTGGTACAGATTTTCTCTGTCTGAACTAGGATCATGTGGAGGAGAAGCTCCTGGGGTAACTACTATAAAGCCAGAAGAGTTATAGCACCTCTCTCATATTCCACAAACCTGCTTATCCTTTTGCTTAAGATTTTCCTGCCTATTTACATTTAGCCATACCTTGTTGTATCGCTATTTCTGCAGCAACTGCTGCTCTTCAGTTCTCTTCCATCCATTTAACCTATTGCTTCTCCATTAAAGTGTTAAAGATGAGTGTAAGAGGGGAAAATAATATAAATCATCAACACACAAAATGGAGGTCCAGAGGCCCGTCTCTTTCACAAGGTACACAGCTGTGCTGGTTAGAGTGAGACACCCTCTTCTTAGCGCTTGCACTTCCGAATCCTACAGCTGTAGGAGCAAGAGTGGAAGACAAATCCATGGTAAACTGGCAGAAGAAGGGGAGAAGAAGGGGAGTTATCTACAAAAAAAAAAAACCCCAATCAAATAAATAAAAATCCAAGTAAGACCAAAGGATTACTTGAGAACTGCATGCAAAACACAGAACATAAGAGCTAAACATACTAAGGTCTAAAAATATATGAAAGAAGAGTTCTACCCTTCATTTCCTTTGCTATAGTACCATTATTTCTGTTTAGCAGAAGTCACCATAAAACGCATGACTCCAACCTAGATGGAAAGCTAGGGACATGAGGGAGGCAGAGGGATGCCTCTGGACAAATTTCCAGTATAAATCATGTTTTATCCCACCTAAACTGTAAGTCTGCAACTATATACTCTGTAAGCTAAACAAACTATCAGCATGATCCTGGTCTGCACATGGTTCAGGACAAACACTTAGACAACATAAAATTAATTCACACAAATTGGCAACAGCTGATTGCAAATAGAGAGCATATTGTGAATTTGCACAATACAAAGATGAACTTGTAACATAAAGACAATGAAGTATGATAGAAAGAACAAAAACGATGCAGTTACAGTAACTAATAATCTTTAAAATTGCACTAGAGACACTGTAGTTTAGACATCTAACTACTGATATGCCTTATTGGTGTTGTTGATCTAGATAGCTTGCCTACATGGGTATCCAAACATGTCTGCCCACAGAACCACAGACAGCAGAGGTGTCACTGCCTAGCAATTTGTCAAGATACAGCAAGGAAGAAATCTGGGTCATTTGGATAATTATCATTTGAATAATCATTATCATTCCAGACAACTCAGTCTGTTGCCTCAGGCATCTGAGCAATTTCATCCAGTCACCTCAGTCCTGTAAAGTACAGAAAAGCATTTTGTGAACTTAACAGACTTATAGAAAAAAAGAAGTCTGCAAAAGAGTGTTCTGGATTCCAGATATTCTAAATTTTCTATACATTTTCAGGACACACAGAAGTTTTACAGAGATGTCTTTCTAGTCATTACCCTTGTGATTAGTAATAGCTAATAACCTTGCTGGACATCCCATAACATTAAACACAGCCAGGTAATTATAGCATGTTCTGCCTGAAAAGGGGAATGATCCAAATATGCAAATTCTGAACCAAGACAAAAGACCAGGAAGGAAGCAAAGTCAAAGGAAAATAGCCACTTTGCATGTTATCATCTTTCTAAGCTCACTAGGACAAGAGATATCATAAGTTAAAAGGGAGGGTAGGAGGAAAGAAAAGAAATAAAGTGACAAAGAGCAGCAGAAGAACAAACAGGAAGACAGTCAGAAAAAGAAGCAGGTTTCTTAGAGATGCTGAGCGGCACCTCTGAGCAGGAGGTAATTGCCAGTGGATAAAAAGAGCAAACTGGATGCCAAGACAGAAAGCAATGATGGAGCACCAAGCACCTTGGTCAATATATTTGTAAATCTGCAGAAGGTCTCGGGAGGAAAAAAAACTCATCCAGCTTTCTTTTTCTTGAGATGGTAATCTTCCCATGATATACATTTTGACTAAATTTCCTGACAGAAAAGAAATGCAACCACTCTTAAAGGTTGCTAGACAAACACAGAATTAGCTGGGTTTGTTTTGTTTTAAAACACACATACAATGTATGCCAATAAACAAGCAAATATATTTAAAAAAAAAGCATTGGCCAATTAAATTTCTTTCTCTGGTATGGTCAGTTAAAATTAATTTTGGCACATGAGGCAGCCTGAAGCCAGATGGTACGTACTCACTGTGCTTTGAAGTGAGAACTTAGAAAACAATGTCTTCTTCAGGCTGACCAGCAGCTAACAAAACACCTGGCTTTTTATTGAAGGAGACATAGGTATTATGGTGTTCTTGTCATGGGAGTCATATATTAGACAAAATAATAGTCTGACTTCTATAGGAGCAGAAATGGGAAAATGGAAAGCTGTGCTCTGTTGGTTTTTGGCAGCAGGGAATTATTAGCAAATAAAAAAAAAATCAGTTAACTTTCATTTATAAAGAATTTGTATTGAGCAGTCATGAGTCTGGCATGAACACTACAGTTTAACCACTTAATTTATAGCATTTGACCATGAACTTTGCCAAAGTTTGTGCTACCCGCTTAAGAATTTAAGGTCTCAAAATAGTTCCAGATATATTCTTCTGGCAATTACTTTTACAAGGAACCCGCTACTGAATTTTTAGTACTTATTTGGTTCACATGAAACAGCATGTGTTTCTCTGGAACTGCTGTTGCAGGTATCTTGGCTGACAACTGAAAGCACCATACTTTTTACAGAATCACAGCATGGCAGGGGTGGGAAGCAACCTCCAGAGATTGTGCAGTCCAACCCACCTGCTCAGAGTTGCTCAGGGCCATTTCCAGTGACACTTTCAATATCTCCATGGATGGAGACTCCACAGTCTCTGGGCAACCTGTTCCAGGTACCATCATGGTAAAAGAAGTGTTTTCCTGTGTTTAAGTGCAATTTCTAATATGCTAGTTTGTGCAATGCTTGCAGTGCTCCTTGCCAAAACCTGAGAAAACCAAAGAAACCACCAGGACAACTGCAGCATGTTAGGCAGAGCTGAGGGTGCTCAAGCCAGGGCTACCAACAGCAGCTTTCCCAGCATCTGAGCCAAAATCAGCATACTTTGGAAATGGCAAAGCCCTCACACGCAGTATCACCTTGTAAGGTCAAGAACTGGAATCAGCTAAAGTCTGATTCAGTCAACCTTAACTAAAAAAAAAAAAAAACAAAACCAAAAAAACACCAAAAAAACCTCCAACAGGCAAAAGCATGAGCAATGTGTTCTGAGGTAGAGCAGTGACTAACCACCAGGACCAAGGGAGGAGGGCAGGCTCTCGACTATTGTGCAGCGCATCCGGGAGGGTGAGGAGGTGGGGTGGAGGGGGAGCCGCCATAGGAGAAGGGAATGAAGAGGGAAGGCAGCAGGAAAAGGTGATGACATAGTTTAATAGAACTGATTTATGAATCACTGACTTTGTGAAGTTAATTCCATATTCACCTTTCCCTCCGCTGCTCCCCCACTCCCAGTAAAGTTGCCTCTGTTCTAAACCCTTGAACTCATTGTTTGTTAGTAGGGAAGTATTGCTCATGAGGGAGACGGAGACAATGTTCATTTAATTTCCCAGCTTTCCCAGGAGACTTTGTGGGCATTATTTAAGGAGTGTTTTCAAAGGAACGTATGTACACTGGCCCTCTTTACTATCCACAGCACCTCCACCTAGACAACTTAATACATCAGTCAACATTTGCAAGTCATCAGTTAATCAACAGTGAGGAAAGGTAAATTGAAATGAAATACCCTAACTGAATAATTTCATTAGCTTTGCTCTAACACAAATAGACGCCCTCAGAGACGCACATTCTCACTGGAGACCGGTAACAAACGTGTTAAGCGCATGAAAAGAAAGTGATACAATTGTGAAAGCACACACGCAGGTAAAATTTTCCCAAAGGCTGTGTGGGAGAGTGCGTAGCAGGAGCAGACATGATTTGGCTACCGTGTGTGCTACCGTAGGTGCAAGGAAGGAAGTCTCCAAATGGTGGTTTTAACATGACTCTCCGCAGCCACATCACAAAGCGCCCGGGAGTGGCTTGTCCCTCCCGGCCCCTGTGGGAATCAATCTGAGGAAGCCTGATGCTATAGAGATGTTTCCTGTATATTGTGTGGGAAACTCAACTAAGTGCAAACTACCGGCAACAATGAGACAATAAATTATAATAAACAGGAAAAATAGCATTGGCTCCCGAAATCAATGGCTGGAGCACATGAAACTTTCACAGCATTGATAAATGAATAAATATAACAAAAAGCATTGGGTTTTGAAAGAATGGGCGGTTTTATCTGCACTGAAAGGCTTCTTTTCTGTTAACTAAATACATGCAAAAAATAAACACTACTAAAGGACTTTGGCTGAGATTTTCAGTGCTGGAGAGGTGATTTAGAAAGCTGCTCAAAACTCTGATTCTTTTGTTTGGCCCTGAAAACTGCAGCACAGTCTGAACAAACAGCCACCTTCTAGCAACCCTATTGCATCATGTATCCACATCTGCTACTCAACCCACACGAAATGATCGCATCTGAAACACGAGCCACCCCTCTCTTCTGAAAAATTATAAAAAGTTGTGACATCAGCTGAGCTAAAAACTGCTAGAAGCAACCTGCTGTCCAATGAAGACGACCTGGAATACTCTGAGGATTAAATACTGTTCATCTTGTGCACATACGCTATCTTATTGAATTCAAAGTGAGCGGTGAGAGCTGAAACGAGTGGGAGTAAAAAGCGTGCAGTACTTCAGAGGAGACACTGAAACACCTTGCAAGCCCAAGGGAACTGCAGTACTGAGCACTTTTCATTTACTGCCCCTTTGATGAGCTTTTCTTAAGCTCTGCAAAAGAGCTTAAGAAAATGTTTAACTTCAGCTCAGGAGAGCAGTCCTACCTAAGGCAAAATTAAGTCCGTCTCCAGACAGTCTCCAGAAGGCTCAGGATCTTGTGGGGCCAAGCTCTGAGGGACAATACCTAGCTGGGGTACAGCAGCAAGGTTTAGCCTGCATTAGAGGTCTCTGCCCTTCAGCAATGAAAGATTGAAGAGAATCCCACCAAAGATTTTTGAGGGGGCACGAGTAAACTGTGTAGAGTGAAAAGTTACCCTTCCAACATCTGGGGGGGAGGGGCAGGCGGGGCAACAAGAGCATAGAAAAATTGTTCCAGAGTTATTTTATTTCAATCAGTGTTGGCTAAATCATCTATCAATAGAACCGTGCCACAGGAGCAATAAGGTGCATGGGTTTAGAAAAAATATACATTTTTCAAAATGAATTGGGTTGTTTGTTTTCTAGTATTCCATAATAAATTGTTGAAGAGGATGCAAGAAAAGCGATACATTCAGATCTTAGTGCAGTATTTGAGGCTTTAGCTCTTGCAGTATATAATGAAGAATTAGTTTCATTTATCCTAGACAGGAAAACTGCCCAGTTTAATGGAAACTGGCTAACTGACACATAGAAAGCAATGATAGATGGCCATGACTTGGCTCTTGAATAGATTCTTGTGAGAAGGCACTCAACATTATGAAGGCATTCAGCACTATGGTTAGAAGGGGAATACACATTGTCTTATTTAAATTAAAAAATGATAAGAAATTGTAGGCAGTAAATAGTGTAAGAAGGTGCATAATTTTGGTTTCACAGAGAGAAGCAGCCTTCAATGGGAAGGGAAAGTAATCGCACTGTTCTTATCACTCTGCTGAGTGCTGCGTTCAGGTCTGGGTACCTCATCACTGATATGTGCAGACAGCTCTAAAAGAAGCATTAAAAAGTTAAGAGCATGCAAGGAATGATTTTAAATTAAAAAAAAAACCAACAAAACAACTGAGTTAAATATGTCTAAGCTTGGCTAAGGCACAATAACAACCCCTAAATATTTGAACAACAAAGAAAGAGAAAACTTAGCAACCAGGGAAATAACCAGATTAACTGCAAGATACAAAAAAATGTTCTTCAAGATCCATTAATGTCTCACCTACAAATGATAGAAAGCCTGTCAGCAAGCACATTCAAAGTCATACTGGACAAAATGCTAGAAAAAGTATAATAAGGAGTTGTTCTGTGCTAACAGCTTGGTCTGCTTGATGCCTTAGTGTTTTCCATCTTTCAAATAACCTGAACATCAGAATAAATAAAATGGATCACCTACCTTTTACCTTATGAGTAGTAAAGTTATTAGTTTAAGAAAATATTTCTGAGAATTCTTCCTTTTAGCACAAACAACCTTCGCTTGTTTGCTATCCATAAGTTGCTATAATGGAAGAGGTGAGTTAATAGTCCAACAACCACCCTGAGAAGCTCTTGAGCGGCATGCCAGCTTCGTATTAACCATTATCCTAAATAGTTCATACCTCTCTAAATGCTTCCTATATTAAACTATACGAAGCAAATATAGTGCCGTATAAACAACCTCCAACTGCCAATACAAAGGTAACCATTGCGGCTGTGAGACTGAGCAGTAGAGGGCAGCATAGACCAGGAGTCACTGCAGAGCCACCACGTCCAGAACATACCGTGGCTTTGTAGGAGGTGGAGAAGGGGATCTTTAAGACTAAATGCATGCTGATCTCTCTTACGTGTCATGCCCAGTATATTTGAAACCACGGGAAGTTGTTACCAGCCCTTCATCAAAGAGTGTCCCCAGCCTCTGTCATGGCCAGTCTGTGCTATATTCCAGTTCCAAGGTGACCTCACCTGGTGTTGCAGCTAATGTTTGCGCTTGCAAGGATTGCAGCACGTACCTCTTAGCTTCTCGGGTCACCTTCCTTTCCAACCCCAGCCTTCCCCCCCTACACTCCGCCTGGTCTTAATTTTTAGGCAAAAAAAATCTTAGGCAGGATTTACTGAGGTAAAATCTGAAAATGTAAATTCTTGCATAAAAGATCAGGGAAAAAAAGGTGGAATTGAATGAAAAAAAGGTTTTTTACTTGTTGACAGTCTAGTGCAGTTGCATTTTTTCACATGATCCATCCTTCTGTTCCTTCAAGTCTTTTCACAGACTAAAGACACAGAATCTGGAAAATGTCCCCTCTGGAAATGCATGAAAATCTTCCCTCAGTGGCTGTGTCCTCCTGCCATCTCCTCTCCTACATCTTTCCTTTGACTGTCTGGGCCTGATTTTTGCCTACCTTTTGTTTTATCCTCTGTAAAGCTTTTGGCTCAGAACACAGTCTGCGTCCTACGGCCTTCAACTCTTTTCTTCCCACTCCATCTGGCTGGTTTTCAGTCATTTGCAGCTTTCCCTTTATAATATTTTTCTTTGTCTTCAAAAATCGAAGTACACACAGGCTTTAAGTCAGCATTCTTTCTAAAAAATATTTCTGCCGCCCTGTATCCTAAACTTTGTTCTTCTGTTGTTATGTTCTATACAAATACATGCACAAGAATGCACACATAAAATGAAAGTACGTAATACAAACATTTTCCTAGCATTACAGGATGAAAGTGATCTCAGTCTGACCACTTATTTTCTGTGAATTTAGTTATGTTCAGAAACCATAGAAACAGACAGAAAAAAGAATTATTTGCACTACTATATCAACTAGAAGCCTTTGTCATGAACCAGAACCATATTACACTAGGACCTTTAAAAGCAGAGGCAAAGGTGACTATATCCCTGTTCCAAAAAAAACCCCAACTTATCATGAAAGTATAACGTGAGGCACTAGGTGAATTATTTATTTGCATTTTTGTAAGTTGTGGACAACTGCACACAGTAAAAGTGAACAGGTCTCTGCTCTGAACCTCATAATGCTCTAAATAAACAGAGAATACAAGGAGACCCAGAGGCATAAAGAAATAACATAAAAGAAGTTAGCAACACAGGAATGGAAAAAATCACTCTCTGCTCCACGACCAGTTTTCACTAAGGCTGGCTATTTCTTTTCACGTTCCACACTTTCATGTTTTAGATATAATTAAAAACAGTGACCTTTAGTAGTCACCTTTATTGGCTGTGGCACATAGCACAGGAAAAAGTCTTCCCTTTTGCTGTTTGTTTTGTCCCGTACCCATTACCACTGTGCACATTCAGATGTGAATTAAAGGCAAATTTTAATTTTGTCAGTGTGAGTTATTTAGCAGTATTGTTCCAGGCACTTGAACTGTTAACAGTCATAACTGAGTCCAATTGTTCTGCAAAATCTGAACTTTTATATCAGCATTAATTCATTTAATAACCCTAATATAAATATACAGAATTGTGTTTTTAAGAAAGGAAGCCCACACAGCCAAAAATACAAGCCCAAAACTTTTTGCAAACCGAGGTCTCAGACATACTAAGCTTCTTTTCCCCCCCTTTAAAAAAAAAACAATAATTGAAGATTCTGTAAAAAATACCCACAGAAACTACAAAAACCCACAACCTTTTTATTCTAATTCCTTAGGAGGAAGGAATTCAGTATCAAGGCAACAAAAGTGCCCACAGCCACATTTAAAACTTCACCACTTAGTTTCATGGCGAAAGGAAGAAAGCTTGTCTGACAATGGAGCGTTAACCCATTTTTGCTGCAAAGCTGAAGAAAAATCTTGCTCCTTTCTTTCAACAGAAGCGTGAAAAATTGTATGTGTATATGCACAGGTGTCTGTATGTAGACATGTAAAGGAAAAGTGCAAAAGAAGTCTGCCACCCTCTTTGCTCTTACAGCACTGCTCTGCAGTGATCCAAGGTCTCTTGCAGGACGTGGTTAATCTGCAGAACCTTGTTAAATAATAAATGCTTGGCACTGGCAATTCAAAGTTTGCTGAGAAGAGTACACCCCGGTTTCTCTAAAGTGTTGAAGACAGGCAGAACTCTCTCAATCCAAATAATTTGGACTGGTTTTAGGACAAAAAGGTCATGCTGAAGAAGTTTAGCTTTCAGGTGGAGAGATGGCAGGAAGCGTGTAAATAATCACCGTGGGCACGAAGATGTTCCTCAAACACAGATGGTGAACCTGCTGTGATATGAAGGCTTCAGTTCCCACCCTCAGGTCCTGAGGCACTGCCTCAAGCACAACCCACCTGCCCTTTTCAGCCACTGCCTGTGAGTAAAACTAAATGTAGCTTACCTACCAGTCACTGCCCAAAGAAAAAAAGACTATTATCCCAAGCATGTCTGAGCAGATGATGTGGAAGCCTTCATAATTCCTTCAACTTTTTCTGGCTGAGCTAGAATTTAGCGAAGGGAAGGATTCTGAGGAAGCATTGCACACACTTCCTTTCCCTTCTCCCCAAAACTATACCTTGGTCTGAGTTTTAGCAGGTACTGATGTTTCTCTGAGGGTCAGTACCTAGCAGTGGCAGACCTTGGGATCCAGGACTTTTTCACTAAGGATAGATTCTGGGGGTGCAGAAGTGAATGACCCCGAGTAAGCAATATTCTTTTTCTGTCACTGCATAAGAAGAATACACAGCTGGAAATTTAAGCCAGGTGTCCATTTCTCTTAGACCACATCGGCCTTCGAAATGTCCTAGAATCTCAGCCAAAGATGAGACTGCAAAGCCTGGAAAGAGCAAAAGCTAAAACCCAAGGAAGATAAAAGACCCCTGAGAGGCTCCACTTCCCGCTGAAATCATTCCACTTACATACCATCCTTTCAGCATTACACTTAAGAAAATTAGCACCATCTAAACTTTGATAATGGAAGGACAATCAAGCAGCACTGTAGATGCTATTACAAGGTCTTCAAGGAGTGATAAACACAGCCCAGAGAAATCTGTCTGACAGTTTGGACTGTGAATACAAGTAATTCCAACCAACATACATACAACAGAGAAATACGATAGATCCCAGAATATGTCCCTGAGGGATACCAAATGACAAAGAAGACACCAGAGATCAAAGCAATAAATTTTACAAAATAAGAAAAAGAGTACAATTATAGTTGCTGGTCAGAAGAGTCAAATGGCACATGGAAGTTCAAAAGCAGCAGGCAAATATAGCAATAACCCTGCTGCGTCCAAGTCCACATACACATTATCTGGATAGCCTTCAGAGAAAGAGAAAAATAAAACTTGGAATGATATCTGTAGTTCATCTGCAGAGCTCTTTGCACTAACCTTTGACTGCAATGACAGAGTAATGACAAAAATTCTTGATTTTCTATGGACATTACTTTTGCTGCCATAATTCCCTCCTACAGCAGCCACCTTTCTTAAAAGATAAAAAGTATTTCCCATATTCATTTAAGTAAGAAAGTAGATTGATGATCAAATAGATAATTAGGAAAAAAAAGCTGGAAAAAGAAAAGTGGAACAGACAAAACAAGACAGGATGTTTGATGTAATCAAACCACACTGTTATTTTGCTGGTTACTCCTCCACTTTCCCTGTCCTTCATCTGTGCACTGTCTTCTTAGCTTATAAAATCTTTACCAAAGGAAATTTGTTTCCATACTTGTCAAAAATGTTGGTACATATTCTGGACTGAGTGTAATAGACAAACATCAACTTTATGAAGGTCTTGAGATGCACCAAAACATTTGAAATTTTCAAACAACTAGCTGGCAAATACAAAGACATTTCCAATAAAACAGAGTCTGTAAAATTTAAGTTTAAATGCATTATATTATTAACACTTCATTAAGAGATCCAAATGTGGTGAGCAGTAGTGAAAATGGTACTTCTGAAGCACAGCTGCAGAAAACTTCAGCATTCAGTTACCCCTTGCTTACAGTGGCCGGTTTTTGGTCAGGGACTGCAAATGCATCACAATTACAGAGGCTGTTATTATGGTATTAAACACTCGAGATTTTTAATTTTGCCCAGCATTGGAGCAAGCTAAGACCTTTCTAAGCATTCTAGGCAGCCACACATCAGGCAAAGAGATACATCTGCAGGATAGATGACTGCCCAAAAAACAGTGTCGTCACACGCTTTCAGTCAGAGAGACCTGAGTCTGCACCCTGGCACCTCCCGGGCGTGGGACGCCCAGATTACAGACTCTGTTCCAAATTGTACAGAACAGAGAACTGACTCGGAATCTCTTGCATCTCAGCAGTGGCAGTATCTCTCCACTAGACAATCTGCCCAGAACATGAGAAATTTTTGTCATTGAAATCTTCTCGGGGGAAAAAAAATATGTGTTTTTACAGGAAAGTTTTATTTTTGGCAATTTAGCATTTTTACAAGAAAATGACCAGTTAAAAATTAAACCAAAAAAGACAGAAGAAAAGTTTTCTGTGGATACCATCTAATTAATATATGCCAAAATTTGATGAAATGCTAATAACAATGCTAACTCTGAACACAGAGTATTTAAATTTAGGGCAAAAAGAAATAACAGATGGAACA
Source organism: Charadrius vociferus (assembly GCF_000708025.1). Classification (NCBI taxonomy): domain Eukaryota; kingdom Metazoa; phylum Chordata; class Aves; order Charadriiformes; family Charadriidae; genus Charadrius; species Charadrius vociferus. Next base: position 4,341,402 of record NW_009650084.1, read on the forward strand.
GAGATATATGCAGAGCTCTTACATTCATATATTCATCTACTTATGAATATATTAGCATCTGACTCACAAATAAAACATATTGAAATAGTCACAGAAGCATTATCTACCAAAAAAGTCAATCGTGAAATTTTTAACATGCTACCATTTGCAAATGTGAGCTCATTTAAAGACTGGGTGTTTTAGAATATTATTGATTCTTTCTGTGCAATTAGGAAAAAGAAAAAGCTTTCCTGGTTAGCAGATTCAGTCCTGCACCACTGCCATCAATAGGACTCTTGCCATCAGCTTCAATGGGAAAAGAATTATACCCTGTGTTAGCTTTCAGCAATTACATTGACATTATCAGTGATTTACTGAGTGGTATTTCAAACATGATACCATATGTCAGCTGATACCAAGCAAGTTTGAGTGACAAAGTTCTGATCATAACCACTTGGTTAATAAATATCACAGCTATTGAGCCTCTAGAGCATTTAAACTCTGACAGCTAGGGCATCACCGAAAAAAAAAAAAAAAAAGCCTTGAAAAGCCCTAGGAGACTCAGCTCTGAGTTCAAATGACTTCCTCTTAAGTCTTCCACTTCTCAAGTTGATTAAGATTCAGTACATAGCTCTGATTTGAAATCGAGCAGTTCAGCTAAGGGGGAGACTGGAAATTTTCTCTTGTTGATAGACAGAAGTGGGAAATAGTATTGCTAACACTTTGCGATGATTTTCAACCCTTTCAGATGCACCGACATCCTTATGAATTTAGGCTACTGAATTACGTTTCCTTTTCTGAGCTACGTTTCAGAGACTTTTTAGAACTGTCCCACAGATCCAAGGGGGTTTTGTAGGCCACCAATTGCAAATCACTGATGTCTAAACACTAGTTTAAAAAATATGTGGAAAGATTTTTGTTCATCATAATTAAACTACATCATTTAAAACAGCTATGCAACTTTTATCCTGTATTGGTCCAAAGCTTTAGAATGTCAAGGAATTATTTTTTCCTGTTGCTTTTACATCAGTTAAATGGCATTGATTCTGGTTAAGTTAGTTCTAATTTCAAGACATTTAAGAGTAGAGTTGGGCCATTTGTGCTTTGAAGAACATACACTTTCTTTTCTTCTCTTGCTTTATTTTAACTGTAAATTATGAATATCTAACTTTACTCTTACAGACTTCATTTACAGACAGATCTTGTGAGATGTTCAACATTGTAAGAGGTCTAGAGAGTTGGGTTTTTCTCCATTTCTACTTTCATTTCCCATAGATTTTAAATGTGTGTTAATTCCCAAGAGCTCTCTTGCATCTCAACACTTTTTCTGGTATCTACAGACATAATAACTCTATCATTGTTATGGAAGCAAGCAAAAAAACTCCAACATTCCTGTTTCTTTGGAATTTAATTTTTCTTATCCAGATTCCCCAAATACCACCAAGCTGAAAACAGAAAAAAAAAAAGTCAAAAACGTAAGACGAAAATGATACCAAAGGAAAACTTAGCCAGTGTCATGTTACTGGTAGAGGACAAATAATACTAGCTATTAACTTTCATTTTTAAGCAGCTTTTCTGAGTTAAAGATCTTTCAAAAGATAGAATTGCAAATCCATTTTGTTCGCAAGGGCTGTTTAGATAAGAACAACAACCAAAAAAATGAACAAGCTACTCAATCTACAGAAGTAGTTTAAATCATTATATTGTCTGTTTTGAATGATGTTCATAGAGAAGCACGTCATTAAGGAAAGGGCAAGGTAAATAATGAGGAGCTGACTATCAGCTGCAGAGAAATAAAAAAGCAGAATTCTACAAGCCAGGGAGTCTGGTGCTGCATCATTCAGTTAATGGGCTAAGAGAGTCTGAATTAACATTAGAGCTCTGTACTGAGAGATCGGAAATGCAGGAAAAAGAGAAACTGGAACATCCAGGGTAAAATCAGCTGCTGTGTATACAGGCCAGAGGATGTTATTTGGCTGCAGGGGAACTGGTGTGGATCATCAGTTTGTACATCAACCCATTAGCCTCATGCTGGTTAACTGTATTTTTTCAGCTGGGAAGTATTTAAGGCCACATGTTAAAGCTATTTTTTTCTCCTCCCTACTAGACTTACAAGGAGGAACAGGAAGAAATTTAAAGTAAATTAAGAGTAATAGCAAGGTATTAACTTGCTAAACTAACTTATTGAAGTCTTTTAGATCGTGTGAGCCTTGAAATCAGAGGGGCAGAAAGAGGAAAATGACAATGTATGGAAAATGAAAGATCCACTCACAACATGAAAGTTTGCATGGATTTTGGAGTCAGCAGTAAAACCTGTTAAGAGGAACAGGTGTTGCTTTCTGATTTAGCCGTGGGTGATACCTGAAATCATGAAATTTCTAAAGATTTGCTCATGATCAGAAGAGGGATTCGGTGCTTGATGGAGAATCTGAGGGTGCAGATGAGCAATACAGCTGTGTTAGCCCTTGCCAGCTGTTGCTGAAGGGAGGGGCGGCTCCTTCCCACTGCCCTCTCCTCGCACTTGCAGGGGCTCTGGCATTCGTCTGAGCTGGCAGTGAGCTGGATCAAAGAGCTGGACTGGCAGAATATTAACGTCCCCTTCCCCGGCAGCGTGAATTGTACTGAAGAGCTGGAGCACAGTATTGGAGGAATTTTGGAAGCAGCATGTGGGCAGCAACGACATTTTTGAAGTATGCCTCCTCCCCGCACCACCGGAGACTATAAATGCCCGGACTTCCTTACAAGACAGCTCACCAGCCCACATTTTTGGTCCAAACGTTTTGCACTGGGGGGAAAAAAAAAAAAAAAAAAAAAAAGCAAAACCAACCTGCTGAGCAGTGTGTGTGGATGGCTGCATTTTTTAATTTTTCATGCCCTTCTGCTGGTCGGCTGCCCTTGCAAACCTCACCCCCAACCATTTCACCACACTGTAATCTGGGCAGCGGCTGTCAGAGCCCCCACTTAGAAGTACACTTTCCTTTATGCGCCCCTTTTCTCATTTATGGCTGCTATAAAAAAAGATTCCTCGCCTCCGAAAAACATAACACTGAACTGGTGCAGCCAGATTCTGTTTGGAGGGAATCCAGCATCTTCTATAAACAGTTCAATTTCACCATATTTAACACAAGTGCTTTTAAATAATAGTAATATTTTGCTTTCAAATATTATTTTGGCCTTTGACCAATGTTGCATTTTATGTCCAGTCCCTGTTACAATGTTTTTGACCTGTTATGTACTGATCTTTCTTTCAGAAGAGATAAACTTCTAATAATAGCTCTTTATCTTCCCAAGACTCATTTATAATTTTACAGCAGATTAAAATTTCACTGATGAATGGGGAACTGCAGATGGAGCTGAGCCAACACTAAAATATCCCATCTCACTTTGGTATCTTCCAACTATTTTCTTCTTCAGCACAATGCTCTGATATTATTTCTGCTAAATGACCTCCACGTCATGATTCTGCAGTTAAAGACAATGAAATATCCAACAGTTGCATGTAACTGAGGTCAAAGGGATGGCTGATATATCTTTTGGGAACAGAAGGCTGAATGTGGTGTGACAAAAGGAAAGAGGAAAAAAAAAAGGAGAAAAAAAAAGCTGCAAAAACACTTCTCAAAAATTCTGGCTTGTAGGCAAATAGCTTGTCAATTCAGACATAATTGAACTGGACGCTGAATGATCTTTATGAAGTGTGACAGAGAGATTGTACATTCCCCCTAGGAATTTCATAGTAACTTTGTAGTAAAGGCTCTAGTTTGTAATTACATTTACACTGCTGTTTATTTGGAACAAACACTATTGAGTACAGAGACTTCCTTGCCCCACAGACATCTCCACTGGTTCTGCATCTTCCTATCTACGTACAGGCACTTGTCCGCCACAAGATGTCTTGCTTAGTGAGAGGTTAACTTATATGTGCTTGATAAAAATTTAACAGTACCGGTTTAGAAAATTATAAGTATTAAATAAACAATTTACCACAGGATAAACAAGGATGTGAATTTATTTTGATTTGGTACCTAGCTATCTGGCTGTCTGACTGCACCTTGGCTCCAGTGAAAGGGTATGATGGGAAAAAACCTAAATATGGAGAGTTATGGCAGAACAAATGATGCAGTGGAAATGCAGTGCTAGTTCACCCTCTGGCAACATGTCCACTTGCACAATTACAACAATACAACTTACTTCTCGTACTCATTCTGTAAAAGCAATTTGGGTTCTCTCATCATTTGAAATACAGAGGCGTTTTTCTAACTCAGCTCATCTCAATTGCACTGAGCCAGGAGCCAGTGACACTGAACATCAAAGTCATCAGAGCTGACTGGGAAGCTGCAGACGGTGAGGAAATGACAAGAGACAGTGGAGGGAAGGACAATGTCTTCAGCCAGGCCAGCTGCAGGCAAAAAAGGATGAGGGACTTCACTCATAAATTCAAGTAAAGGTTTAAGGAAAAATTTAGCTTGTTGCAGTGAATGACATTCACTTTGCTTCGTACAGCCTTTTTTGAAAGTTACACAGTCTTATCATTATTACACTGCACTCCAGGTAAGGCTCCTCCTAGTCTTTTCCCTACCTGCTCCTGCTCAGACGGGCAAATCCTTGCCTATGGCCTCAAAACCATGCTCTGCTCCATGACCCTGGAAGTGCTTCCTAAGCCAGCAGCACCCCTTTGCCTGCATGCCTGAAAGTCTCTTCCTAATTGGGTGTACCATACTTCCCGCCTCTCTTCCAAGCCCCTATAAAACACTTGCTTGTGACAGAATTCAACAATTAATGACTCTCTTGTAAACCGAAAACCTCCATTAGCAGGCAAACAGAGTTTGCCAAACTCCTGCTGCCTGTAACCTGACCAGCCCCAGCTAAGCTCAGGACTCCGGAGGTGAAACCTCACCATGTTTATGCACTGAATGATCTGTCTCCTAGAAATTGTACGTGTGAGAAACATCTATAGACTCTATGTACTGGGGTGAGAGAGAATATCGTGAACCACGTTCTCATTTGACACAGGCAGGCAAACTTCTATTGACTCCAGTAGAGCTGAATCAATTTACTTCAAGATACTTTTATTGTATTTTGTACATTACGGGAGTTAAGGTCCTGTGTCTGTCACCAGCATCACTGTGGAACAATCATTTCCTCTTCACCCGATTAAATAATGCAGCAACCATTTTTTCCCCCTACTTACACAGTTTTGCTCTGTTAGTGACTGAAAAACTTGAAACATCATCTACCTCTCCTTCCGAATTGGAACAATTTGATTGGAATTTATTGTTTGGTTTTTGGTTTTTTTTTTCCCCCAGAAAAGGGAACTCCTTTACCACAGTAAAAAATATGTACATTTAAAGGGTAGACTTTCAAGAAATGTAAAAAAAACTTTTAAAAAGACAAGTCATTCGAATGCTTATTTTGGAGAATCTTTTCGTTAAATTACAAGATCTGTTGCCAAGAACATTGCCGTGTTCCCTTCCCCCTGCCTTAACTGATAGAAATGCCTGAGGATAATTGCTTTCTAAAAGGTAAGAAGGTACTTGAAACTCGATCTACTGCCAGCAGAGGTAGGTCCTTCAGGTAGCTAGAGAGGCTTTGCTAATGAGATCCTAGTTCAATCATTTACATTTCTTTGGTGGTTATTTTCTCATGCAAATTAACAGACTTTTCACTACATAGAAACAGGCAACAACTGACTGTTAAATGAATTGCCTCTCTCTTAATGAAAACATCCAGCTTCTTCTTTCTTATGAGTTTACAGAAGGTTATTTGTTTGGATTATTATAATCCACATTACTTTGATGTTCACACCACACTGGGGTTTAGAAAACAACCCTATTATCTGTAATTGCAACTGCAAAGTTCCTCCCTTCAGAGAAATACTACTACGTTTTAATCAAAGGATGCAAAGACAAATAAGTTATATACAACATAATGAAGGCAACCTAAGATATCCGATGGCTTTTTCTTTTTTTTTTTTTTTTTTTATAAGGAAGCAAGCCACCATGAATTTCTTTATAAATATTCAAAGGAAGGAGGTAGGAAGTGCCCAATAAAATTAAAAGAGGAACTGTTTGCACATTTTCTAGCATTCAATTAACATGCTAACAAGGTATAACCCCCAAAGCAGTTCAGTAAAGGGGACAAGTTACCGGTATTTTAAGCTCTGTATTTCTTTTTCTTTAAGAGGAAGCAGGCCTTCAACCTGGGGAGGTGGTGATGGAGGGAATAAACCAAAGAAGTTAGGTCCGTGGGGAGCTTTCATCATCTCTCCTGGATTAAAGGCAGGAAAGAAAATAATATCCTTAATTCCCTTCTACATTTTACAAGAATGACAGAGACAGTGGAGGACTGTGGGGCAACTCCGGTGTGGTAAAAGCAAATGGTTAACTGCATGCAAATGTAGTGTTAAGCCTTAATTTGCTTCTTTATTTCTGTTCTCACACTATCTGAAAGCTGCTGCTGCTGCTACCAGGCGTCAGGAACATGATCCTATTTTGTTTGATGTCACAAAAGATCAAGCTGAACTTTCCTTAGCCTCTAGCTATGCTGAATTCTGTAATGAAGAGTTAATCTATGCACAACTAGAGGGTTGAAATTATACTTTCTTCTGTTCTCAGTAAAGGTGTAAATCCTTGCAGATATTCTAAACCCCCCTGGGAGATCCTTCCTCATAACACATCATCGTCTGCTGGGGCTTATTTTTAGATTCATTTTTTTTCAAGCAAAGCTCCTCAGAACTCTGCAAATATTTACTGGTTAAAGCTTGGACAAAGACATCGAATGCTTGAAGAGGGTAATTTTTTCCTCTAAATCGTAAGGCACTCACATGCCTATAAAAATAATTTGACTTATTTTCTTCAAGTTTATTTATCATTTACCAATAACCATTTCTTCTGGTGCTTGTAATGACATCGAGCAGGACCAATTCCCGTCGTATTATGCACAGCATATTAGAAGTTAGCCTCCAGTCACAAAGCTGTTTCAAACACTGTACTGTAGAATCTCATGCATTTTCATTGGACACTATTTGTACTTTCATAGATCAAGCATATTTTTAAATGTCTCTTCCACTTTTGTCATCTCTCAACTTTTATTACAAAGTGCTAAGTGTGCTTCTAACGCTGCTAAGCGCACATTCCCATCAGCTGAAGAAACAAGTGAGTAACCAGTCACCATGCTCTACTGACAGGATGGATACTATGCAATATGTCAAACTTGACTCAATTTTCACCTATTTGCTTTACTTGTTATTTACATGCTTAATTAAGACAGAAAACTTGTATTCACTATGAACATTCTCTCCAAGAAAGTAATTAATTTTTTTAACTCTGAAAGTACATGTGAAGACATCTGAAAGTAAAACCAAAGAAAAATCTGCAAAACATCTAAGAAATATTCTTTAAGAATAACTATAGGTTTTCTCTTTCCAGCTCCAGTTATTAACTTTCCAGGACAAGAAATAGAAATATTTCATTAATATTTCCACCCAAGTTTGTCTGTATTACTAAGGGGGGGACTTTTCCACAGTCAGGAGGGAGTCTTTTTTTGTTCTCCCTGTTAACAATGGAGAATGAATAAGGGGCAAAGAGCTCTTATGCCATTATGTCTGTGCAGGCAAAAGCGGTGGTTTTATATCACAGTCATTAGTTTGAGCTAGTCTTGTAAAGGATATTAAGTCCTATGTGAGAAGCATAACATTAACTTTAGCTAACAATAAGCACAAACTCTTAATGCAACCAGGATTTTAAACAAAGAAAGCCAAATTAGTTAGGAGCATTTTAAAAGTGAAACGCAATAAAAACATTGTGAAATACTGCACTGCAATAATGGGCAAATATTGGAGAATTAATGGATAAGGTCGGATTCATGCATTGATTAGCACTATGGAGTTCAAAGTCGCTGGGTTCCATCCAAATACCAGCATTAAATAAGAATAATAATGAAAAGATTCATTCAGTGAGATACATATTCGTCTTTACCTGAACCTCTTGAACTCATTAAACTCTAATCAAAATAGCAGTAAGACCTGACTTCATTTATTTCTTGCTTCTGATTGAACCAAAATACTTATGAAAACTACTTTTCCACAGAAATTTAGACAGATTTTTTCAGTACTGCTTATAGCTTGGAAATAAAAAAATCTCTCTAAAGTATCAATATGAATTTTAACTCAAGATGAATTATAAATTAAAAAGTTAAATTTATGTGCAGCTCAAATTTGGAACAAAATTTTGGATTAGATTTTATACCTTGACCAAATTTGGTCTGGATGCAGACAACTATCAGTCAGATGACAAAAATTGTTTCAGAACCCCCTAAAATACAAACATAAATTCTCAAGTTGCTTCTCAAGTTGCTTCCATTTAGTGCATTTTTAAACAGAGCACATATATAGGATAAATTTCACACAAATCAAAGTACCATTTTACTGCTGATGCTAATGGAAACCCATTGCCCAGGAAGAATTTCAACTTTAGTTAATTTTTGGATCATATATTTATCGTGCAACACATCCATACAGATGTACATTGTAGATGTATTATATTCATGAACTCATAATTATGAAACAGCTGTTAAAATGCATGAGGCAAATTGCATCAAAAATGAGAGGTTTTCTGCTCTGCCATCAGGGCGACTGAGCTGACTATCCATAGCACAAGTATCATTGCTCCGCTGCAACTATTGGAATAAATGGGACTCCTCATGTAATATTAAATTACTGAATATAGTAGAGTTACAGCATTTCTGGTTCTATATGCATGTGCTTCTTTAGCAAAACTACACAAATATCTGCCCTCACTCACTCACGAGTAGTTTTTTACTTTCTGTAAACCCTCAAATGCTGATGTGTCTACTCACTGCCGCTGGTGGCCCGCTGTACATCCAGGCACTTTGATGTCCTGCCAAAGAAGAAGGCGGCAGGCTAGTTTCATGTAACTGGGCATATGAACACTCAGTGTGCTTTGAGTTTTCTGAGGACCATCTTCCCAGCCCAGGTGTGGATCACGGACCTCTAACAGTCAGGGCTTGATACAGGCTTCAGACAAAGGAATTCAAACACAGCTGGAGAATGTGGGTTTCTGCGTGTTGGTGCAAGGAATGTGAATTTCCAAGAAATAATGATGGTGGGAGGAAAATACCAGGCATATTGACTGCTGACAGAAGCCACATTTGTGCCAAAACTAAGAAAGAAATAGTCAAGAGCAGGCATTCTTCTGAAGCTGTTACCCCTGTAAGACTGCCAGCTGAAAGGGAACGTGCAATATCTAGGACGCTGTAAAACAGTGTCTCTGTGACACACATCTTTCAACAAATTAAGCATCTTCAATTTAGGCTATCTGTATGCTATATAATGAATGTTTTTTCTCAGTCCTCTGCTCTCTTTCAGAGTTTGTATATTGTTTCCTCCTTACTCTCCACAATTTAATAGCTTCATGTTGTGTGTGTTGATATATGTGGCAGACAGAAACAAAGATAAACAAAAGAATGCTCTGTTTTGTTCCCCAGGAAAAAAAAAAAAACAAACAAAAACAAAACCAACAAAACAATTCATTTAGAAAAGTAAGATTTTATGGCTACACAAGGATTCATCATGTTAACAAAATAACAGAGGCAGATTTTCAGATTGTAGCTGGATTCAGCCATGGAGGAATATAATGCATTGACAAAACCCCCAAAATTGCATTATATGATTTACATTTACACAGACACATTTCTTGCCTTCTATCTTATCATCTCTGGCATAGTTTGCTAAAATTTTACTATTTTAATCTGCTGTTACTGCTAAATATATAAGACATAATGCTCTTATCCATGAACCAACTCTAAGCAAAGTCACAAGGATTCAGAAATGTAGATCAGTGCTAAAAAAAAACAAGACTGGGAGGGAGAAAGAAGAGAGAAAAGGAGAAGGAGAAGGAATGAACAGTTATCCAAACTAGCATATGCAAACGAAACATATGGTTGAGCCTGTTTATTCCACAAGCAATGAGGATGACTCATAAACACATGAAGTATAATACTTAGTACAATCTGAAATAACAAAAAACAGCCCATAAGACTGGTTTAAATGTAAGATGGTTATACTTTTTTTAAAAAAAGTTCTTTGTATTTGTCTTAAGTATGTGTTATATACAAATATACCAACTTTTTCCCCTTATTTCTTTCTTATTTTGTAAGGAAGAGAAGCAGTAGCCGTAACCACACTGTGATACATGAACTCATCTGTAGTCTGCAGAAACTCTGAGTTATGTTTTTTAATAAATGCTAAATTTTAAAATGAGCTGATGTAGGAGTTCATACACAAGTTCACAAAGTGGAGAGAGTTTTATATTGATAAAATCAGCATAACTAAGTTTTAAGAATATCAAAGATCTATGCAGAGTTCTTCAATCTATCTAAAAATCAAAACATGATGAAATTCTTTGGCGAAATGATAAAATTTGCAAAATCTTTCCTTCGCACAGAAAAACTCAAGCTCTTAGCTGAACCTGAAATCTCTGGTCCGCAACTGCCTATATAAAGTCAACAATAGGCTGGATATTAACTGCCGGATGTTAGACAATAACTGTTATCCTAACGTAATGTCAGGGTGCAGTCAGGCCCTAAAACCAAGTCCTTGACGTCAGGGTATTTTCCTAGGCCTCACAGTGTAGAGGTATACTGTGCTTAAGGCATCGGGAAGCTTCCCAAAACACAGAGCAGAGGATAACATTTTCTACGTTATGACAAAAGGCACCAGCTGCCCAGAAGGGGCAGGAGGTTGCACCCTGATTTCTGAATGACACCTTGACCTTAGCCAGGTCCTTCTCTCTGTGGACCAAGTAAATGAGGTCCATCAGATGGGCTTTTTTGGGGATGGACAGTCTCTGGAGCACACCTGCCTCCCAGTCTTGATCTGCTCATCTCCTCACGGCCTGGGGGGGGAGGGGGCTGGGACAGCATCAGCTCTCCTCCCACCGCTTGGCAGGCACAGAGGGCATTCAGCTGGTTGCACTCTGTTTGCTGATCAAGCAGCCATTCCCTGTTTCCTCCAGGTGGAAGCGTCCCCTGGGTTACATCTGGCCTATCAACTGTAATTGGACTATCTGCTGGTTTGCATAATCTAATTAGCCACTCTTTTCACCTTCCCTGCTAAAGAGAGCAAAGACCTTTGCTTAACCTTTCACTTTCACAATTTAACTCATTATTAAAATACAACTACACAGTGACTCCTCTGCCCTTCCCGGTCTTTCTCCCTCCCCAAATCTTTATTTTATTCCGTAATTTTTGCTATCTATCCTTGCCCTGGAAGCTTAAAAGAATGCAATCTCATTGCTCATTTGTCTTGCTACCACGAACTGCACAGAGATAAAGGGAAAGAATAACAGAATAAACCTGTAGGAGACAAACATATGCTACCCTGCCAGAGAAGAGATTTAAAGTATTTAGGTGGGCAAAGTTCAACAAAGTGTCCTTAGAATTGAGGTGAAATACAAGGAATTCAAAATTCTTAGAAAAATATATTTAAGTACGATTGTATTCAAACAAAATACAAATTATGGCCATTCTGCAGACTGCTTATATTAGAAACCAATTCCAGAGATTTGAAATGTTTACCACAAGACAGTGATGGTCCTTCTGATCCTCCTTTCAAATAACAGAATTAGATGTCTGGGGATAGAAAGTAGCCTTTGAAAGAGAAAAGGATTCAAAATTGCTATTTTGTTCTAACTGTGAAGAAATATTAGACCCAATTTTCACCAAAAGGCTGTAATAAAGGGAATAGGAGTGCAACATAGGTGTGCTGAAACTATACTCTTATGACAAAATCATGCAGTCCTGTCTCTGCAGTGAATACAGAGCATAGAGGAAAGTGCTTGATAGGACACGCCAAATCCCCCATTCATGAAGCAAACTGTAGTGTAGATATGCCAATGCAGTGCCTTAAGAGAGATTGAAGCATATTATATGTTATGGTGCATCCTTATAATGCAAATGGGATGGTTTTTTGTTTAAAGCTTTATGAAACCAGGCAGTGTAAAGTATGAATAATACTGGTATTATTAAATTAATATAGCAAAGCACTCAACAGCTGAACAGTAGCAACTATTTTTGTGATTAGAAATGGGTTTCAAAACATATTGCATGGAAAGGTCATTGAAATGTCTTAATAATAAATAATGTCTTTCATAGACCTTGAAAGGTCTGTGAAATGTCTTAAGCTACCGGCAAACAAGGAAAGGCTATAGGGCCTGATTCTCCATTCATTTGCAGCAACTGTAGGTCATTATTTTCTGCAAAATGGAGAGTAGGCCCCTCTGAAGTTTGATAACTTTTTTTATCTCATATCTGCCTGGTCCTTGGCACGCACAGAAAATATAATTAGGTTTTTTTAATTCTCAGATGGCTGGCTGGCAGACTTAGGAGAACACAAACAAATAAAAAACGTTTTTAATAAAATATGTTCTCGTAGCCAATTCTGGATGTTAGAGGAAGGCAGATGAGTACAGGAAACAAATTTAACCAGGTTCCCTTAAGGGTTATCTGTTGTTTATTTTAATCTATTTGATCTTCCGTAAGTTGCTGACTACTATTTTACTTTTTTCCAAGGTATGGAAAGGTTACGTGCATATCCCTTTGTGTACAAAAAAATCACTCTCTCTTTTCTTCCCTTGTCTGCCATTTATCTTATTATGAAGTAGAAAAAGGAACCAGTCTGTCTCAGCATATCTCAGAAACAGTACTTCATTTTTCCACCCAGGAATAAGTGAAGACTTAGTATTCCATAATGGAGGTATTGATAAGTCTCTTGCAGCAATTTAGATCTGCAGGAGTTAATTCTGCTTCTGTGTTGGTACTTAAAAATACTTATGGCAGGTTGGCAGCTACTTGATTTGGCCAATAACCAAACTCCTGTAATTTGTAATGTCAGAACAAAGCAATGTTTGCAGTTCCAGTCAAGGTCACTGAAGCTGTACAGGATTCATAGAAAGCACTCTCCATGTACCTACATAACTCTTAAGCTTTAGCAAGTGTAGGGCTGCTCATCTGCTTAAAAACATGCTGGGAAGAAAGGGCAAAGGATAGTCCATGAGATCTACAGAAAAAGCATGCTGTTTTTAATGTGTCTGTCTGCCATTAATGGCTCTTTAATTTGTTAAAAACAAGTTTATCTCTGACTCCTTCTTGGGTACATGAGGAACAAACAAGATAGGAAAACAATTCCCCCATGCTTGTGTCCATGCATTGTTTCTTCTCCACCAGCTGTAGAACTTAAAGCATTAAAGGCATCTTGAACTAGACAAGGAGCAGTGGGAAGGAGAATGGACCACAGCATTGCCCTCTCAGCTGGCCAGCTGCAGAGGAGAATGGCGTGCATGCTGCCCTTGACACTGAAGACCTCTTGGATGGCTGGCGCACTGAGAAACACAACACCAGTCCAGTTCCTTACAAAGCCAGGAGGTAGCTCTATGTGCTGTACAGACTTTTTGTTGAAAGGCACAATCGTCCCCTTTTTTTATATTCTTAAGATTTTCTCAAAAAACACGGAACAATAAACTCCATGAATTACAGACACATCCGGAACCATGCCAAAAGGTAAAAGAATTCCAAGTCTATTTCCTCTGACTCACAAATCTGCACACAAATAATGAACACCTCTGGTGCTGCAAGGCACTTAGCTGTTGACTGTGCCCCCTGCCATCTGACTATTTCCTAAATATTCCAAAATAAAAATAAGAGCCAATCTTTCACTCTCTCCCATCTTCTTCTTGCAGCAACCAAGAAGAGAAATGGCTTCATAAGTGCAAATATTTCTTATTGGATTGGTGTAGGTGTGTGTCAACATATATGCCCATAATATGTGTTTTATAGACATAAATATAAATACAGATATATTATATAGATATATAGATATAGATGTGTAGGTACATATATAGATGATATAGATATAGATATAGATAGATATAGATATAGATATAGATATAGATATAGATATAGAATATAGGTATAGGTATAGATAGATATAGATATGGATTAGATAGACATATAGATAGATATGGATTAGATATAGGTATAATAGATAAATATACACATATGTCTGGACAAAATGATTTTTTTTTTAAAAAAAAAGTCCTGTAAATTTATATGAATCGGTTACAGAAAATTGATCCTGTTCTGCATTTAGAGCACATATGCATGGGACAAAGCAGCACTATGTACATGTATACCTCAGCAAGGCTGGTGTGTGGCACAGTGCCGGTACTGAATCTGTGCAAGGACACTAGCCTGAGTTTGAAAAAAGGGGGCAGTGACTTTATTGCAGCAATTTTCCTAGGCTGAGCTGACTATGAGTCACAGGAACTCCTATCCCAGTGGTAGCTCTCATGAGCCAGCTAGACTTTACTAAACCTGAATGGGTTTTGCATGGATGTACACCATTACCTACGGAAGTACTAGAGTCCGCAGACAGTTTTTTAAGGGTCAGAAGCAAATTCAGCAGCTTAGCTCTCCTAAAAGTTCTGGGTTTAGTGGTTAAATCAACAGTAGTGATGCTGAAGCATCTCTCTGGTGATTCCAGTGGACAGAATCTGTAGTGTTGCAACAAGTGCTTCTTATATGGGGTAAATTTGCAGACAAGGTAGGACCTACGTCACATCTCTCTAGCTCAGTGTCTGATCTAAAGAAATTTGAAGGACAGTAATCTACCTTTTTATCTTTATTCTTAAGACAGGAGTTTTGTGATAGTACTAGCTGAATGGAGTCTTAGGTGTATGTGAAGATTATAGGCACAACCTGAATACAAATAAATCTTTAAACAAGAGTAAGGCTGCAAATGAGAGTAAAAGAACACAGATGAGAAAACAAAAGTATGGACAAAATACCTGGAAAACTTCCTGCTTTTGAAAAGCCAAATATATAAGACTTTTTTTTAGAAATCTTCCTAGCTTAAAACTATACAAAAACTACTTCTGCATCGCAAATGAGGGAGTAGGCTAGGTTGAATGGTAGTTTCTGACTTGTATAAATTTATATCACTTTATTTATTTGCTGTATTGAATATAAATGTGTGTTGTCTCATTTGTTTTGCCTCTAGTAAAGGTTCAGTCAATCTGTGTTCTCAGTCCAAAAATGAATAGGATACTGGGGTTCCTGTTACTGCCAAGTGAACTCAAATTTCTCTAGCTCATCTAAATTGATAGCAATTTGGGGAGTGTTAGCAAGGCAAGGCAAGGCAAGGCAAGTCAAAACTGCCCTTTTGTGACGTAGACAGTGTTTGTTTTACATTTCTGCGTGAATTTATGCAATTATGGCAGGGGCTAAACAGTCATCTTCCATCATATTCACCTAGCAAATCAGACTTGTGTCTGATCCTGAAACACAGTTGTTCTGATTACACATTGTGTGGTGTTTCTAACGCATGACTGAATGCTTGCTTTGTTCATCTTTTCCCTGTTAGCAGCCTGTTTTCTTGTTAACCCTTTCTCAATAAGATACGTGTCAAGTCCTATCCTGGAGGAAAGGATGAAGTCAACCAGATAGTTATTGCCGTTACAGTTCAGTCACATTTAGGCGTTCGGCACCTTGTTGACTCAGTTGCAGTAGTACAGATTTTCCCACACTGTTTACTTGACACTTGCGAGTCCAGCCTGTACCAACTTCTATTGTATTAAGCAAACACTCCTCCTGCACTGAAATTCCACTCATTGTTAGCGCTAAAGCAACAGGATTTTCTCCAGTTCGCAGACAGCAGAACCTATTGTTATAAGAAAACTCTCTCAAGATGGAATCTGAAAAGAATCATATGACCCAGAAAAGGATTAGCCTTCAGGAAGTCTTTGGGCTTTACCATTTTGTGAAGGCATCCCCAGAGAGGGCAGAAAATAATAAAGTAAAACATATTTCTGGACTGAAGCCTGTTCCAAAATAGATTATAGGCACTTTCAATTGTGTGAAAAAAGAACATGTAATAGTTACTAAATGAGGCTATGACTTAGGCAAGGGAGATTGTGGTGATTTAACACAAGTGAGGTCAATAAACTTTAATAAAAGAACGTTTTTACTAAAAGAAGGAAACAAAATCATCTTTGTGAAAGTAACTGCAGTTTTTAAAATACAAGGCAATTACACCGCATACTGTTATACATGCAACCACTACTGCTTAAATAGTCATTGACAATTCCTTCATAGAAGAGATTTCAGTTGTTTTAAGACAATTTCCATTTTTTTCAGCAATGCAATGGATGTGTTGTCATTCGATTTTTTGGAGTCATGCAGATGAATTTAAAGTCTGTTCGAAGAATTTAGACATAGGCAGACTGTCTGCTAATAAGACAAAGCTGAGATTTCTTTATACCGTAAGGAGATACGAGTTCTTTTTGCTCACTGATAGAGATCAATACGGTAAGTTAAACTGCTTTATTGAGTAACATATTTTCAACATAAATTATAAATATAAATAAGCACAGCTCTATCAGCAATTGTGGAGAAGGAAAGAAACAGCTACCTTTTTATATAAAAGAAAATACATACTTTTTATTGGGTAGAGAGAAAAAGTCATGTATATCTACAACAGAGAACATCTCTCTACCACCAATATAATTAACTTTCCATCAACCTTCTGGAAACAGCTACTGGTGCAAAAGAGCAGACTGCCATAAGAAGTATGAAAGTAAAAGCTGTGGCACCCAGTCATTTCCCTGAGCTAGAGATATGGGATGGAGCACACTCCTCGAAGAGGAGCCTGAAGACTGGTCCCCAGCCTCATTCACAGTCACCCCAGCAGACAGCACTACCCACCATGCCCATGTGTGTCTGGAAGAGGTGTGTGCAGTAAAAAACCTCATCATCTAGAGCTTCAGCATGAATTTTTCCTCCTCGCTCAGCATCCACAGACAGCTCTTCATGGATTTATGCCAGGCTCCCGTGCCGGCCAGCCCTCCCTGAGCAGGTGGCACTGTGACAGGGCCTTGGCTGCTCTTCTGCTGAGCCCTGGAAGGAAGGGAGCATGCAGGGATCCTCAGCACCGGCAAATTGGATGTTATTGTCCCAGTGAGGCTGTCAAAAAGGCTCAAAGAAACAAAGCCAAGCTAAACAGGAGCATGGGGAGCTAAGGAGTGCAGCCCTCTTCCCACTGCTGGTGCAGTCTTCCACCCACATGGCTTTTCCTAAGGCAGGTACCATTCCAAAAGTCACTCCTCAAGGAGTTCTGCAAGCTGAGCAATAGGTAAGACAGCTGTATTGTTATGGCTCTCCTTCGTGGTTCTGCTAAGTTAACACAAGCAAAGATCAGATGGAACTCTTTTCCACTCTCTCACTTCCCTAGGTTTAAGGCCAACCTCCACCACTGTGCATATGCAGTAAGATTCTACAGTGGGCAAATGTTCTTCAATTTTTGGTTTTTGTCCCCTGAGAATCTACCTACAGAGCCTATTAACACAGGCCACATAGAAGGTTGCCGCACTTGTATGTGCACTCCCAGTTCCCCTGTGGCCAATGGCCTGGCACATCCCTGGCTTCTGGTCACCCTCTCAGGCAGAAGAGGTGTGTGGTGTGAAGCCCTCAGGCCCCATCTGGCCCAGATGTGCAAGCTCTTCTTCCTTCCACCGGCCAAGGATGAGGATACACTTTGCGCATACCAGTTAGAACATCTTTGGTTGGTACTTAAGCTTCTAGATATAAACCATACTTTTGTTTTTCTTCTTTGAATTCCTGTTCAAAGCCTAAAGCCTCTCTTCAGGCAACTGTGTTCATTTTTCACCTTATAAATAATTTTATATTACTCACCAAAAGATAGGAATCCAATTTTCTTATACCAGTATTTTGAAGGTATTCAAAATGATTCACATTATAAATCTTGTTGAAGGATACATGCCTGGGGTGTGGTGAGGATACACATGAGCCAGCAGTGTGAAAGGAAATGTAGCTAAAATAAGCAGATGGGCGGACAGATGGGCATGAGAGGAAGAAATAATATTAATCTGCAAAACAGATAATAAAAGTCCCCGGAATAAAAAAAACTGAAAATGAAAAAGTGATGGTCAAAATATAAAGAATGAGATAATTTACTCAGTAGGCTAGCAGGGATTCAAGGTTTCTGCTGCATTCAAAAAGGAAAGGAAAAAAAAAAGGCATCTGGCATCTTGATCCTCATTTTAACTGTTACTTAAATTTGTTAATGTAAAAAGAACATATTTCCAGACTGCAATACTCAGTTGTGAATGGATGCATTTGTGCTAATTAAGGATTAGCCAAATCTTTATGAAATTAATGGAATGCTGTGACTTCTCTAGGCTTTAGGTTGGGCTCTTGCAAGGACTGAGATATTGAACTTGGGGTGGGGGGTGTCATATATTCAACAGCTGTAAAAGTCACATGATTTGTTATAATGCCCTAATGTGAAAAATAGGTCCCCTCTCCATAAGGTGGAGGTGCTATATCCAACCAGGATTTGCAGGTCTCTGAGGTATGGACTTGCCTCTTTCTGTGGAAGCTCACATGCCAGATCTGATGTCCCTAAAGGAGTTTAGCTAAAGAATTTGAGAGTAGCTATGATTCTTTTATAAGAATACATTAAATATAGTCTAAGAATATATAATCTAAGTAAGTTTTTATGGACAAAGAGTCCCATTTTTTATCCCTTTCAATACAGTACTGGATAAAGAAATAAATCTCCACAGAAACATTGGGATTTATCAAAAAAAATTGTGAATCTCTTATTTATTATATGGAGTTACTTTAAATGAAAAAAATATTCATAACTCTTCTTAATCTAATTTTTACTTTTTATGGTCAAAGAAACTCAAGGACTTTTCAAAAACAGTAAATAAAATATATTTCAAAATAGAATAGACTCACCTATGACAAACAGAAATAAATTTGGAAAGCTCCTGGGATCTCTGAAAGAATGTAATAATTGTGTCCATTTCTACCTGCTTCTATTGTTCAGGCTTTATGGTACGGTTATGCAAGGCAAGTAATGATCTAAAATCACCAACACTAATGAATGGTATGGTTAAATGAAGCCACCCAAAACCCTTACCCCACCCAAACACATCTAAGAAATTTGAACATTGCAGAATATTGCTAGACTCATGTCTGTAAAATCTTCTGTTTAATCCAGAGAGGAAATGGATGTCATGGCCAAGGTAGTATTTAGGAAGCTTGCATATGTTATTAGTGCTTTGCAGAGCCACGGCTTAATGAATATTCACCTTAGGATTGCTGGCACTTTACCCTCAAATTATCTCCTCTAATAATGGATATAAAGAGGAGCAGCTCTTTTGCTTGACTCTACTAACCATGTTGCTGCATTTACTCTCACTTAGCTAATATTTTGGTGAGTAGAACTGACCAAAATTTGCCTTATTTTTCTCCCTTCAGGCAGGATAAGGTATACGAGTGGAGTTAAATACGTGTATTATAAATACAATAAATGTACTAAACATACATGAAGAATATGGTGAATAAAATTCTGTACTTAGCTATGTAATTTTTTCTTAAGTGGTTTAGACCTGAAGGAGGGCTTTTACCTGAAAGCTTGGCTAATTTTTCCAATTACAACATTTTATTTAATAGAAGATATTACCTCTCTCCATAAGCCTGGCCCAGCCAGTGTTCATGGCTACAACAACATACTCCTTCCTGAAGCAAATGTGTTTTCACAATCCAGCCTTAACTGGAACACACATGTCTGTTGAAAAATGTATCATACTAAGAACTATGTAACTGCTTTCAGGAGACAGGATTCTCTCCTCATCTATCTGCCATGAGAAACTCCTGATGACATATAGGGCAGTAGTGAGCCCAACTTAAACCTTCCCAAGTCCCATCTCATAGAGTAAATCAACACCTTCATCCAAATGCACTCCTGACATGCTCAGTTGCAACTAAAATTTACTTAATTTGGGGTCACAAAGTTCCTAATGTTCCTAAATATGGTCAGAAACCTAGTGGCCTGGTGAAAAACAGAAACAAAATGCCTAAGCTCTGCTGTACATGAAAGGTGTACAGAAAGGCGCCTACAAAGTGACCTTACGATGTAGGTATGGGCTTATACTCATTCATATCACACAAAGTTCATATGGTTGTGGCGCCTTTTGTATATTTGTGATTACAGCATTTATCCGGAGAAGGGAAAAACAACTTGAAAAGGGGTTGAGCATACATCCCAGCATACTAACCAAACCATCAGCAATGAAGTATGCTGTGTGACAGCTAACAGGTATGACACTAATTCATCGTCACAACCCTTGTGTAAGCAACCTGTAGAATTATTGTTACACCTGGAAAAACGCATGAATTCTTCTGAAATACACTGATTCTGTGCATGTGATTTCTTGACTGAACAAAAATAGCTAGTACTAGAATTAATAAAACAAACAAACAAACAAAAAAAGCACTGAAGCTGAATTTTCTGTAACATCTCTCATATTTTGGATGTCCTACTGAATAGCATCCAAACCAGCTTATGGTTTTGCAAGATTGATCTCTGCTCCATCTACAATGTAAAATCATGACCCTGCAAAAAAGGGGTCTGCATGCTTGCTATTATTTCCATAAATGTCAAAGGCTTTATTCATGGTGTGCATAGATATGCAAATGCACAGTCCTTTTCAGGCTTAGGGACTAAACTGGTAGCATTGATGATTATCTCTGTGCTTATTTTTGCACTTTACTTACATTTTTTAAAACTTTTTTTTTTTAATAATTCTGCATCAGATAATTTCCATCTGTCTTGGCAGATATACAGATCTGTCAGGTTTTATCCAGAGGCTCGAGGGAGATTTGCAGAGAGCTGGAAGGAGTTCGGGCAGAGATAGACTGGCTTTTTTCATTCTCCCATTTTACATTCCCCACATTTTCTTCTTTTGCTTTTTCTGAATGGCTTCCTTTCCCTTTCCATTCTTTCAGTCCCAGCTTGTGAAACTTGATTTCTTCACTTTCCCAATCACCCTTGTCCTTCTATGCAATCGTCAACACTCTCTACTGTCTCTGTAGCATATGGTCAGAGACAGATACATATGGTGATAAGAGTCACTCTCAAGGAAATAGTCATATAATATAGGGGGTAAAGAAGAATTCATTGCTAAGCTTCCATCTAGGCCAAATCACTTCAAAAGCAAGAGGAATGAACCAGTAGAAAAATGACATAATAATCTTATCTGTTGAGGTGTGCTATGAAAATAAGGCTGGCTTGGGGGAGGTAAGTATATTGCAGATAAGATGCATAATAGCACTCCCTTTGAGCAGGCACGTGGATACATTTTTGTTCCTTAGACAAAAAAAAAGGAAGAAAGGCCAAATTCAGTGTGAGAGAAATCCTAAATGTGGAGTATTGGTACCCCAGGCAAAAGATTTGACAATACAAAATACATCTTGGGAAATATTTTCCTTTACAAGAGCTTTCCTTTCACTTTCAACAATCCACAGTGGTATGGAAATCTGTAGCCTGGTAACAGCAGTCTGTGTGACACTGTCCCACAAGTTTGATTTCCTCAAGGCTAAATTCCCCTCAGGTCCTGGCTTAGCTCTGGACCATTCACAGGAAACCGCAAGACCCAACAGGTCTGTACTCCAAACAAAATCCTCACTAAAATGATGAAGGTACAACATAACAGATGAATATACACATACACATTATAATCACACTATGGGTTTTAAGATTTTTGCTGTAGCTGCCGTTAAAGTAATTTTCTTCTCAAAAATGGCTGCAAAATCAAAGCTCAGTATTCTGCTTATGTTATCAGACAACGATTTTTAGCACTTCATAGTATTTTTTACAATATATTATTTACATATTGATAGATATTTCGTCATTCCTTCCCCAAACCCACCTAGCTCCAGACATATAGACTTTACATCAGTGAACGCCTCTGAAAATCTCACATGTATGTGACCCATTTCACTGCAATATGGGATAATGGTATGACGTACTGATGCTCACATGATTTTACACTTCTGTGCTGATTTACAGGCAAGGAACATGTTGCTGTATAATTTTCACAATCAAGGGTAATCTCCTCTGTGTGAATCATTTCTGCTACCCAAAATAGTAGGTCTTTTTCTCATCTATTGTGAGACTTTTTTCAATGTAGATGAGCTTTAAGTATTTCAAAATAGCAAGTCAGAAATTGTCACAGGCAGCAAGTCTTTTTGTAAAACCAAAATAATCCGAATTTGCTATCCTCTCAGTGACCCTGGCATTTCTCTTTTGCTACTAATTGCAAGAGAGATGTCGAATTCTTGCACCCTTAATGTCCATCGCTGGATTGAATAAGATGCCTTTCATGTTTATTTAGGATCTGCTATTTATGTTTACTGTAAATCTACGAAGCAGTAACTACTCCAAAGACCAGAAGTGCATGCTACAGATTAATGTCCACTGCCTGGATATAATGCATCCAGCAAGACAGTTGTGTGCAAAGAACAACTCCCTGCTAATATCTGTCCAACTACTAAAGGATGACATCTAACAGAAAGCTGCTCTTCAGTCTTTTATAGGTCATGAGAGTGATTTGTTTCTTGGGTGGAAACATCTACACTTCTTCCTGAAAAACATTATTTTTCACCTGATTACGAGTGTGGTTCATGATGGCATAAAGACAACTAGCTTTTTTTCTGGAGTCACTTTTGTGGGTGAAGGAGAAGGAAGAGGGTGGAAGGCAAAAATGAATGGTAGATAACATCAAGTATATTGTTTCTGTTACTTTTCACATGTAATTAATTAGGAAATTTACAAAGACCTAAAGAAAGCTACACACAAAATACAGTTGAGAAAAAAAGCATTCGTCCTGGGGACAAGCTTCCACTTTATAGACAAATCCCGAACTGTTTAGAGAAGTATCAGCTGGAAAATGTATAGTTTTAAATGTCATTAAAATAAATATTTTCTTGTCATAAAAGAACCTTCACTGTGAACTACTCCATTGATATAGAGCAATATGTTCTGTATTTTAATGAGAGTAACAAGAAAACTGATCAGTACTTCTATATGACTTTTTACTATGGCAACTATTACAGTTGACTTTCACGCTTTTTCAAAGGATCTTCAAAGGCATTCACAAGGTTTCTGTTTAAAATAGGGTTTCGTGCAATATTTTGTTAAAGTTGTTCCTCCTTCAGCAGATATTTCAGTGGGAACAGAGCACTCTCAGTGTCTCAGAGGAAACTTACAGAAACATTGATTCACTTGGGAGGATGAACATACATTTCCTACGCTTTTTCTTACCTTTTCTCCAAGTCACATACATGTGACCTCAGTTTTTAGGTAACTGACTTAGTGATAGTAAACCTCATTTCCAAAAATGGTCTTTTTAACCCTGTGGGACATTTCTGAATGTTGTTCCAGACTCATGTTTCAAAACACTGATATTTGGAAGGATATGGCTATCTGGTAATGTCAGTAACACGCTTATATCTTTCAGATACCTGTTTTTGAAAGCTTGTTTACCACACATACCATGCTAACTGGAAGACTGATGCAGTAAAATAGGTCTATTCTGGCCCCTAATCCAACAAAATGCTTAATCATAACAACTTAATTTGACTTGCAAACAAAGATCACCTCAGCTGCTGGTCCAGCAAAACAGGTCTCTGCAGAACCTTGAGATCTTGAAAAGCCCTATTGTGGAAAAGCAATATAGCTAGTACATGCTCCAGGTTAAGCACACATCAAAGTGGATCAGGTCAAGACTGCTGGACACATTGGAAAATTAATTTAATAATTGACTAGTAAAATTATCAGCGTTAATTTTACAGTTGCACATGATCATTTTACAAATACAAACATCAATAACAGGAGCAAGAGACTGTAAAATACAGGCCTATGACAAAATAAATTCAATCAATGCGTATACTACTTTAGGTGACCAAACCAGCCGTTCAATGAATTATAACATGTATTTAACACCACATTTTTGAATAAGAAAATAGGAGTAGCCAGACTGGATCCTATCAATGGCTTAGTTAACACAGGTACTCTGTCGCCACTAATGGCCACTAGTAGATAATATTGTGTTTAGGATAATACAGTTTTTACTGTGGTATTTCATTCCAATCTCTAGTAATCAAAGGGTTAGAAATTTCTTGAGGCAGAGTTTATATAGAGATGGGTCTGGCAGCCTTTGATGTTTGAGGGTTTTTTTCATAAATTTGTATTTATTAATTTTTAACATATTAACTTTTGGCAGCTGCACTGATATTGTCATCAACACAGTTCAGGAAAACCCTATTATCACGCTGATTAGCACGACCCTCGGAAAAAGTGAAGTATAGCAGTACTGTAATTTTAGTATGAAGATACAAGTTGCAGCGCAGAGACATTCCTTTGAGGCAGCTTCATAAATTTGCATGGTTATTTAATTCCTTTGTATCTAACATGAAAGACACAAGAGATTCAGTTGCCAAACAAAAAATTTATTTCAAGGAAAGAGAGGATTTTCACACTTTGTTATGAGAACGTCACACCTGAAAGGATTACATGTGGCATCCACATCCAGCTACCCGTGCTTTTTCTCAGCATCTCTATAATGCTTTCCTCCACCCTGCCATTTGCAGCCCAAGCCATCATTATGTCATACATTGGTGTTTGCAGCACCACATTCTCCCTAAGGTAGGTATTTCTCAACTCAGTCCACACAAACTGAGATCAGTTTATAAACTGAGCAGGACACCCATCTCCTTGGAAGTGTGACATGGTTTTCTTCTTCCCACTACACCAAACTAACACTGTTACAATGCACTATCAAAAGCTTGTACAATTTTATCTCTCCTTAGTGATCTACCTTTGTCTTATTCTCCACCACTCTGTTAGTGGTAACAACCTTACCTTGTCACTATCCTGTTTTCTGGATGTGTCCGGTCTACCTTACTTGCCATCCAGGGAAGATGATCTTTCCAGACCTCAGCCAGAAATATTCTTCACAGCTAGACTTCTCCATTTTTAAACTCCTGTTGAAGACCCAAGGTATTCTGATGTCCCTGAACAGAACTTGAGAGAATTGAGACACTGCACTATGCTGAAGGACTGATCAAGACAGAATTCACAAGTCTGGTTGAAAATACATATTTTGTTCTCCTTTTACCCTGCCCTCTGTATCTAAGTTGTGTGTACACACACCTATGTCATCTACTTATTGAGTTCCAGAGTTTTTGTACATGGTTTAGAAATAGTAGAAAGGACCTCATGACAATTTATAGAACTTGCAATGACAAGAACAGGAGACATTACAGTCTTGCATTTTGGGCTTCAGAAGAATCTTCCTATGCTAGACCTCTAGAGATATTCTTTCTGAAGTCTATTAATATACACAAACAAAAAATGACCAATACTTAAAAAAAATCTGACAAAATGTTTTTGGTTGAACCAAAACTTGAAAGCAACAATAAGTATAGTTTCCAATTTTTCCTTTTTTAAAAAACAAAAATGTGGAAAATTTTTAACGTAAAAGCAAAACAATGCTAAACAAAAGCCATTTTGAAATTATCAGAAGAAATAAACCTCTCTTACAAGTGATGTTACAAAGTTATGGATGGGGTCAGAAAGTCTGGAAATCCAGTCCATCTGTGCAAGGTATATAACAGTGCCATCCAAAGGTTGCAGGAAACGTTTGCAGGAATAGAGCTAATACCAACCAGTTTCAAATCTTCTAATATGTGCCTTTTAAAAGCTATGTCTCGTCTCTCAGTACCATGTCTGCTTGCCTTGGAGGTGAAAGGCCAGGGGATAATCTGCTGTACTGTGCCCTGGTTTGAGTTTCTGAAAACATCTTAAAGTCTTGACAGGATTATCTCTGTTTAGCCCTAACCCTACCCCACGGAGAACACTGCTTTGTAGAGACCTCAGCAAAACTCATGTGATGAGGCCGATGAAGCTTCCTTGATCTCAGCTAGTTGTTGAAAAAGTGCTGGTTTTGTTAATATGTCATATTATATCATCATATAATAATAGCAATATTGGAGCAAGTCCTTTGTTAAATAAATCACCCCATACCAAACAGAGCTGTATTATTCAAGTCAAAAATGTGACCTGTGTTGTATTATTAGTTCTATGTGGTTTCGCTAGTAAGCAGGTAGTTAGGTAGGTACATAAGTATTGCCATTCCCTTCCTTACTACAGCATCCACTTTTATAACAGCTTTCATTAGGGCTTCTGTCTAGTTCCTCCTGTCATTTGTATCAAGGACTATTTCTGACACAGCCGTTTTTAAAAGCAGCTTTAAAAAGCTTTTAAAGAATAATAAGAGATAATTTTACCTTGAGAAAACTTTCCATCAGGCATGCTTTCACTGAAAAACACAATCTAGTCGTAGGTTTATCGCAAAAACTATGGGTCTTATGCATGTATGTGTTTTCAATTTGCTCACAACAGTGACAACAGTAAGGGACAATGGATTTAGCGCTGGCATCTTTGTTCTTGCAAAAAGGACACTTCTGCAAACTATCTCCTCTGTGTTTCAGGTTAGCAAATTCTATTGACAAGGTTTTCTGTTTGGATGGGCTGTTTGCATTAAAAGGGGAAACAACTGTCAAAGAAGTCGTCTTAACAGATACGCAAAACGAAAAAAAGCTTATCATGGATTAAACTTTGTATCACTTTGTCTGATGTAAAAAGGAGATAATAGGAGACATGGGGATATATGCAATGAAGAGAAACAATACAGAATTTCTTAGGGGTTAATCCAGGTCTGCAGCTGAATACAACAGAGTTAATCTGACCAGAAGAGGCTTTAGGCTAAATTCTAGGGAAAACTTGTCACTTTATGATCCAGTTGTACTAAATGAAAGGCTCTGTTTACAAAGAAGATTTTGGATCTGGGATCCATTGGGGCAGAAGTTACCTCCGTGATTTCTTCCTTGTTCAACACACCAGGGGACTTGTAGTCTGATAAATGATTTTTCAAAGATCTTCATTGTTACCTTCTTTCTTCTTTCTGAAAAAGAACAAGTGTTACAAAAAACATACTTAAGAAAGCACACAACTTTGACCTAAGGGCAAGAAGTCTTTGATGATAAAGACTTTGCAGTTTGTTTGTCAAATTTTGAACTAAACACCAGTAATCGTCTTGTTTATTTCTACAGCTGAAGACAAGGTAAAATGATAAATTTTTGTAACTTGATAATTATGCATTTAGCAGATTCAGGTTGTTTTGATTCTCCAAAATGAAAACGTGGTAAGCAAATACACTAGATCACAGCACAAACTAGCTACTGAGGAGACAAATTCTGAAAAAGTTAAAGGCTAAAAAGATATATAATTAAATTTTCTGCACAATTTTGTCATTAGAGACTCTTCTATAGTACTTTAAACTCAGTTGTATATGAAGAATCATCAGAATAAACATATGTCCTCACTGATTAAGAATAAGAACAAACTAAGAAATATAGTCACACGGTGTTTTTTATCACATTAATAATTAAAAACTTAATATGTTGTAACTTTTTAATATAATGTTACACAGATGGAAATACAAAACTACAGCTGTGACACTTTAATTGAGAAAAAAATCTTAAAGAGATATTAGTCTAAAAGTTAATAGACTTCTGCATGTAGCATATTTTTGTGCTTTTGAAATCAAACATTAATTAGAATATTATTTTCCAAAAATACTTTTTATCCTGTACATAACTAACAAAAATAAAGAACTGAGATTTCACTGACTCATAAAATGAGTTCTGGAGACTGAAATCTCCGATCTTGTCAGAAAGCTTGAAAAGTGTAAAGGACCTCAAAAGAGCAAATGGTTGATTATTCTTGAACTAAATATACATACTTGAGTAACACCTTCTTCCCAATTTGGGCAGTAGTTGTCACATATATATACACTTCTATCTTTCGGCATCTCATTTGAATACACCAGTGTCAAAGTATATTTGGTAATTACAAGGCATGAGCTTGTTTTCTACAACTCAAAAATAACTTTTTTAAGCAACTGAAAATCTGAGGAAAGTGTTTTGTAGTGTTTAGGACAAGACCAGCATTCAAGTATGAAAACTAAAGAAAGAGGCATCAGGCTTGGTCTCACTTCCACGTAAATCATTGGGGCATTTTCTCTTGTCTGAAATCAGAAACCATTTTTTCTTAATGTGATGTAGTTTACATCACTCTTCATGGAATGAAGCACGTCACAGTCACTGGCAGGAGCGTCCTTAATACAGCAAGAGGAAGGGAAACAGCCCTCCTTGTGACACCCCTATACCAATGCTACAGGCAGTCTTCATCTCCTCAGTTCATGATTCCTCTTCTTTGGGACAAGGACAGATAACAAAGGGTGAGGACTATAGCCTGACTATGACTCTGCTGTTTCTCAAAGTTAATGAAATTCCCTTTCACTAAAGCAGCTGAATAAATTGTCTGAACTGTGCTTTCAACTCATCAGTAAACAAGACACCAGGCATGGACATTAACATTGGTATAATCTCTAAACACAAAGGTAGTAAACTGAACTATATCAAGCACTTTAAATAACTCACCGGAGCAAAAAGATATGGTCTGAGGCAGACAGCAAAGAAAGAAATGGCTGGTATGTCTCGGGTATCTGGCTGCAGCAGTAAGTTCATAGTTCAAGAGCCTAGTGGAACAGGAGTGGGGAGTGGCGGGGGTAGGAACCTATTTCTAGACTGTTGGGAAGATCAGTTGCTAAAGCTACAAAAAGCAATTCTTTCCTCGCTATTTAACTAATTAATCTACCCAACTTTCCACCAAAAGGGCAGGTGTCATCGTATCTGCAATTGCAGCAGATCTTTAGTCTTTCATGTGACTGAAGCAAATGTATGTACAAAATTGTTTTGTGAATCAAGAAGTGGTGGGAACAGTTGCTTTAGTGTGTTGATTATGTCCTTCATTTAGCTCTGTGCTCAGATAGCTGATTCTGACCCTTTACTTATCCCCATTTACTTGCTAGACAAGTATGTGACCAACTCAGCAGATAAGTGTGGTCTGATAATTCCACTATGTGGTTAAAGGAGGTTAAACTTTGTTCTGCCATTAAACCAACATCTAAATAGTTTTGGAAATCCTTATCTGTTCCTCAGCTGTAAGACAAAGAGAATATCAAGAAAAATCTGCAGGGGTAAGGATGTAAAAAACATTGAGGCATTCAGAGGCCACAGTATTGAAGACTGCAGCATTACTATAGATTCACTGCTATTACATAGCCATAATATTTTACCACTACTGATTACTTCTGATTCCTATGTTATTGGCCTAGATACAGTAGTGGAATGACCTGAAAGACAAATAAATAAAAAACTAATGCAAACCACATGAAATACTACTATTTTGTTTATCTGCAGGAGACAAAAGATTTTTCTCTAACAACCATGGGTAAAATACAGTCTTTAGTACAATCTGGTTTCTCATTTTCTCTTTTTCTTACCCTCCTCCTGTCTAAACCTCCTTCATGACATTGTTATCTGCTCAGTAACCCATGCAACCGCTATTCCTAAGGAAATCTGCACTCTGTGTATGGGAAGAAAGGCCATGTGTCGTGATTTAACCCCAGCCATCAACTAGGACCACACAGCCTCTCACTCACCCCCTTCCCCCCCTGCAGAATGGTAGGGAGAAGAGGGAGAAAAGGAGGGAAAAGGGAAAAAAAACCCCAAACTCATGGGTTGGGATAAAGACAGTTTAATAGAACAATAACTGAAAAGGAAAATAACAATAACAACAACAGGAATAATAATGGTAAAAGAATATACAAGACACAAGTCACTCTCACCATCCAGTGAATTGGTTGCCCAGCCCAACCTGAGCAGAGATCGTGGATTAGACACACACCCCCTCCCCATCCAACACCCATTTATATACCAAGCATGATGTCTATAATACAGAATATTCCATTGGCCATTCTATTGTTCTACCTATGCTTCTTCTCAGCTTCTATAAAAAGCTGAAAAAAGTCCTTGACTAGTATAAACCTCATCTAGCAACAACTAAAACAATATGCATTATTGTCATTCCTTTCATACCAAATCTGAAAACACAGCAACCACTAGAAAGAAAATTAAGTCTATCTCAGCTGAAACCAGGACACCATGGTATGGCCAGAGGTGTGGTGGGTTGTCTTTCAGGATGCAGTTAGGGGTGCCTAGTGGAATGAAGATGGAGATTGACATGAAAGAGAATTAGGGAGGTGGCAGAAGAGACAGGAGAGCTGTATGCACCAGCATAAGGTCTATGTTAAGTGCTAACACCGCCGTTAAAGGAACTAAGATCCTGCACCAGGGTCTTCTGCCTTCCAGTCAGAAAACACACACTGCCAGTTGGTGGTAGCTGGCACAGCAGTTCACTAGCACAGCCAGGCAAAAAGAAAAGAAGACTGTGTGACCTGGCTATAGACAACAGGAGAAGTTCAAAAGACCCAGAACATGTACACATATTGAACATGTTCTCATTTGCCAGTAAAAGACACATTTTGTGGCTCTGGAGATCTTCTGGCCTAAGATTGTCTACCTCTTCTCATGCCTCACACAGATACCAACCCTGAAACTTCTGCTCCTCTTGGAAGACTCATGGTGGTGCCCAGGGAGGGACAGTATGCTGGGACAGTAGTGAGGGTTGGGCTAGGTGATGGTAGAGACCATGAACTGCCTGCTAGTCAGTTGAGGAAAGAAAAGCACCTAGGATTGAGAACACACTTGCTGATCTTAATGAACATGTCTTGCAACAGCCTTTGATCCTGGCAGCCAGGTGATACTTACAAAGACCACCCAGTTGCTTGGTGACTCAGGAAGCTTTGTTCCAGTCATCTGAAATCGTGCCTAGTGAAATCATCCAGACATGAAAAAGCCAGTTTCTAAAGTGAGCATAGGTTTCTGTGATGACACAATCAACGCCAGGACAGATAAAACAGGTTAATTTCATAGACAAATTCACAAAACTTACTAGTATACCTTGGGGGCCAGTGACCAAGCTACCTGAAGCCAGCCTGGTCCCTGTCATGTCCACACAAGGTGGGGGCAGAACATAAATACAACCTTTTTTCAGCTAGTGATCTGGGTGTGAACTTGAGTCTGAGCTAACATAAATCATATCTCTATAAATTCTAATTGTCTAAAGTATCAGTAATGGACTGAACAGGTGTCATGCTGTCTGTTCAACTCCTTCATCACCAAACAGTATCTCCTCCAGGAAGATGGTCAGTAACGTATGACCCACCAGAAAGGACGCTGACTGAGCATCCCATGTTATTTAAAGAGGTAAATAACATCTGATACATGTCTCAGTATTTCATGGAGGGCATTTGGTTTGATTCCTCCATGCTTTACATTTTGGTAAAGGCATTTACAGATATGCACAGATGTGGATGACAAACTGCTTGAAAATGGTGAAATATTGCATTCACTTAACTGACATATAAACAATCTTCTGGAATTTGAGGCAGAGTAGGATCATGTCCCCAGAGTACTAACAGTAAGAAATATATTTTGCTTAAGGCTTCTGGGAAGTCATTGATAGAAACTGAACAAAAAAGAATAATGCTTTTCTACCTTCTGCCATACAGGGAGCTGTTTATCTGTCACATTCTAACAGCCTCCACTATCTCTAAAAAGACTTCGCTAGAAAGGGTTTTTCTGTTTGAGATGTAAGGCTGTTACACAAAAGATACAAAAGACTTGATTCTCTTTTCCCTGCTAACTTTACTGAATGGTAAAGAAATTACCCCAATTTGCATCAGCTTACGTGAAGATGGAATCAGCCAAAGAATTCTGATCCAACCAGGAATGGATCACCCGGAAAAAAACATACAGAGAGAAAATACACAAGCAAGCTTGCAAGTATGGTCCAAAGTGTTACATATCTCAAAACACATATAATTTCCATTTGGAGGCTTTTTGCGTTTTGGGTTGGTTTTTTTTTTAGTAATGGATGAGTGAGCAAACCAAAAGCCTTGATGGGCAGATAAGAGTTGAAATGGAAAAGGACAGTAATGTTAAGATGAGTTAAAAGCTCTTTTTGACCCTATCCTTAACACCATCTCCCCAAATGCTTCCCCTGTGAACTTTTTGTGTTGTATTCAGTTTGCTGAAATAGGGGATAGAGAGGCCAAACCAAGGATCTATCCCGCTTCATTGAGTAAAGCTAGCCTACCAGAGAAGGTGATGGGTTAGAAGTTAATACAAATGACAGTTCTAAGACAAAGTTAGCCAACGCCTTCCTGTGGAGCCCAGTGCCAAGAAGGGGACCCCCTGCTGGTCCCACTTCTTTACATTTCCTTTTGCTCTCCTTCCCCTTATCTGCAGGTCCTGCAGTGCCAGGCCAGGGGATCCTTATTAAAATACAATGTACTGTCACTAATAGAAGTGAGCAAAGCCTCATTAGCACAAGGGTTAGAAGAGGACTAGCTCTAATTACAGCTCACTTAGAAGACACAATCAAATGAATAGATAAACCCTTCAAGAGAGAAGTCATTTTTTTTCTTGCATTTGGCCAAGAGTGGATTTCTTTTATACACTCCTTTAAAAGGAGTCGAATTCATCTATTGACAGGTTTTTTTCCTACAGAAATTCTTTCATCATATAGTTTCCACTAGATGAAATTTAAGCTAGCTGGGTGGGTGGCTAAGGGGCTGCTTGTGTTATTCGTGCCTGTGTTGGCCAGCAAAGGCACACTCTACAGCACTTACTACCTCCCGTCAAAGATACAGCTTGGGAGGGGTAGGCTGTTCATTCAGATCCATCACATAGGAACTTTTCTTTCCGTGAGCACACAATTGGTAACCAAATGGTCCATTGCAATGTTTGGAGCACAGTTGTCACAAAGCAGGCAGATTACTGCTTCTCCTCTGGACACACATACCAGGATAAAAAGGCAGAAATGTAATGAGCACTGTTAGTCATAAATGTCCCTTCAACATAGGGAATGTAGTTTTTACATCTCTGGTTTCGCCTTCTAGCCTCTCTGAAAGGCTGAAGTGAAGGGCACAGGCATAAAGTGGTTAGGAATGAGCAATCTTTTCAGGTAAGGTAGTGTTTTCTTAATTTTGTGGGGAAACCCTCAGATTTTGTAAAGCTCTACAGAACTTTCCTATTTTGCAATGCATGATTTTAGTTGAATTCTTTTAGATTCTGTTTTAACAGAAAAATCCCCCCAGCAGTAGGTACCAGATGATGTGGTTCTGTCTTAGTTCCTGACCGAAAACATCCAAATTCTTCCAAGTGCTGCCTCTTAGGATTTTCCCCTGTGCTTGCAAGTTCTCTCATCGCCACAGAAATACTCATCGGATGTCTGCACAACAGTTGCCATAAAATATATATTTCAGAAATATTTTTTAGACACACAGTTTGTTACTCTGTTATGGCTCATGCTAGTTATCAATCTTATTTAAAGTCTAGTTATCAGTCTTATTTAAAGTCTTTATAATTGAAGTAATTTGCAAGGATGTGCAGGTTTTATGCCATGCCATCAATAGGTGAATTTACCACAGCAGATGCTACAAAGTTACTATTTCAGAGTCCTATTGCAAGTTACTCGGAAATTTCTGGATCAAACCAGTGGTCCATCTAACTTTGTCTCTGACAGTGAACGTTACTGGTTATAAATGCAGAATGCCTAAGAACTTTTTCTAAGTCTCATCCATTACTCAGCTGTTGGTTTGTGCTGTGCTATCATGTTCTCTTTGCATGGGGTCAGACTACCTTCTTTCATCTAATTTAGGAAGCCTACAGACTGGTTTTCCTAAGTGCAGCTACGAAAAAGCATTGCAGCAAAGAGTGTGAAAATACAATGGCCACGGTCCCCTTTCACCAATTTATAAACTGCTTGCTACATGAAAGGAAGAGAGCTGTTTTCCTTTTGCAGCCCTGCTTTGACATATAAAGAGAGGAATCTCCTCTTGCGTTCCCACCTTTCTGCTCCACCACTGCACCAGTACTAGACACTGACTTTGCTGCTAAAAAAATACATCCTAGGTGGGGTGTTTGGATTTTTTTCTTCAAATGTTAAAAGTTACGAGACTTTCTTCCCAAGAGAACGAAACCTCTGCAGGAAACTCAAATATTCTGAGTGCCCATCTAAGACAAATAAGATTCTTAACTAAAACTGTGCCTCATTACAGGGGTTTTATAGAAAAAAGTTGGGTTTTTTTTTTAATGAAAACTCTACAAATAACAATTAGTTATAGAATATTTTGTGGATAATAATAGTGTTGTCATTACAAAAGTTGTCTTTTGGACTATTCTCATCTTTGAGGTATTCAATGGTTCTCAAAGTCAGTGGACACAACACATCTAAACATTTGAGTGGATCTGAGGCAAAACACATAAAAGTGATTATACATGCTTATCAAGCAACACAGTAAAAAATAGAATACTCTTTATGAATAAATTGTTGCACTAGGACTTTAATCAATTGATCTAACATGACTTCTAAAGTAAATAGATGACAGCCATGAAAGCAGTTTGTAACCATTGAAGACAATGTGCCGTATAACCTTTCATGAACTGAAGTCACCAGCACGTACAAGATCTAGATCCATTTGCTGCTAAGGCAGAATAATTCCTTGCAGCATCATCTCCAACACTCCCTGCAATCTAAATATTAACTATTTATTTATTCAAAATATCCTTTCAGACTATGTAAGAAATTATGGCCCTTTTTTTCAATAGGCAAATCTAGATATTTATTATAACATGGTCATAATTTATAGGGCTTTTCCCCCTTTTTATTTTGTGTGTTCACAGCAAATTCTTTCTTTCTGCTAAGGCTTAATGAAAAAAAAAATCAGCACTAAATCCATGGAAGCTTAATGCTACAAATGATCAATACTGGGTGAACACAAAACCATGGATAACTGCATCAGCTGGAACCTTTAGATGGCAAGATGTTCATAATTAAAGAGTCCAAAATTAAATTGTTTTTCTTTAATTATAGTTATATTAAATTCTGCTGTATGGTATACCAACCAAATCAAATGAATCATGTCTGAAAAATAAAGTCTGAACACAACTGGTCTCGAAAAAACAGAGAGAGATCAAGAAAGGATTCATTCTTGTTCAAGTAATGAGAATATTCTTTTAAGTGCTTATCAATATGGAAGTTAATTTGCACAGTGTATTATCTATCAAAAGTCAGAATATGATTTAAACAAAGGGTTTTGTCTTTAAACAATAGGCTTTTAAACATTGCTCTGTGGAAAACTCATTTTTGCAGTGGTTTGTTCAGGTTTTTTTGTATTTCAGGAGAGACTCTCCGCTGGTGTATATTAGTCTCATACTGTTGATATGAGAGGATCTAAGATGATTTTCACAGCTTTGAAAAGGAGATTGATCCATACATCTAGCTGAGAAAGTTGATATTTTTCATTATAATGTTCACATAAAAGACATGCCTTAATTCATGTATTATTCTAAAATCTTTTTTTTTTCTTTTTAATTTTCCCCAGGTCTCCCTGACACTTTTGCTGTCACCAAGAACAAAAAAGTGGAGCTGAATGTTAGCATTTCTGAGTCAGTATCACTCTACATTGATCTTTAAAGATGTAAAGGACAGAGTTTTCTTAAGCGGCTTAAATTCCACTAGAAGTCAATAAAAATTTGGAAATTTTCAACATATGACTAGGGAAACTCAGCACTGCAGAACCTAAAGTGATAAGAAGAAACTTTGCCTCTGTTATTTATTTTGTATTATTACCACTATGATCATTTAGAGACACCAAAACTGCCTCCTCTCTTTCCAAACTGGGGGTGGCATCCCACATTTGGATTTATGGTTGCACCAAGTATGAAGCAAAAAGCAGATAAATTACCCCTTTTTTATGTTTATAAGAATCCTTCAAAATCTCAGCTAGGTTATAATGCTCCCATATCTTACTGTTTTTCTCTGCATTGCTATCAAAATAGATAACTGCAGGAATAAGTTGACTTTATCTCACAAAAAACTTTGAAAATGTGAGTGAAAAAAAAAATAAAACCTATTTTTCAGACAGTCTAAAACATCAGGTCTGAGCAG
>NW_009650084.1:4377334-4392883 GCF_000708025.1 Charadrius vociferus
CAGGAAGAAAGCCAGCAGTTCAGAGCCTAAAAATATCTTTCCTGTTCCACTTTGCCGTGGTCCTATTATAGCTTAAGCAACAGTCACTGTATTTTTTTCCCTGTAACCTTTAGCTTAATAGCTGTCTGTAAAGACTTCCTTTAAATGCAAATATACTCTTTACAGTAAAAGTCATGACCCTATACTACATTACACACTGTAAATCGAGAAGAAAGCTATCGAAACCTATGAAACTATGTCCATTAAAAGGTACAGTAAATAAATGAGAAATCAAGCCCAGTATATTAGGAAGCTGAGTATTATTTTAGTGGCTTGCATTTTGCACTATTAGTAAAGTGGTACATACAAAACCCAAAAGTGTTCTTATTTTTCACTGAAGTCTTAGAAGTTGTGTCAAGTTATCGCAGTCTCCTTGGGAAATAAAATTTATTCCTTTCTGATTTTATTTGTCACTAGAGGCATGTGGCAGAGACTGCAAATTTTACACAGTGACTCACTTTTTCAGGAGATCTAGTAAAACTGATAAAATGAATATGTCCTTTACTTATCAAAGTATAAGGATCTGCTTTGCTATACAAATCTGTGACATTCTTGCAGATTGCCTTGCATGCCGAGGTAAATTACACCGCAAACAAAGTAAGTATGGAAGTATCCACAGAGGTGTCCACAACTGGATGTAGCTGGTGGGTGCATTTGAAGGGGACATATGACCGGGACGCGAGATCATCCTGGCCTTCCCCAGTTGTCAGCAGCCTGTAGTTTTTGCTGGCATGCAGCAAAAATGTAAATCCCCCTTTCTGCCAGACACAGAGGTGGAACAGTGCAAAGGTTATAATTTCTTGTGCTACACATGCTGTTCTCCAGTTATATTAAATCCTGCTCAGCTGTCATTAGCTGTTTGTCCGGGGCTGATTCATGCTGAGAAAGAAGGCAGGATAAGTGAAAGCGCAAGAGCAATTACAATTTAAACTAGATATAAGAAAGATGAGTCGAACCACTGTACTTCAGCAGTACTAGTGTGAAAAACATTTTCCATATTTTAACGGTTTTCTGACAATCCCAAATAAATGAAGCCCCTAATTTGGATTTTTCAAGTCTTAAGTGCGGAGAAAGAGATTAGGCCATAAACATTCCATTCAGTTACCTTCAAAATGGGGTGGAAAAGTGTGGTACGTGCATTCAGAGATACGGAAAAGACAATTTTTCAGGCTTAGTAACTCAACCAGGCTTGGTGAAAGCACAATGGGCCCAATCTGGGTGTGTGAAATAGTGTGGTCTTTCAGATCCCATAAACCTCCTCTGAGTCTCTCCTCACCCCTTTCCCGCAGATTTCACAAGGTATTTGGATGCTGAGAAGGTTGTGCACCTGAGCAGCCTCCGCAGAGCCGCGTGGCCGGTCTGTACTTGTTGTTGCCCAGGAGCTGAATAAAATAAAAATATGATGGCTGCCTTGTGGGGCTTCTGCCCCATTCATGGGATACCTCCAAACACACAGTCTTCCTTCCCACCAAGTGCTACGTTTGTTTTCCATGATAAATATTGTTGTACCAAGACTTATGACAGCTACACAGAAGGGGAATCTAAGAGAGAGGGGTTTTCTTTTTCTTGTTTTTGTGTTTGTTTTTCTTTTTTATAATCCTAAGTAAATCTTTGTCTTTGCTGGATGGCAGGGAGGAAAGACTTTATCAAAATAAGCTAGACTTGGAGTTCTACCTGGCTGCTAAAGCCACTCGGTCATTATCTTTAACCTTATCAATATCCTGAATGTCAGCCGAACAAGGCAGCTAGAAAATTTCAGTAAACAGAACAGGGAACAACAGGGAGGATGTGGTAATCTAAATCAGAAATCAATCATCCAAGAAGCTTTTTCAAATGGAAAAGGAAAAAAAAAAAAAGAGGCAATCAACATCCAGCCATTCTCCCCCCGAAAAGAAAGGGTTTTTTTTCTCTGTCTCTCTTTCATGTGCACCACAGTGTTTCTGCAAACAAAAATAATAAGGGCTCTCAGGTCCTTCAAACAAAGTGAAACATAATCCCTTCACAGAGAGTGCATCAATAAATGAATGGAGTTCCTCGGTCTGTTTGGAAGAGCAGTATCAGCTATGCTTGGGGATCTTAATAATACTCTTATTAAGAACCAGAGCAGTTCAGTTGATTTGTTTTTCCTGTAACACCTGAAGCAACAAAAGTCCAGAGAGAGCACAAGAAATGGTTTTTCTTAGGTCAGACTTTGAAAATCATTTTCCCTCCTTGGCAGCGCCCTGTCAGTCAAACTCCACAGGAGAGGAAAGGGTCGTCTTGCCAATGGATTTTCTGAGAGGAAAGAAGTGGAGCTGCATGTTACAGAGAAATTAATATGCCATTGAGAGCAACCTCCACGAAAAAAAATATCTGATTTATTAGTTTCCAAAATTACCTTTTTATGAT
Source organism: Charadrius vociferus (assembly GCF_000708025.1). Taxonomy (NCBI): domain Eukaryota; kingdom Metazoa; phylum Chordata; class Aves; order Charadriiformes; family Charadriidae; genus Charadrius; species Charadrius vociferus. The sequence continues at coordinate 4,379,762 of NW_009650084.1, forward strand.
GGGAATTTCATTTTCTTAGCAAAGCCACAATCTGTACTCTAGTCGGTGTAAAATCCAGATGCTTGTTTTTTTTGTATTTTTCAAATCTTTCTTGCTTATCTAGATGTACAGATTTTTAAGGCAGGGACATTATATAACCAATTGTTTTGAGCTGTTCTCACACAACTGGCACTTGCTTGCGCCGACAGACATTACCACAATACAAAAAACCCCACAGACCAGACCTCTAGCTGGTTAAACAAAACACAGCTTCATTAAAAACAATAGGGCCTCAACTATATCTACCAGCTAAGCAACAAGACTCTGATTTTCAAAACATTAAAAATCATGGGTTTATCAAGAATTTCTTCTTCTTTTTCTATTATAGGTAAATTATAATACAAGTTTGTATCTATTTGCAACCTCCTCTCCTTCAGAAGTAATTATTTAGTCTGGGAGCCCAAGTCCAGTCTTCCCTTACAAAACAGAGCAAGTTTGATATCACACCAAATAAACTCGGGAAAGCTTACTGCTTGGCACCAGATCCTGAAGAATGCAAAATCTTGGAAAATGGACGTAACTTACAGGTGAAAACTATTTGGCAATCTAACTCCCAAAAGCCCAAAAGTAGTACTTCAGCACCAAGCTTTTGAAACCCCGGATAATGTTCCCTCACTCTTTACATATTCTTTCAGTGATTCTACTGCATCAAATATTAGCGCTACAAATTTAATGTGGATTTAATGCTGATTAAAGATATGTCTCCTAGTAAGTAATTTGGTGCAGTAAAAACAGATCAGTCCCCTCCATCTCCTCAGGGGATTTATTTCAGATTAGCCTAGTCCCCCAGACTCAATATCCCTGTGACACGTATAATTCAAAGATGTTCAAAAAAGCACTGGTGGAGAGCACACACTGATGTCTCTGGTTCAGTTTCTTTAAATGCATGCAACAAGTGGACCACTATCAAATTATTTGTCTTCCCCCACACTGCAAAATCAACTACTGTATTTTAACATCTGGAAACTGTGAGTTTTTTGTAAAGATACCTTGATTCAGCCACAAGTGCATGTTACACCTCTGCATGGAGAACTATACCACACAAGTTTCTTTTCCTCTTACAGCTTTGCAGCTTCTGAATCTTCACAGCTTGCTCCCAGTAACTTTTTAAGCCTCTGTTTTACCAGACTGGGGTGATGTGAAGATTTCAATTCAAGGAGTAGCACTTCTGAAGGAGTAACGTTATTTGTAATTTGGGTAATATATATAACGCTGTGGTATATAACTGTGGCAATCACATCTGTTCTTCTGTAGATTATTCTCCGAGACGTTAATTCCCAAAACTCCTACTTCCTGAAAGCAAAAGGTGTTTTTCTGCTTATAGACAGACCTTTTCCACAGTCACAGGTAACTCAAGGTAATGCTTTGCCTATAGTCACTTTGAATATCTACAACATAATGTGTTTCTGCGAATAACCATTTGTCATTATTGTTTCAAAGCTCATAAACAGGGCATTATTAAAATCTTGTTGCTGTTTACTCATCACTGCTACAGAATACATCACTTTTTTTAGATTGCAGCTGAGACTAAATAAGGAGAGCAATAAAATTGGGATAATGTTCAGTTCTTTGGAGTAGGTATTTTACAAGTTGTAGTTTGTGAGGTCAGTCACAGAAGGGAAGTCAGAGCCAGTTTAGTTTGTTGTCTGGTTTCTTGAGGTTTTTTTAAATTTTTTTTCTGGGATTTCAGAGGAATAAAAAAGAGGTTTGAGCTTTGATTAAAGATACACCACTCAACTGCTTTTAGCAGATAAACCTTGCATAACACCCCAACACAAAACAACTGTCTTTTCCATAAAAATTCTATAAAACCCTCCTAAACTTTTCTATTAAAATAAAAAACATATATCACAGTTCTTATCAATGAGCATTGACAGAGCTAATTATAGTACAGCACATCCAGCCTTTGTAATATCTGAGAAATCTCACTTAAATTAATGAAATAGTGTGGATCTCAATAAGCACAGAATTAGTTTTGTGTTTAATACCAGCTAGTCCTGAATCTTTCAGTCTTTAGTTGTTCACTGCCACTTGCAAAACTGACAAACAGTCAAAATGTTTGAATCTGAGAATCTATGGGTCATGAGCATGGCAATTTTTTATCCATGAAGTCTTTGAAGAGAAATCATCACTTAAGATGAGTATACCATATTTTCAGCAAATACTTGACAAGCCAAAAGCCTGTAATAGTTATATTCCTAAAGGAAAGAGGCTGTACACTTATTAATACCTGTCCTACTTTCCTAACCCTATCATTTTGAGCTTTACCAATTGTATATCACAAAATTAACAAGTGAAGAAATCAGCACCACCCTTAGTGTCACTCTTCGGGAACATTTTATACTTTGGTAAGTACACATTATTTTCCAAGCCATCTGTGTCAGCAATTCTATAGACCTTCTATAATTACCATGTTAATAATTTTTAGTCCAGAGATGCAGTATCTGATTGAGGCCTTCCTTCAATTTGGCCATCATTTATGGTTTAATCACATTGCTTCCTTGTTTTGCGGTATGCACACAATGGACCATAATGTAAAATTAAAAGGCAAGACAAGAACTGCTAATCCAGTAGTAAAATTTGTTCTTCTTTGCATTCCCCACACATGGCCATATGGACACACAAAAGCCTGAAGCAAAAATGATCAACTGCTATTGAAGATCTAACACTGATTGCTAGCAATAAAAGTGCTCCCTGGACAGACAGCAATAATAAAAACAGGCTACCATTCAGGGCCTATATAGCTATTGCTTTTAAAGGTAATTGCAGCATCTGCTTCTTGAAGTAGTTTAAAACCAATGTAAAGATCTTGCTTCTGTCCCACTGAATGGCAAGCAGCACTGAGTAAAGAGTGAAAGGGTTTTGAGCACAGCTATACTGGAGTGCACTACCAGGTCAGAAGTGAAGGCAGAAACAGCTGCTTTTTCAATAGACTCATCAGAGCTTCTCCATGCTCGCTGCACTTGCCCACAAGACTCCAGCACAGACTATTGTGTTGTATTTTTTTTGCTGTGGGAACTTCACTCTTAAAAAACAAATGGACTGGCTTAACTATTAAGTGTCAATCAAATTGACTACAAGGGCGGGGGGGTTCATCCTCTGATCATTCTGTGCGTTTGCATGGTTCAGATTGCCTCATTTAAGTCAATGAAATTCTGATGAGATGTATTTTTCCACCTCAGAACCTTATTTATACATTGTAGTAACATTGACAACAGTCTCGCTTTTGCACAAAGATTTTATAGTCTTCTGACAGCCGCCCCTATACAGAAGGTGATAACTGTTATAATCTGCTGTGCCATATCCATTTCCACTGATTTCACATCACACTACTTGTTCAGAGTCTGGATGAAGCAAAAAAACTCTTTTTCCTGTTCAGCTGTACCAATGTTCAGTAGCACCTCTTGGATGTAAATAAGAATATAGAGCATTGGGAAGTCCTTCATTTTCCCTCTATTATTCAGACAGTAACATTGGTCTTAATAAATATTTTTTGCTCTGTGTTTATCTCCTTACCCTAATGCCCTGAGAATAAGATTGCCTTACCCACAGATAGAGAGAACATCCAGGATTCTCACCTAACCATAGAGCCTATTTCACATTTCATTGGTTGCGTGAATGAGCTGTGAAAATTGCTTCCTGTTTCTCTAAAGTATCAGGACAGTGGTTTGCATGAGAGAGATTTCTTCTGGTTACATGAAATAAAATTCACCCACTGAGTTCATTTCAAAGTCTTAAAACTACTGTGCATCTTGTTAAGTTTGAACAAATCTTTTCTGCTCTGTGAATACCTACTCCCAAATCAGAGGCATTACAGTTACCTCTTGTTTACAGCAAGCTATCTATATAAAGAAAGAAAGAAAGAAAATTAAAAAAAAAAAATAATAATCACAACAGGAAAGCACACAGCCTAGCTCTTTTCTGATAAGTGTAGTCTTGGCTTTCCCAAATTGAGAGGAAGCTGCTTTCAGTGTATCAGGGGACACTAGAACAAGGACAGTCTATTTTAGTAAGAAGCTGGTTTTGTCCAACATTAAACACACTGAAAAAAATAGCTTAAATAACAGTGGTGGGAGCCTAATTTTGAAAGCTAAGTTAAGCACTTCTCATCGTCTTCTTTACTAACATCCTTCCACCTCACTGAGATATTAATCAGATTTGAAAGCCTCTAGTAAGCCTGAGAATATTTAAAACCCATGGAGGGCAAAATCATGGATTCTACTTAAGTCCATGAAGCTATATCTATTCCTGCTAATACTAGAGTACATATGGACTGTATATTTACCTGTGAGTATTCAGGGTTAGGATTTTCAATTTACTTTAAAAAAAAAAACAAACAACAAAATTTATGCAAAATATAGAGCTCAATTCTGTACAATTGAGTGGCTGAGAGCAGCGAGATTTGGGAAAATATTAATATGGAGACCTAGGTTCAATTTAATCTCATAAAAGCCAAAAGAATTCATAGCAACATCCAGTTGTAGTATCCAGTAGTATCCAGTCCTACCTTCAAAAGTGTGTGTGCAGCCCTGAACGACTGAAATCATACCTGCAGTATGACTGCAGATTGGCATATATTGTAGCAGCCTTAATGTCTTTTATCTAACTTTAGTTCTGAGGGGGTTATTTTTAGTTTCTCAGGTGGATTTGTTGGTTGGGTTTTTTCTGTTGAAAACCAGTTGATTTTATTTTTGAACAAAATCCATTACAGGCAGGAAAGTAAGTGCCAAAATGGTTCATCCTGGTTCATCTCAGGCCATTTTATAGCCTGAGAGTTGGCAAGGTAGCTAGAGGAATAATATTGGCATAACTCTAGCACAGAGTAATGTCAGAAATTCTCTGGTCCAAGCCTTGAACTGACAAACCTTATAATTTACAATAAAAAAAGGGGGGTGGTGGTGGAAGAGGTGGGGGCTTGGAATCTGAACAATCTGTGTCAAAAACCATAGTTACATCACCTTTCTGTGATGTCACATTGTCAGGAGAGAATCTAACTAAAAAAGGAAGAGAAAGTTTATTCTATATCAAATATGAAATCCTGCCTCACAGACGATGTTAATAACAAAACTGTATCTGCATGTCTTAACTTGATACTGAACAAACTAATGTCTTAACCAATGGGTTTAACCAACAATTGATTGGAAAAAAAATCTCAGCTCTACCAAATTAAAAAGTAGGATAAAATCATTTTTGACCATTCTTCCTTAGACATCAGCGAGGTGTGACTTCCGTGTTGAAATAAAGCTCTGCCCAGTTTTTACTTCCTTCTTTACAAAGGTAGATACAAAAAAACCACTGAAAATACAATAAGCACAGAGATGGAATTCATATTTTTAACAGCAAAAATGAAGGCAGCCTGTACATTATCCAGGAAGAAAGTAGAGATTTCTCCCTGTGCTACTCAGACCAGCTTTCCCTTGGCATAAGTCTGGTGCTCATCATCTCATCAGAGCGTCAGGAAACAAAGCTAACTTGACTTCATCCAATTTCCAAACAAAACGCCTAGCATTGTATGTGGTAAAGTTCAGCAATTAAAAAACAGTTGGCTTTAAGCCTAAAAATCCATTTTTTCAAATGTGACCCGCAGAGGAGGAGCTTTGAAAGGAGAATCTTCCAAAGGTGGCTACTGCAGTACTCTGGTTCTGTGAGTAAATCTAATAATAGAACCAGAAAGTAACATGCTGCTAGTTGCGTGTCTGTAACTGTGAAAGAGAGAGAGATCATGAGTTACAAGTGTTAGGGAGTGGGAAGGTATTATTCTGTTTCTTTGACTGAGGAAAGGAAATCCAACACTCCAATTCTCCTGTGAACAGGGCTTACTTGATTCCAGTGGAAATAACTGAAATTTCAGTTCCAGCAGAGCTACTATTTTTCTTTCAGAATTGCTGAGAATATCTAGCAGTGAATAACTCTTAATCAGACTTGTTTATTCACGTTAAAAGTCAGTGCAGGTCACATTGTTTGCTTGGTGCCATTTGGTCTGCACTTAGTCCTTCCTGAACAGGAAGTCCTTAAGATTAAAGATTGTATTTTTATGGTCCCATGCCTGCCTACCCCTAGCTATTACATGAAGAGCAATGTAACCAGGACTCAGTTTCTAGAAAGGATATTAACAACCATTAGTGTGTGTGTATGTCAGGATGAAAAATAGGAGGAAATCAAAGTAGAGCAACATGGTGAAAGAAAAATTGTAAGAAACAGCAACGTAATTGTTTGCAATATTGGGAATAAGGTGTATTCAGACAGAGGTACTTTCTATCTAGAGGTCAGCAGAGTCCTAGATCACTAGAATGTATCTAAATTCAAGCAGCAAACGTGATTTAAATACCCCAAAGCTATTTGCCTCTGGACATACATTTACATCCATTTTATCAGGTATGAGGGATCTAAAGTGCTTGTTGTTCAGAAAAGCTAGGCTTTTTCCCCAGCATCGCAGAAACCATGAAATGGCACAAGAACGTGAAAGAACACTCTCAGCAGAGTAAATGGTGTGCCTACAAAGGTCAGGAAGACTGCTTGCTTTCATCAACTAATCATTCTGCCAGCTCTATTATTACATGGTTGTTCATATTTTGAGTTTGTATTTCTTCTTCACACTCTATAACTCAAAGAATTACTTGACAAGATCTTAAGAATTGGAATAAGCATTTGAAATTAAAACAGCTATATACTATTTCAGTGTAAACGTGTTTTGCTATTATGCTTTAGGAACAAAATCCAAATCATCTTTCTGAGGAACGATTTTGTGACCACTATTTGTGTATGTACACTGGACCTGAATATCTATGTTCTGTATTGAATCTGTGTGTCAGGTACCATTACCACTTTATCTGAATCGATGGGGCTCTAGAGCAGCAGCATGAGATGCCTAGACAGGCAGGCTGGATGCTTGACTCATCCGACGTCCAGTGCATGTGGTGGGACAGAAGCCACTCCCAGACAGACGGTGGTAGCTCCTGATCTCTGAGCACACTGGCTACCAAAAAAAGCTGCAAACCCACCTGTACCAGCCCTGCGCATTGCCAGGCCACATACCATTCACATTCACCTAGATCAGGAGTGGATATATGAACACACTTCTGCTAAATTCGCTAGCATATATTGGTACAGAGTTTTATTATACCAGATTTGCAGTGACTGTGGGAGGACAGCCAATATTCAACCCAGAATAAAGCTACGCTGTAACTCAGCTATCATTTTCAGCCAGCGTTTCCCCACTTCCCATCACCACAGTCACCACTTCTCACTCCCACGCTGCTTTGTTCTTTGTGGTTAACACCATGTTTATTCAGACATCCAGTTAGCCCAGGTTAAATTAACCTTTTTTTCTTTCTTTCTTTTGGCGTTCACCTAGATGCATTCCTAACGCTCTTCGTTAAAGAAGGGAGGGTGCAGAGGAGAGGATGAGCAGTTGGGGGGGTGCAGGGCCAACTGCATGAGTGTGGAGCGGATCAGTCTGAGTGGTGTAGGCAGACAACCCATTTAACCTGAAACCTGCTGGTACGAAGATAAACTATCGATGAGAGACAAACTGTGTTTGTTGGAAAACTCTGCATGATGAAGAAATTCTCTGCTAAGATGATCAGGTGGTTTTCTTTCTCCCTGTGCTTTTGGAATAGTGCAAATGATAAGAAATAGAAAGATTTAGTACTGCGGCATTCAATTTTACAAGCATTTTTCAAAATCATTTCTACCACAGTCCGCATTTCAGCTGCTAAAATCTCTCTGAAGACAGAACTTAATGCCTTGATGAGTATTGGAGTCTCGTATTCACATATTAAGGCAGTTAGGAGATAGAGAACGAATTGGGAAGTCTGGAGGCAGGACTAAAGATTCCAGTCTTCCCCAGAGAAGACATCGTGCTAGGAGTAGTAAATCATTTTTCATTCATTATGTAAGAATAACCTCCACTTCCAGTAGTTCCACAGAAACACTGTAGACTGAGACAGAATCTTTTCTTTAAACATCTTGTAAATGTTCTTCTCAAAATAATACTTCATTCTTAAACAGATGTAAAGTTTTTTATGCTACAGGTATTTGTTTGCCCTTAAGCATCTCAGACTTCCTTTTCTATCAAACCTTTGCAATGAAGTGGTTTCACTAAGCAAATGGATGAGATGAAATAAAAGGGTTATTTAACTGCAGAAGTTGTTTATGAGGAATAAAAAGTTTTAATCAAACTTGACGTCAACATTTTCAAAAGGAAAAACCATTTTTCAGTTGTGGCTTGGTCAAATTCTTTGAAGTATTAATGTAACCCTGAGAAACTGGCTATTAGTCTCAACCAATTGCTGGACATTAGACACAACAAAAACAGGAAAAGTTCAAGAGTCTCTGTTGACTTTCCGCTTGATTGTAACAAACTACTCACTTTCTGGGTTTTCTTTTTTGAAGTGGAATTTTATACAGCAAGGCCAGGCTTTGTTGTGTTTTTTTTTTTCTTGATACACAAAATTCCCACCAACCTGTGCTCTCTCTTTTAGTCCAAACATGAAGGACGGCTGTTTGTATTTAATGCACACACTGCCAATTCTGTTTAATTCAAAGACACTGCTCCAGTGTGCCTGAAAGGAAAACCTGGAACATCAGTGCATGGGTCAGAAGCAAATCTGGCCGGTAATTACAAGATGTTGTGAAATATCATGGCAATTAAATAGTGTCTACCTATCTAGAGACAGAAAAGTACCAAAAGTACCTGTCACAAACTTTTTTACTGTGCAGTACAGTGTTGAAGTGTAAGCACTTACATAGCCTTAAATAAGGACTGCTCAGATACCCTTTGCCATTAATGCCAGGAAAAAAACAAAACAAAACACCAACAGCTGAATACAATATTGCCCCATACATCTAGAAATGCTAGAGGATAATCCACTAACGTCAGTTAACCTCCCCTGCAAACCAGAGAAAGAGAGGTCCATTAGCACCAGGATATTCCACACTGCAGCAGTCTGACTAAGAAACAACATCCCATAAAGCATACACACACTTCACAAAATATTCGTGTACTTAGAGGAGTGTTCTTTTATGAGTGCTTTAATACTTTGGGATTATGTGTGTTGTTTTAGAGTTGCATTAGTCACACCCCGGGGAAATGCGAGCTTCCATGCCTGCCCATTTCAGTGCTGCGCTAGCTTGACCCACAGAATTTACCGCATTAAGAGAGGATTTAAATCTTAATTATTTTCACCTGTTCACTTTCGATCTTTTTTTTTTTTTTTTCTTCACCAAAGAGGCCTGCCCTCTTAGCAGGATACAGTTCATAAAACTGGTGACCTTTGCCAGGCTTCTTGATTTAAGCAGAACAAGGGAGCAAAGGGACTCTCATGCACTGGTAAGAACCTAAAAATGAAAAGCAAAACTGTTGCCAGCTCCTATTCAGGTGAAAGGGTTGAGAATAGCTCTTTCTTTTCCGTTCTTATTATGAAGGTGGGCACAAATGCTTCCCATGCTGTCCTGCATGGTCCAGCTCCTCACTCCAGCCCTGAGAGCTTGGGGGGACGCAGCACCCTGCTTGTTCGTGCCAGCCTGTTGCACATCCTGCTGGTTTAGGGGTTCACAGTGAATCTGTGCTGCCCTGTGTATAGAGAAATTTCAGTTGCTCCCCTGTTTTCTGTCCAGAGACAGAGAAAAGGAAGCAGAAAAAAGCAAACATCTGTTCTACATTTTTATTCCTTAAACAAAACCATCCTTAAATTTTCAAGAATGCTTAAAGCTTCAGACAGTTATTTGGAAGAGAAAGTTGATCGCCACATCCCACAGAGATCTCCCAAACCCCCTTTGCTGTAGCTGCATGGTAGGAAAAACTCTGTTGTTCAATTCTGGGAGTAGCTTAATGCACTTGCAACCTGATAAGATCTGAATTCCCAGCCTTGTAACCTACCAAATGGTGATACATCACTTCATTCACATTTTCTACGGCAGGGAAGAAAAATGTGTGGGAAAACTGAGAGAACATGGAAAAAGAAAAGACAGAAAAATAAAAGAAGATAAAATAATAACAATGTGTTCAATTAAATGAAAGTCATTCCGCTTTGCCTTAGAAGATTCATCACATTTTCCTGTGACTTTCCGCCTTTTAATATCTTGCATTCTAAATTCTATCAAAATAGGATAAAAACTTAAAAAAAAACCCAAAACACCAAACCAACCTTTTTCACTGTTTCCAAACCATGTCATCACCAAAAATACACTTTAGAAAGACTTAAGAACTTTCAAAGATTCATGAACACGAAATCTTCAGGTTCACTGTTCATCACCTGACACCTAGCAGAGGTTTAGTAAAATCCAGTCAAAATTAGATCAGACAGAAATATACAGGGAAGGAGCTTTTGACAGTAGAAAAGACAGCACAGTCAGTGGAGAAGGCGAAGGTCAGTGGTCAGAGGAGAGGAGGGATGGTAACATGAGAGCACAGTAAAGGACAGGATAAATGGTCCTGCTGCGGTAAGGCTGATAATGATGTAGCTAGTGGAAATGAGGAGAGGATATTTAACAATCAGCATAAATGAATAGATTTTGGAGGGTAATCAAGAATGCAATTGAATTGGGAGGAGTATGGGAGGAGGAAAGAAGTCCTTAGAGGTTTTGGAGAAGATTTATTTGAACTGAAACTTCAGCTAATTTACATCTCAAGACAACTATAGCTTAATAATTCAAAATATGCCTCTTCTTTAATATTGCAGAATGCAATGACAAATGTTATGACACAAGCTTCTCCTTAAATGACTATCCCAACATATCTTTAATGCAGTTCACAATATTAGATTATGTATATTAAGCAATCACATCCCCAACTCAGGCCTGTGGTAACATACAGATCTCCGTTTGAGATCTATTGGACCTCTGCAATTCAGAACTTATAAGGCAAACAAATAATATAAGAGATTTTCTGCATCTTTATTTTTTTTTTATTTTAACTGAAATAAAATGTCATCTGTTAAATACAGATATCGAACCAATTTTATTTTCTTTTTAACCGCTGAAGAGATGTCTTGACTAGATGTGTAATAGAGGTTTAATTGAACACGATACTGGATTCTGTCTATGCCAACACTTCCTTTTTCTTCTAATGATCTGCTTTTTTTCTTCTCATAACTGTTCCCATTTCCTCTTGATGTCATTGTCACTGATGTTATTCTTTCAAGCAAACTTTTACTATTCCGGCTCTCCCAGCTGTCCTTGCTATTGTTCTCCTCCCCCTTGTATTGCTGTCCTTCTGTATCTTATGACCTTATTACTGTACAACTCTTAACCTTTTCTTTTGGCAACCATTTCCAGGAAGGGCATGAAGGTATTGAGTTGACCAGCAATAAGCTAAATGTCTTAACTCTCATTACTGACAGCTAGTGCCTGAACTATAGGATTTTTATGGTAGAAATGAGGGGCAAGTGAGTACAGTAAACAAAGCCTAATGATAAATGACAATGTGTTAGCCTGTAGAGACCTGGCCAGTGGTTTACTGCAAGGATCACTGTTACACTGGGTTTTATTTAAGGTTTTAAATTATGACCTGGAAGATGACACGCTTAATTCAGCTCACAGATGTAGCATACAAGCAGCCTGAGAATTATTAGACTAGAATGGGATCAAGGTACACCAAAGTCTGATAACATCAATGCAGCTGAATGAGAACATGGAGAGAGAGTGGAGGCAGAGAGGAAAGACAAATGGTTGGGGAAAAAAAAATGGCAGAAAACAGATTTTCTCTGAAATGTCTTCATTTCACTTCTGTGGTCCAGAGTCCCTTCAATACTAGCATGATTCTGTCCCTGGTTAGGAATCGTATCACTGAACTCAATCTATTCTATAATGGCAGAGGAACAAAACAGGATCTGCAAAATTAAGGTCTTTGGAAAGACCATGCCATGCACTCCACTCTAGCAGGCTAAAAGAGCAGCTGCTCTGCAAAAGATTTGACTAGATTTACAACTGCACAGATAAAATATCATCTACCCACAACTGCCTTCTACCTTGCAAAAGCAAGTGAAAAGTTATTTTGGTTCCTTCTGTATGTAAGGACTTCTGACATGCAGATAGTCCCTTAAACCAAGGACTATTTCCAAAAATTTGGAGTCTACATTCAGTACTGGGCACCATATACATACCAATGGGAAGTGGTTAGTGAATAGGCAGAATTTGTAGCAAAGTCCATACCTATACTGCAACTCAAAGATGATGTCACTATTCACGCAAGCTTACCTGAAACAGTTCTAACCAAGCTAGGTTGATGATTAATAGTGGTGGACCAACATCAGCATAGTTCCCAGGTTGGCACGGCATCCTAAGTGAGTTTTGCAGAAGCTGCTGAAACCCAAACTTAGCAACTACACAACTTACGTTCTCACAGGTAGGTTTCTATGTCCTTGCAATCACACCTTTGAGTTTCAGGATGGGCTTAGCTGTTTGGATAGGTGTTTACTAGAGAGATGAAAAGTGCACATAAAGTTATAAAAAGTCCGCAACCTGGACAAATAACAGAAACTCAGTCTAGGGAAAACAGCATCTCTTCAGTGGAAACCTATGAGAACAGTAATTTCAGCAATTTTGTGGGTAATGAGGCTTTTTCTTCCTGCACTGTTGTCATGGTTGCATGCTTACACATTCATTAGTTTGTCCTTTGCTAAAAATCACTGGTAAAAGACAGAAAATATTCTCCTATCTCCAGAGGGCCTTCTGTCTTTCTCAACTTACTTCCTCCCCCCACCAAAAAAACACCCCTAAGCTAACCTTGAAGTCAGTGAAGTCTAATAAGAGGTCAAAGAAAAAGATACGAGTATTTGTTTATCATGATATTACCCACTTTAATATTCTGATGTTGCTCCCTAACAAGTGAACAATTTTCTTTCAGTAGTTGGTTCATTTAAGGAAAGTTAGAAAAGTCTTTTTGGTAATTATTGCTCAGGCATTCTGCCAAGTCCATCTGCAGAGGCAAAGACAGCTGGATATCAGGTGTTACATGAAGCTACATCATTTATTTTGACTGATTTTTAAGTTGTTTTGTTTTGTGTTTTTTCTAATGGTTACCCTACCATATGACCCTTGGTTGTTTCAGAGCAATGAAGACTGACCTCTGGAAGCGGTTCA
>NW_009650084.1:4392896-4477059 GCF_000708025.1 Charadrius vociferus
CAGCACTGCTCAGCCAATGCAGCAGAGTATCCATAACATTCCCAAGCAAGACATTGATAGTTACACAGAATCTAAAGCAAAATGTCAAAATCCCTGCTATAATTGGCGGTGTTTATAGTACGCAAGAAAGCAGACCTTGAGTAACACATAGATGAAGGAGAAAGGCAGTTTTCAGGGGGAAAAGAAGCTTTAGAATAGAGTAAAAAGTAGAGGGAAGGAAATGTGAAGGCTTTGAAGCTGAGCCACAACTCAGCTAACACTCTGATTTATACACACAATCTTTCTTATTCTTTCCCACAATAAATCAGCATTGCACAACAGATTTTGGTATCTAATGGCTGCACAGGAGGAATTCTCATGCCATTTTGCTTTTGTACTAGGTAAGCCTCCCTTCTAACTCTTCCCTTCCAACTTCCCAGAACTTTGAATCTATATGTAAATTTTGCAGGCGCAAAATAGGCTAAACAAATACACTCAGAAATATCTCTGCAGAGTGATATCGTTCTGAGTATTACCTCCAGATTATGTTTTCTACTATATTTGCTGAATCAGACCCTTAACTAGTGTAAAATTGGAATATTTCAATTGTATTTTCAGGTCTAATTTATCATGTCAGTATAGAAAACATAGTAGAGTATCTATTTTGATAGTAGGAATGTAGGGGAGAAAAAAATCAGTAATTGTAGTTTTACAAATTTGAAGCCTAAGCCAAATGTTGCATGTTTAGAATGGTGAAGAATCTCCTGCATTCGCTGACATCACTGTAAATTTCTCCGCACTGCCAAAAATCAGGCAGCCAGAGCAGAGTTAATTCAGTAAATAAATTATCGTTCTCATATATTTACATGCTGTAATTCAGAACTGAAGCCTGAGGGTACACAGAACTATTGTGGTGTCTTGCTGTTGTACTCAAAGTATTTGATTTTGCTAAATCTTATGTAGCACCCATTACAAGTATCCACTGTCTATAGTGGGTAGGTTCATTCCCCTGGGAAGTACCCTGTTATGGAAGATGACGATACAACCGCAGACTATCTGAAGCCAGTGGTGCCTTTGAAGGATCTGAGGAGTGAGACTGTGGAGGAAAGTATAGCAGTATCAAAAGTTAAAGCTCATTGAGGCAACAGTCATAACATCTCTGCTTTGCATGTAGGGTATCTGGATTACTTACAAGGCCATTGAACTGGTTTTGTCTGGGATAGAGTTAAGTTTCTTCATAGTAGCTAGTATGGGGCTGGTTTAGATTTGCACTGAAAACAGTGTTGATAATACAGGTGATGTTTTTGTTGCTGCTGAGTAGTGCTTACACAGAGTCAAGGCCTTTTCTGCTCCTCAGACTGCTCCTCCAGAAAGTAGGCTGAGGATGCACAAGAAGTTGAGAAGGGACACAGCTGGGACAGCTGGCCCTAACTGACCAAAGGGATTTTCCATACCACATGACGTTATGCTCAGCAATAAAACTAAGGGGGAAGTTTGAGGGGGTGGGGGCAGCACTGCTTGGGGACTGGCTGGACATCAGTCTGTTGGTGGTGAGCAATTGTTTTCATTTGCATCACTTATCTTTCTTGGATTTTATTTTTCTCTCCCTGTGTTATTTTTCCTCTTTTCATCATCATAATCATTATTATTACTATTATTATTGTTGTTGTTATTTCTTTATTATTATTAAACTGTTTTTAACTCAACCCATGTTCTCACTTTTACCCTTCAGATTCTCTCCCCCATCCCACTGAGGGGGAGAGAGTCAGCAGCTGTGTGGTGTTTAGTTGCTGGCTGGGGTTAAACCATGACAGCCATGTTCAGAACCATGTTAGGAAAGATTACGGAAATGCACAGGAGCCATTGGACATGAGAAAACACTAGACACTGAAAACACTAGAAACTGAAATCCAAAAATCAATGAATTTGCCAGGCAGTCAGGCAAGGATGGAAACAAGACAACTTGACTACTCAGTCCAGTGCCTAATGTCAGACAAGTACCTAGGAAAGCAATCTTTCGTTAATCAAAAATTTATAATGCTCTTGTCATTGTCAGCCTGGGAGCTAATGATTGCCTCTAGTTGAATGTTAAAAAATGTCTACTAGCACAAAGAAACAATTTGCTTGTGACAGAAAAAACAATGGGAGAAGATAGTTTACAATGCTTTACTTACATTTGAAATAACTTTAACTACCTGAATAAGTGAGATTCCAAAGGCAATGTAGGAGAATATGACCTTCTATCAATTCCACATTTCTTTTTCTAAGTGTGGAAGAACAGTACAAGAAAAAAATTAAAGTACAGTTAAATATATATATATATGTATGTGCATGAGTGTATACATACATAAATATAGGCACACAGCCAGTATCACTACACTTGTGCTACTTCTATCAAATGGCACAACCATATCTGATGGTAGGAATTTCAAATCCTTCCCCAAACCGGAACGGAAATGCCAGTACTTCATTTTGCTTGTAAGCCTTTCCTCTAACGTCATCACACTTTTTTTTTTGGGAGGGGGGGTGCCGTCCCCTTTGAGTAGCACTTTCTGTATTCCACTGTACAGATTCTTAGTGTAAGTACTGTGACAAGCACACAGGCATCATCAGTAGCTACAGTCACTACACATGGAGATATCGGTAACCTCCCAGTTGCAGCCCAGGAGAGAACAGCTTCTCCCTCCCCTCATCACTCACATGGACAAATGAGCAGGGATGGGCTTCTGCGCCAGATGTTTCTCTGCTGCAACCTATCTCATTTCAAATCTTGACATTCCCTTTCTCATTGTTACTGGTAACTGCCGCAGACATGGGGAAACAGAAGAACTTGTTTCAGATACTTTCTCTTAATTGAATTCATGGATTGCAATAGATGATATCCAAGTTATATTTAAACTGAAAAAAAACCCCAAACCTGCACCATTGAAGAATCAATCCTAGCTCTCAATAGCTCTTCCTAAACATACAGGAAAATGTTAGTCCAGGATCACGTTATTGCAGTCTTTTGGGGGCAGACAGGGTCATCACTCTGGATCCTGCTCCTGTTCACTGGAGGAGATGCTTTCCCTTTGATCCCAGAGTAACTGTATTACAACAGTGCAAATTCAGTGGTAAAACCATCACATTATTGCAATTTAAGGTTGGTGAATCAGCTGAATCGTGGTAAATCATCACATATTCTTGTCTCAAAAATTTGATAAAACATGTTCACTTAATCTTTTTTATCTGAACTTTAAAGGAATATATTCTTTTATTTTGCCTTAGATGCCACAAAAGTTTATTCATAATACTACATTCTTTGATGTGTAGTCACATCATTAAAGAATACACAGCACTCAAAGTCTCACAAAAATATGTAAGTGATATCTTAAAATGCTGTACCTCTACCTAATCAGCACTGCTGCTGATTCAGGTCTGTGTGTGATTTGGACATGATTCTCAACAAAAAAAAAACATTTTCTAGGTGTTAGCACAGATGACAAAAGTAAGAGAGAGGTTATTTTTGTGGAGACAGCACTGCTCTGGGACACCAGACCAAGTGTTAGTGCCCTGTATCATCCGCAGAGCTTCCCACAGAGTTTCCATTTGACTTCAGGCTAGGTTCTTCACCTACCCTGTGATTCAGTTCCCCAGGCACAAAATAAAGACATTTTCTTATCTCGCTGGGATGCTATAATGACAGAACTGAGTAACTGTGATATGCTTACATGCTAGAGCAGACAGCCACGGAAGTACTTAGACCGACAGTAAGACATACAACCCAAAAGTTTAACTCAAATTATCTGATACATTCTAAGGGCTCTTATCTTAAAAGGGAAGCCTTTCCATAAGCAAACCAAATGATCTAGTCTCAGGCTAACTAGGCTTTCTTCTTTCCTTTGAACAGGTTTCAAAGTAAAACAAGATAAGCAGAAGCTCCTTAGAGGACCTCTCTTCACAGAGAGCTGGGATGTGACAAGAAGCGCAAAGTATCTCTAATTTCAGGAGCAAAAGCTTTAGTTTGGAAGGGTGAGATGTAGTGTTTACACCCACAATAGATAAAAGAAAGAAATTCCCCAGTCCTCAGGGGATGTGCCACAGGGAATTTTTTTCCCTTTGTTTTTCCCTTAGTTTTAAGTATACACAGACGCCAATCAATGAAATATTTATCCTACAGGCATTTACTGAAGAATTTGCATAAAGGACTAAAACATACACCTTTGCTTTGTCTTCAGACATGGACACATTTGTGTGTAATTTATAGCTGCTACTAAATAAATGAATCACTTGAAAATTATTTTTTATTAATTAATTAGCACAAAAAATATACCACTAGTAAGTTTTTACAAGAGTTGTTTTGTCTGAAAACTGTTACTTATTCTAATTTTAATGCCTGTCATGTTTGGGGTTTTTTTTGACAAAATAATGACAATATTGAAGTATGAAAGAACATTTCTACAAAAAGTATTTTTAAAAGTCAGGATTTCTATCATGTACTGAAATATTACTTACATTTTGTTGAATGATAACCTCATCTTACTCTCCATTAAGTAACGTATAGGTTAACATTTGTGTATGAATATTTTCTTTAGAGAGAGACAAATAATTTTCTCAGTAAATTTAGCAAGTTTTTCTATTTTGTGAATGACTGCAAACTGATTATTCTTTCCTACAGAAAGGCATTTTCCTGAACTGTAGACTGTCTTAATGATTTGCTTTAAGTATTTGATACTCGATACTGAGGCAATTCCCCATCTCAACTAATATTACATGCGCTATCTTCTCTGCAATGACACACAGTAATTGTGTGTGTGCTCAAACTCCTGTCTCAGTCAGTTAATCATTTTTGTACCAAATCTCTCTGGAGAGACTTATAGCACCTGCCAGTAGTCCTCTCTCTATAAAAGTAGACTAATAGCCATCGTTGTTCTTCAGCACACACTGAAGAAAAACAGTTATAGCTTAACAGGTCAGTCATGTTTTTATGTTATTTCACAAGTTCATGTCCCATCAATACCAACTGTGAATCAGCCTCATCGCCTGATATATTTACTGTTCTGCAGGTAATCAGAGATTGGTATGTCATCCTACTGCTGCTTTGCCACTTGGGTGGATCTGAAGTGTATCTTATGAGGTCACAGATCTATTGTCCCAGAAAAACAGCATGAAGCAGTTAACTTGATGTAGAAGTGTTATTAAGCCAGGAAGAAAGTTCAGCAAGGGATGATACAGTCCAAGTTACAGTGAGAAATGCTGTTTTTTTCTGTTCCTCATTTTTAGGGGAGGGTTGGGGAGTAGGGAAGAGGTGTCAGAACCCATCTGCATAAGCACGTTTTGATAAGCTGCTCGACATCTTTCAGTCTCAAAAAAAGGCTCAACTCTCTATCTCTGCCCAAAATTTCAAAAAATTAATGCAGCAGCTGTATAATAGAACATAATGACAATAAAACCAACATAATTTATAGAATTTAAGTACCTGATCTTGACTTACTAAAATGAGACTATTAGTCTAGATATGGAGCAAAGTTTTGCCCCGAATTTAATAAGATCTGTAGCTTGTGATACCTCCTGCATTCACAGTTGGCAGTGAGGAGCATGACATGCAGCACTTGGCTGGTCCAACAATGAGAAAGTTAAACAAACATCAGTCTGGTCCAACAGATCTCAACAAAATAACTAACTCTGACTGAGCATTTGTCATTTAGGAACACTGTTACACATTGAGTAACATAAATACAAGGGAAGAATATGCTATGTCTTCCTTTACCTGTCATTAAACACCCTCAGATATCCATATATGGGAGGGCAAGCACAAAAAAACCCAAAGAATATTTATTGCAACTGTAAATCTCCTAATTTAATCTCCTAGAAGACTATGTTATCTAGAAAAAAGTAAGAAAAGATTCCTTCCACTTTTCCTTCTCTCATATTGCCTAGTTATCCTAAAGCAAAACAAGTCTCTACTAGAAGACTTAGCTTTTCAGATAAAACTCTAGAAATACAAACATTTCTTATAAAATATTTAAATTTAGAGTTCAATAGGGAGCTTTATTCCTGCTATCTAATGCTTTTAAAATGCTGAGGAAAAGTTGCCCTCTCCATTAAAATCCATTAAATTAATTTAAATTTAAAACTCCTGTAAATGAATTGCGTGTGCTCTTTTGAGACGTTCCCCTACTCTGTCATGCCGACATGCCCCGGGATGTGTGAGTTCAACCAGCTCAGCCCAAATCTACTGCAAAATGTCCTGTAAACGTGGCAGCTGGTAATGATAGGCCTGACATCCAGGAGGAAATTAGCATCGCCTAAACTGAATTAGTCTAATGAAACATGATGTAACAATCACAGGAACTTTTTCTCTGAGGCTGACAAAGTAAGGCCCTGAGCTCCTCCACCTTCCCTTGCCCCTAATTGAGCGCGGGTAATGAATAAACATGTTAACCAGCTCCATTCTTCCTGCTGGTTTTCATGGCGGCTGGGCCTGCGGCCTGCACACCATTGTTTAATGGAAGGGTGCAGGACACAGACTGAAGGATTGCTACCCAGATGTTTCAAGCCACCCACAGAAAGTCATCAATGGGCTATAAATTTGTGAGGGGAGAGGAAGATTTGCAAAAGAATTGGAGGCAGCCACGGGGAGAAGCTTGAATAAAAGGAGCTCTGCTGGTGGTAGGGTACCAATAGGTGGACAGGCTGAGGGCTTTCCTGTGGCAATCTGTTCCCTGCTAGCCATGAATTTTAACTAGCTGTACGCAGAGTGATTGCTTTACTTGTTTAGGCTTCTCGTTTTATTGACACACAACCATGTAGTTAAACAAAGGTCAGAATTACGGAAATACCATAAACTGCCTACACACAACCATTCAGAGAAGGAAGTGGCTGGTTTACCGACACGGGGGGCTTTTTTAAATCCTTGTGCAATCGCATTGGGGATTTTCTTTTCTTTTCTCTTAAAATTCCACACCGTGTTAACTTCCATTAGTGATTACATTTTTCTCTTTATGTAAATAATACATGCTGCATTTTTCACATTTGTTTTAGGTATAAATTACAAAGAAGGAGACAATTCTAATTCTAGAAAACTTAAGAAAAAAAATTAGGTCCTGGTCCCACCATTTTTCTTCATACTGAGTAATAACACTTTCTCTACTAAAGTTCAGCCTGTAGACTCTTCAAACGCAAGAAAGGGCAAGCATTTTTATTTCATCGTAAACCAACCATGGTTGGATTGTACCAGTGAGACCCATGCATACGTGGATACCAGCACATCCTGCACCAGTGGGACTCTGCTGCCTTACTCTCCTCAGGCCTCACAGCTCCTCGTACTACTGAATCTACCTCCCACTACAGTCCAGTTTCTCCACTGGATTATTTTATACATACCCACTAATTATCCACTGATTTCCTATCACCTTTATAGGCAGCAGCAGCGGGGCAGAAGATCACTGCTGCCCTTTCCATCGGAGCTGCCTTGATAAGGGTGAGGTGTGTTCCTGAGATTATAGTCAAAGCAGGAATAGCCACGCCTGACTCCAATTTTCCTTAGATTTTCCTAGGGGATTTATTAGGTAAGAACAGAGGCTCTCTGGCTTTTACTCTGGTGCATCACTTCTCTGCATATCACATTGCAAGAAATTGTTGCCAAGGAATATGCCACCATGATCATCTTCTTGGGACTTTTCATGCAGGAGACAGTCCTTAGGTTTTATCTTTAACTGAAGAATCTTAAAAATTATCTGAAACTAAAATCAAGGAAAATCAGCATGATATTAAAGCTTAAGAAAGTTCCAATAGATGAACTAAAATTTGTAATATAATACAACTTATATTAAAGGAAATTACACCAAGAGACAAACCCCTCCTGGTACAATGCTCTCCAGATGATCAATAAAAGCAGGGTATTGTGTCATGGAAGTCTGACCGGTATAGTTGCAGAGGAGGCCTGTGCAGTTCATAACAAAAGCCCTTTGGGGACAGACATCCTTGTTTCTAAACAGTGTTATTTATCATCAGAAAGGCAAAAACCTGTTATGAAACACAGTATCTGACATTAGGGCATATGCATATATACTAGATTGAAATACCTTAAAACATTTGACTTGAAACTAAGGAAGTGCATATTAGAGGTATCTGTTTAATTTACAGCAAAGAATGCAGATTGTTCACTTCGTATGAGGTCTCACCCTGAAGACGCCATACAAGACGACATGATTGCATGACAGAGCACAAATGTCACGCCAACAACCAGTGCCCTTTGGCCATAATACCAATAATATGATCTGAAGGTTCACAGCCAAGATGAACATAACCAAAGATCCCAGTTGTACCAGTTAAACACATGTTCTTTGAATTTTACGGAGCATCAAGTTAGCTGATATTTTAAGTTAGAAAAGCACAGCCAGCACTGGCTATGTAAGGTTTCCTTTCCTTCTTTAGAAAAAAAAACAGCCTAAAAATCCTTTCAGTTTTCACTGAATATAAACAAACAGACAAACAAATAAACCACTAGACTGGATCTTGAGGACAAATAATTTATAGTATTTGTAGTCTTCAAGCCCAAGATGCTGTGACTGTGCATGATGTTCCCTATCCCATTATGTGTCTTCTACAAGCAAACTCAGTGGCTGAGGTTGAGTTTTCAGGTTATTTTTAAAACCTGCATTTTGCATTGAGGGTAAGATTTTTAAGGACAAGACATTTTGAAGTACATTACATCTGACTCAAGCCAGCAATTAATTTCTCTGCGGTCTTACTGGATGAAAAGGAAGTCTTGGGTGAACCTGTTCTCTTTAATCACAGTGAAATAATACTCTTTGATTTTCAGTGCATGTCATTCACAGTTATTTATAGGACAATGCTGGAAGTCAAAACAGTCATCAAGGGTTAGCAGATATTAGACTTAACATCATACGTTTTCATTAATGGGCTTAAATGAACAAGTAAAGAAATACTCCAGTGATTAAGGCTATTAGAAAACTAGTCACTCATATCAGCCACCAAACACGAGTCTCAAATTTCCATTAAAAAAGTATTTTCTGTCTTAATGAATGATTATTTGGTCGCAATATGATTTTCTGAAAACAGCTAAATTATGATGCATCACTAAGTACTGATGGCTCAAAAATTTAATTGCCTGTGTCAGACTCTTTTCCTAAAAAGCAGGCACTAGAATTGAAGCAGCTAAAACTATTACTTCTACAAATATAGCTGGTTTTAAGCAACATTACAGTCTTTTAAAAGCCCATTGCCATCTGCTCTGTCAAAGTAATAAATGAAGAAGTTGGATTTACATGTGGCACTCTGTTAAATGAGGTAAAGTTCAGGACAGAGTTTCACTTCCCAGCAGATGGGGATCTCCCAGCAGGGATGGAAGTCAACAAAGAGGGTAGCAGGGGGTTTCCATAAATTCATGTGATCCCTGGGCAGAACTAAATGGATTAAATAACAAGGACTCTAGGAGTTAAGCTGTATCTTGTTATACTAAGATGTCTCTGCATATTAGGTACACAACAGTTATTCATCCTTTCTTGATACAAGAATTGTATCAAGAATTCTTGAAAACAAGCTAACCTTTTTCTTTGAGTTTTGAGCTTGTTTTGCCTTGTGTCTTCTTTCGGAACTGCAAAGTGCAAGACAAAATATAAATCTCTTCTGCACAATAAGAAGATATTGAAAAGTCTATATTCTCATAGAGAAATGCAAAAAGTATCTGTGGGTACTATTCAATGGTTTCACTCAATTGTCCTGAAAATGCTACCATTCATTGTTCATTAATATTTGTGCCACAGAGACTTATTGGTAGAGATTGTTAAAAGTCTTTTTCTTCTTATTTATCTTTTTTACTGGAAAATTGGACAATTTTGCTACAGAAGTTTCCCTTGTTTTGCAAACCTCTATTTATCACCCAGATTCATTGAACTCCAGGAATTTCACAATTAAACTGTAGTGTTTAAAGAAAGAAAATACACATGGGAAAATGCTTGGATGAGTATCACATATATCTTTAAAGTTATTTGTATGTATGTGGGAAAAGAAATCTGTATTGAGAGTTTGGGGTTTTATTTTAGGATCATTGAGCTTGAACAAAAATTGAATAGGCAGTATTATAATGCATTACAGTGAACAGATATGTTTGCCTTTGAATAGACTTTCATGTTTGCTTTTGACAGCATTCCAAAATAAGTCTCTTGAATTTTTTATGCTTTGCCTGACATGTCTTCTGACATTCTTTGTAACAAGCACCTGACTGGAGTGAGAGTTTTGAGCTTGGGTTGTTTATTTGTTTGTTTGTTTAAATATACTTTGTCTGAAATTGTTTAGTTATTTGCATTGTGGGGCTGCGTTATCAAGATCACTGCTTCCTTTACCATAGCATGGCAAGGATGTTCTTTTTTTCGCTGTTTCATTGTGTTGGATTTTCAGGAGATGAAAAGCAAAATTTGCCTTCTTATGGTTTCTGTAGGTCCTATAAATTGGGTATTTGCAGTGCAGCTGATTTGGGATGTTGTATTTCACTCAATTCCAACTGAGGCAAACATAAAGAAAGAAAAAGTATTTGCTCCTGTAGCAGAAGTAACAGACATTTATTTAGTCTGAATGGTATTTTAATTAAGCAAAATGATTTGAAATTATACCTGGTGTTTATATAGAGAGGTGTATGGTTTTAGGCATAATACAGATGTATGCACATCCACACAAATATATACCTGTACACGAGTTTCTGATGGTTTTAATTAGAGACATCACTATGGGGCCTATGTCACCTGATTGTCTGACTGCTGAAAAATAGTTTCTTTACTTAGGAATGATGATTGATTAAATAATATAGAATATTAATGTTCATATTAATATATGAACATTACAGATCTAAACATTATTGTTTATGTACTTTTCTGTTATAACAGCCTTTTGTACATTTTCTGAGACAAAACTTGGTGCAGGAGAATGCTTTTCCTGAGAAGGAAACATATTTCCAAAAGTCCTTTGTTAAGATAACAGGCTAGTAATTCTACCCCCATCAGACATGTTTTTCCCATATTACCAAGTCTTAGCATGTAAAAGAAGTTTAGGGGGAGGATCTCTTTGTCAAAATGAGTTAACTTCATCGTAACCTCAACCAAAATTCTGGAACACATTCATTTTCACGTCTCCTCTAAAAGTGTATGGCAATTTGAACCAGCGTTAACTTTGAACTGCCTGCCTTTGGGTCTCCTGAGAAAGAAAAAAAAAAGTCCAGCAGAAGAGTGTAAGCTGATAGAAATAGATTGCCCAGTCTCTGTAGCAGTAAGATCAATTTTCTACTGCAGAAAAATGGTGCGCTGTTCCATGCCCAAACACGCGGTGGGATATTGCCAGCTGATTTGCCGATGAGCATCTACAGACAAGATAACAGTGACATGGGGGTAGAGTCAGGCTACGAGCTTTGAACCTCTTGCACATTTCTGTTTTCACACTCAGTTGGGCTGTCTTTTATGTCTGTCTCCCTGATTCCTAGTATTACCCTCATTATGGGTAGGTGGGAGAGTAATTACAGTTTGGACATTGAAATATGTCCTTCTGCTCCTATTTTGTTTGCAATATGCATATCTATTTCAAAGAATACTTTTGAAAGCCTCATCTCTTTTTTTTTTTTTTTTTTGAGAAATCTGCAACAATAGAAAGATGGGTCTTTTATTTGCTTCCCCTGAAGTCAGCATCAAGCTCCTATTGTTTTCAGAAATGATCAAGTTCATGACATGTTTACAACACCATACAAAGGGAAGGCAGAAAACATAACAAAAGTATAAATATCTCTATACACCTATCTATACATAAAAGTAAAAACTTTTAAAGCAGTGTGTTTGTTCCTATTTCAAGAAATACACAAATGTTCCTATTAACATCTGAATGCACTGTATTGCATTGTTTGACTGAAAGGGAAGGAAAAGAAAAGCAACAGAAAGTTTGAGAGTGCTTGAAAAGTGTGATACAAGATTGTGCAGTGCTAGAGAAGGGAATATCGAAGACAGGATTGGATCCTGAAGTCATTTTGTGAAAGTCTCTTTGTGTGGACTTCTTCAGAGACTGTGGGGCTGTCTCAGAGCATCTCCCTGACTTCAGAGTGTATCTGAGCTGCGGATCTTCACAGGAACCACAGATAAAAGCTCACATAGCAGCTTAGTCCCTGCATGCACTTAAGGCACCATGTCCTGAGGTCTCTCCAGTTACTTTTTGGAATGTCTTCCTAGTCTGATTGCATTTTTAGCAGTGTCCTGCTTCTATTAGTCTCAAAAGCCCATGCTCCAGCATCATGTGCTTTTATTCACTGACATGGACTATTTTGAAGTGACTACCAATTTGTCAAATCCCCATGAATGTCTGTTGTTGTCAAAAGTGCCAGGAAGCTTAGTTCATGTCTGAGTGTCACAGCATTTACCTCTTCAGGCACCCTCCTGTCTTTTGTAGTTTCTTAGCCCTCACCATATATCTTCCAAATGCGTATTACAGCTGGGAAAAAGGGCAGCCATGGGTTACAATTGATAGTCCTGGTATTTTTATGCTGCGATGTAAAAAAAAAAATAATTACCCTGTCATTTTCCCCTTGGAATAGTCCATGATACCATAAGTAGGGGTACTTTCAAAACTTCCACAGTTATTGACTCTCAGTTCTTCATAACAAAATCTGATATTTTGCTCTTCTGTGTCAATACTATGTATTTTTGCCTTAAAATTATTGAATATTAATAGTGCAATCCAATTCATTTTGTTCAGAAAACAATGCATTTAAATTCTACCTCCCCTTTGGAAAAAGGAGGGTTCCAGCTTAGGCTTTGTTTACATTTTCATCAAGCTATTTTTAAATGCCCTGGATTAGACTCACACAAAGACTCAGGCAATGGTGAGAAATACAGGTCACATCTTCGAGACACCTTTCTTTTTATTAGGACCCGCCACCCTAAGTGAAATTAAATTAGATGTCTTGTACAGAAGACATGAACAACACAGTTTCAAAGGAGCTTCCAAAAAAAAAAGCTTAGTCACGAGGATATAGATTGCTCTGAGGTGACAGAGTTTGGGTATTAAGGTAGTCGTTTAGACGTTAGGCATCATCAAGACTTAGGTAAATACATGCACAGACAGGGGCAGGGCTTCAAGAAACATCACAGGCAGATACCTACCTATTTTGGTCCCTCAAGCACTGAGATGCAGAAAATATATGCTTAAGGTTATTAAAATCTTGTGCTAGACCTCCAAATTAGTCAGCAAGGTCTAAACTCTGTCCTAGTGTTTTAACAGAATTAACCTTAAATTGCTTCAAGTGTCAACTTCTACTTTAACAGAGGTGACCTGTGCAAAATGATCCAAATATTGCCATATTAAGGTGGAAGCCAGCAGTTTCAATATTATTTCAAACAGAAAGATTGAAACAAACAAACAAAAAAAATCAACCACTTTTTAAAGACAGCGGGTACCCAAACATTTCTTTGGTATTTTAATTATTGTTTATGTTTTTTCCCTAGGGTCAAATTTCTCTTTACATAGTACATACAGAACTACATTGAATTTGCTGACAAATGCTATATGCAATGTGACAAAGCTGCAAAATAAAGGAGTTAATGTAGTCTTAAATAAGATGTTCATGGAAGACCTTTTACTTTTTAGTTGGCAGATTCCATTGCTTTGACTCAGTGCAAATGTGTAAAACAAGTTTCAGATGTAACCCACATTATGGTGTCAGGTTAAAAGAAAAATATCTTATCCAAAAGTGTGCAAAGAATTAAAACAATATCTTTCCTCAGCTGGCTACTTAGGAGCAAGATGCTGAAAAGTAGAATTATCACTTCTTAGAAGCAGCTTTTTTTAAATTAGTTTGTAATTCCAGGGTGAAATAAATGTAAGTTTTACTGTTCTAAAAGATAAATGTATTTAGAAATATAAAAACAGGAAAAAATTATTTTGAAGTGTTCCTGAAGTTACTTTCTGAAACCATGAAGTATAGATTTTAAACTTAACAGGAATTCTCAGTAAAATTCATTTCACTTCATATATTGCAGATCAAGGACAGAATTGATTCAACCATCCTATACGCTGTTCACGATTTTTCATCCAGAGATGGTTATTCATAGTTAATATGAATTTTCACATGCACAATAAAATGGAAGAAAAACATATAAACACTTTCCGTAACTGAGGTAAGCCTTTCATCATGAACTTTCCACTCAGCATGGGTGACCAGAACCTAGGAAATGTGATTGTTTTATCAACATTGACCATAAATATCCATTTACACAGAAGTAAGTTCAGAACAAATCCGGTAAAGCCCACGAACACACTCTGGATTTTCAGCAGCCTAAATGGCAGTTGAAGTGTATCCCTGGCTGCCCCTGACAGCTTTTCACTTAAGTGTTATTTAAAACAAATTTCCAGTGCAATAAAGCCTCTCCCCTCTGCAAACGTAAATTATATTTAATATGCCTGGGAACAAGTACAACTGCCAAAGTCTGAAGCAAGCCAGCCTTTATGACTTCAGTCCGTTCTCAGCCCTTGATTACAATTTGATTTCCTTTGGCATCAAAAGACAAACTATTTTAGTGAACAATGTTCTTCCTTTACCAGGAGTGAGCTCTAGTTACTTGGCAGAGGGCCTATTTACTTGCAGACAACATGTCCAACCTCCCAGCAATAGCAGACCCGTGGACTTTGATTTAAAGCAGCACAAAGTAAGAAAAACAGAACAGAATGTATATTGCTCACTTGAGAGGCTTATTGTTTAAACGGCCTACTTATCATTAGACAGTGCTCCAATCCTCAACACTTTCTTTTGTGTACTTTATGTCAGACATATGGCCACGTTGGGATGCTGACAGCAGTTTTAACACTGCTGCACTATACATACTACTTGCAATTTGTTCTATCTTATAGTCGGGGCTTTCTTCAAAGAAGAAAGTGTATTTTAAACGCTGCAGTTAATAACTGTAACCGTCTGACAAGAAGACATAAAAGTGATGTGCTTGGAATGACGGCAGAGTTCATTCATCTGCACTGGGAGCCTCGTAGATGTTAAAGCATTCAAAATGAAGCATCTATTATTGTAAGAAATGAAACCCACAAAGGCTCCTGAATTCAGTAACACAAAATAAAATGTTCCCATACTCTTAACTCCCCCCTCCCCCTCCACGTCACAAGGAAAAAAAAAAACAAACAAACAAACAAAAACCCATAGGCACAAATTTCACTCAGCCTTTTAGTTTACCTCCACTTTTGGGTAACCGTATATCTCCCTCGGGCTTGCAATAGCTCGCTTTTCCCCTTCTCATCACTATCTGAGCACCAAGAATGCCCTTTTACCTCTTTTTCCTGTTTGTTTGTTTTACTTAAGTACCTTAAACCCGATAGAGTGATCAGGAGGGAAGAGCCAACACTCAGGTCTCAGGCAGTCCTGCCCGCCCCGTCCAGGCAGGAGCCTTCCTGCCTCCAGAACAGCACCAGGGCACCAGGGCTTCCTTGCTCTTTCCCCACAGTCTTCCCCGGGGCCAAGGTGCCTCCTGAACGGATTAGGCTCCTCTTTGATTTCAGCTGAATTCTACACCTTACCAGACCTTATCAGCTCCGCTGTAGAACAAGAAGCTTCCAACAGAAAAATAGTTCTTCCATTAGAAAATGTTGTTTCGTTCACAGGAAAAAAAAACAAAACCAACATGTGAGGAAACATTCTGATTAAGGTACTGTTTTGTTTAAAAAAATCTGATAAAAAATATTGATAATGTCAAAACTGTATTTCATTTGTAATGATTTTTTTTTAGTCAAAAGTGGAATAAAAACATTACAGGTCTGATTCAGAGCACAATATTTCAATGCTCTCAAAGCAGAACATACCCGTTGGTCCCCATTATTTTGTCAAAATTTAAGTCAATTTTTGAATTTAAAAAACCCACTTAAATCTCAGAATTTCCCAAAGAATTGACATTACAAAGTTCAACCATCTTCTCTCAAGATCAAAATCCAGCTGAACAGAAGAATGAGATTATACAACCCAACCTCCTTCACTACTATAGCAAAGAGGCACTAGACTGAAACAGAAATAAACATCACATAATTATAATACCAGGTAAAACAATCAAAATAACTGGGAAAATGATATGTTTACATATTGTGTTGAAAAATTCAAAAGTACATCAATGAGGAAAAGGAGGAAGGAGAAGACAGGGGATTATATATGTGTCT
This sequence comes from Charadrius vociferus, assembly GCF_000708025.1. Taxonomy (NCBI): domain Eukaryota; kingdom Metazoa; phylum Chordata; class Aves; order Charadriiformes; family Charadriidae; genus Charadrius; species Charadrius vociferus. The sequence continues at coordinate 4,409,061 of NW_009650084.1, forward strand.
GAACTATTATTGATAGCAAAACTGAAGTTGCATAAGATCATTAAGGTCTTGAGCATTGTGTCACTGTCATGACAAATAACAAATAAGGTCTGGGGAAAAAATAAATGTCTCCTGTGCACTCTGAAGATTGTCATAAGTAATAAAAGGAAAGTGCAGCTGGGTGTGCATTCTGAGAACATGTTCATTGTCAGTCTGCCGGAGTAGAACAAGAAGGTAGGCTGGAAGGAAATAATGTTATTATATCTCAGCTGGAAAATTCCTGTAATATTTAAGGGAAAATATTAGAAAAAAAAATCTACAGGGATTTTTTAACCGTTCCCAGATTCATTGAGAAATAAGAGTAATATAGGGTAATTAAAAAATGCTGAAGGATTATTACTGTGTAGGTTTTAGGATAAGTTTTGTAGAAGTTTTATTTATTTTATATGGAATCTTACTGAGTTAACCCCAATGAAATATGGCAGATTTGACTTGCTGGCTTAACTCTCAGAAATCTCTGGATCGCTTGTTGGTTCCAGAAAACAGGAATAATTGGAGAATTGCTACATTGTGGCCTTATTCTGTTTTCCATTGCTTTAGCCCTTAAACATGGGCATAGTAAGATACCTCAAAAACTAGCTAAGCAGGATTGTGCACAATTTAACAAAGAGTAACATTCAGAATCAATGCTTATGCCCCTGTCACACCGACATGATCTATGTGAAGTACCAGTTGACGTTTCTGTGTTGCGAGACAGATTGTCAGGCATGAATTTACTCTAAGGGCATTTATGTCTAGTTTTCCCTATCAGTGAAAAACCACAGAAAGTCACAGAAACCATCAAGTAGATGCTTTCTTGGATCACTCACCTGTGCTTTGAGAGACCTGAATCTAAATAATCTGTCTTGTAACTTCACAGAGGCAGTAATCTGAACTCACTTTAAAAGAGATTGCCCTTAGCAGTTAGTTACTGAATATTATGTTACCAGTCCATGTCATTCTCCCAGTTAGAGGAATTCCGTTTTGCTCACCGGGCCACAGATAGAGAGAGTTGCTGTCCCCCAGTGCTTAAGACGCATACTCAACATGCTGGTGCAAGTCCCAGTTCCAATAACTACCTCATCGCTTTCATGAAATAAACCTCCAACAGCTTGATGGCTGGAGTTTTCACCAAGTTGAATATGAAGTCTTGTCATCAAAAAAAGGACTTGGATACAGTTTGTTACAGTCAGCTTGAAGATGCTACTGTCAAGGACAAAAAACAAAAATTGACACAAGAAGAGTACGTTATGTATGTTCAATCCATCAAGCTCACAGGAGACAGAAGTAGATGAATGGAGGATTTGAGTAGCTGTGTTTTGAAGGCTGAGAAGCTTTTGTTTCAGTTAGGAAATCTATTGTGGGATGGTCAGCAGGCTCAGTGGCTATCTAAGTCACTATCAAAGCAGCGTACACTTAAACACTCAAACTTTAAGAAGGTATTGAAGTGGATCAATGCAGCTGAGGATGACTTTGAGGATGTCAGCCATGCCTAAAGGTGAACCTGGGCACTTCTTGGGGCGAGGTAGGTGCCTTACATCTTTCAGACTCTGGATTGCAGATGACAACCGTTCCTCCACATACAGAAGTGCAAAGTTAATAAATGAACTTTAAATAATGATTTGGACAAGGACAAAAGAAAGCTAAAAACGAGCTAGCTCAATATGCTACTCTGCATCCTCCCTATCACGCTGGTCTCCATCAGCCTCAAAAATACTCTTTTCTCATGTTTCCAAAGCTCATTCACATTCTAAGCAAAGAAGAAAATTACAATAACACCACCATTTTAAAACTTCAAATACAAGAGCCAAATTCATCCCTGATGTGATCTCATTAGCTTAATGAGATTACACCAGGGATGTAATTGTCCCAAGGACTAAATTAAATGAACAGTAATATATGTTTTTTGTAAAATCCTATAATATGCTTTCATTAACTTTGTTCCCCTAACCACATATTTAACCTCTTTTCCTCTCTCCACTCATTGTCAGTGTAAATACATCTCATCACCTAGGTAAGATTAAGCACATTAACTACATGAAGGAGTCAGAATGCTGAATTTACCTATTAATCTTTTCTCCCACCCTCTTAATGGACTGATTTCAACTACATGAACCAAAAAGCAAATATTGCTTCTCCCCATAATGAAAAGTTTAAAAAAAAGCATTAGGTACCAGGTGCATTTTTTAATTATATTTTTTTCTTCATTCTCTCTCCCTCTCTATCTCCTTCAAACTGGCAAAAATCCAGTGACTGTTTTGCTGCATCATGTACGAAATGTTTCGCTTCATTGTAATACCAAAGCTGCAATCCTTCTTTCAAACTGTGACTATTAATATTTATTTCATCCTCTGGCTTTCCTGAGCCAAAGCAAATGAACTGTGGCCTCATTGAAATGATACGGTCTCTTGACCCTTTGTGCAGTTTAAAATGATGTAACCTGAACCATTTTAATCTGAGGGCTGGAACAAGTCAAAAGCTGTAATGAGTTCAGGACACCTCAAGACATCAGAAGAGCTATCTTGCCATAAAAGATGCATTTTTTGCATACAGAAGCTATAACATCATATACCTCATGGGTGACACAGACATAAAAAAACTGCCCAGTAGCTGATTTTTCCACCTCTTCCCAGTGATGACTTCAGAGACCAGATCTTGCACAAGGTATGAAATAGTTGATAGTAAAAGTGACACCAGAGTTAAACACCTCTGACAACTTTTCCAACAGAATAAACATTATAATGAGGGTTTAAACCTATGCAATTTCTAAATTGGCAGACAATTAACAGCTTCGGGGAAGTGCTGCCTTTCAGTGAGCTGCGTTTGCTACAGGTTTTGAAAATAACATGTTTGTCTCTCCAGCCTGGTCTGAGATGCCACTTCCAAAAATAACCTTCAGATATGTTTGGAGTTCCTTCCCACTTCCACTGTGATCACATCCAGAGATCTCATGGACTCCGCAGATCTCAGGCACATACTTTGACTCCACTGAAATCGGTGGAAAATTAATAAAATAAATCTTTACAAGTCAGTTTTGTTTTCTTTAAGACTTCTAAACATTTTATAAAATGAGAGGAGTCCAGTCTTACAAGTGCAAAAACTTAGGGATAACAATCCCAGCCATGAAAGCAATTAAACTAGGCACAAAGACTCTGCCCCAAATGTCAAATCCAAAGGATCATCCTATCTTTTATCAGTTTAAGAAACAGCTTCTGCTCATACTATGCAGTGGTGAGTTAGTGCTCTGTTCTCATCTGGAGAGCTAACAATCTAATGGCAGAGGAAAAAGGCAAATTAAACAAGGCAGAATGAATTCAGACTGCAGAGCATCCAGCAGAGCTGAACGTAACAAGCTTGAATTAAATAATTAGAATACCAAGGAAAAAAAAAACCTTAGAGAGCAAAGGGTGTTCTTGGTCACTGATTGCTATTTAAATTGGTTTGGCCTCTAACGATTTAGAGATGGTCAAAAATGCATAAATTTCCCCCAAGCTTTATGTGCTTGGCTGTGATGACTGAAGAAGGGAAAAAGTCCAATTTGCATAGTACATTTTTATAGATGGTTAAGCCTTTAAGTGGATTAATAAAGTCTAGTACTTTTAAAGGCATAAGTTTGTATTAAATGACAGGCATTCAAGTTAAAAATAAAATGAAAACAACATACACACACACTGATTAGAAACATGTACAACACCTATTTACCAAGGTTAAGGTCAAAGAGTTATTATAGTCAGATAACCAAAACATCTGCACAGGAAAAGCTTTCAAATTTCACCAAATTATGTATCAAATCATTTTATGGGTCTCGTGGTACTGTTGAAATCCTTGAAGACTGGAGTGTGCTGAAATAGCCTGCCAAGCTTGCAACTCCAGCTAAAACTCTTCTGATGGTTATTCACTTTCCAAGCAGGATGCTATTCAAGCTCTTCACTTTAACTATCTACCCCAAGACTTTTCCATTAAGTGATGAATTTATATTTTTTTTGTGACATGGTCTGAGATCGGAATAGGAGAAACAGAAAAATATTATCTGCCTTCAAACCCAAAAAACTAAATCCTATCATGCAAATTTCACCTCAAAGGGTTTTTTACCCATAGAGAAACTGTGCATTAAAGAATAAATTATGAACGTACTGGTGAGAATATTTTTTTTTTTTAGTTTCTGGTTAAATAAGAAAGAAATTTTGTGACCTACTTATAATTAATTTTTTATACATTTTTGACAAAATGAAAAAGAAAATAATTTGTAATTGGATGATTTTTTTTACATGAAACAAAGTGTTTTAATTTTAAAAATCATAAAAATAAACTCTATACCAAAATATCATTTTGAAAAGACAAAAAGCAAATATTTCATTTTTATGATGTTAAAATGAAAGCTACATTATCTTATAAAAAAAATCTATTATTTTAGGACAAAGCAACTTAACTAATGGGACAAAAATTCAGCAGATGTGATTCAAACCAACATTTTACAACTTTAAAAAGTGAAAACAAATAAAAGTCTTGCACCACTTTGGCAAACATTACTTTGGGTTACCTCTGTCAGCAGGCCAAAATTGTCATGGCATCCTCTTTGATGAGAACTGCCACGTATATGCAAATTACACATATATTTTGTAAAACAATGTAATTAACAAAAAAAGGAAAGTACCTGTAGTCTGCCAGTGTCTAGATTCACTATATTCATAGTTACAGCAGCAGACATGGTCTCAAATCAGTCTAATATTCCCTACTACTCTTCAGAGAAGTGATCTGAATGTCAGAATGACAGACTGAAATTTTCCCTTTATTTTTTTACCTATAAGTCAAGGCACTTTATACTATTTTTATGTATAGCTTTACTTATGTAATATGGCATTACTCAGGGTTTGACTTTTATAAGCACACAATGAAAAAGGAACATGCATTTCCATTACTTAAGGTGCCCACATTATATGCCCCAAATATAGAAAGGGCATATACCCCTCAAAAACATGTTACACAGATTTTTCTTTCTGAAGAAAAACATTTAATCAGTAACTGAATGTGAATCTTCAAAGCATAGGAAAAGAACCCTCAAAAAAAGGAACCATTCAAGAAAAATATAAAGCAGCAGGTATGGAGGGGGCCAAGGCCTCCCTCAGCCCCCAGAATTTCCCTGAAGAAGCTTGCTTAGTGCAAGCACCATGTCCTCCTTCTTTCAAACAATTAAACATCACATCTATATAGAAACACTAGTATCATAGAATTTGACATAGTGATCAATTTAGCTAAAAATACCTCAACAGAGCCTTTGAAAGGCAGTAATGTATCTAAGCTACTAATCAAAATAATAAATAGATATACAAAGTCACTGATGAACAGTATTTTAAAGGAGGAAAGTCAGTCTTAGGGAAGGCTCTTGTACTAGCAAAATTAAATTCAGGCCTATGGAGCACTGTTTCTTGGAGAGCATGGAAATGCCCTGGGGGGAAGTCAGTGCAGCCAGGGGTCCCATTTGCCTCGGTACCTCTGGTACCAATATCAACACTCCAGCTGTTTCCAGTCGTGTTCAGTGTGCACACAGTGAGGCTCTAAGCTACGACACCACGCTTTGTTTCCTAGCTTGTATTTGGAATGAGATCGCAAAGGGTTAGCCAAATGTTAGTCAGGTGGTGTCTGCTTTGGTTGCATAAGTTACTGTGACTATCTGGGAATCCCTGAGAAAGTCAAAGGAAACTGCTTTGTGGGCGTCGCTTCAAAGGGCTGGGATGGACAGTGTGCTGGATTCTTTTTCCCAACAGCATCTAAATTTATCTCCATTGTTCTTTTTTTTCTTTTTTTTCTGCTTAGTACTAAACCTGGATCTCTGCCAGCAAGGGACAACAATATCTTGACAGAGAACCTCATGCATCCCACACGGGTCATCTGCATTGTCCGGGATCCATGTGCATCAGAGATTACAACAGTGGAAAACAAAAGAATTACGCAACAGAAAGGTCTTGATGAGAGTAAACAAGAGAAACGTGACTTACTGCTGAAGCACTTTCCTGCCTGTAGTTGAAGCAGAGGGACAAGCGGAGGTCCACCCTTAAAATCTTCCCAGACAGTAACATAAAAATGCAGCGAATAAGCAACTGGAGTCTCATGTACTGTTGTCCGGTGTTTCTGTTTAGTCAGTACTGTTCCTTAGAGCAGAGATAAAGGAGTAAATCGTATGCAATTTCATACAAAAACATGCATTTGTTTTAAGATCCAGCCGATAACATTGATAAAGTCTTAGGTAAATTAAAAGTGTGTTACAAAAGTCAATGCTGGTTTATTCTAAAGGAAAATCAAGCACACCCGTGAGAGAGCTTGACTGAGAGGAAGACTGTGGGACCGTTCAAATCCTGCTCTGTTCTGAAAGAGGCCACTTGACCTCATGTTAGCCGTCAGAGCAGCGTGGCCAGCCTCAGCTAGCTCAGAGCCCTTGGCACAACTGCCCCTCTAAGCACCTGCTCTGCAAATGGTTCAGCTTGCCAAGGCTTAGCAGGCTCCCCAGCCCCAGTGATGCGTGCCCATGGCACCACTGCCTTCACTTTTAACCCTGCCTTTGGCTCTGCACATGTCAGCAATAGCTCATCCCAGCTCTGAAGGAAGGGGATTGCAAAGTAGGGAGTGTTAAGCCCGAGACCAGCTCCTGCTCACTCTCTTTCCTCCTGCAACTCATTGGCAGCAGCATATTGCTTCAGTGGGCACAAGTACTGCTCCATGTGGAAAGGGGACACCCAGCCAGAAACAAACTGAGAGTGGGGTTGAATATACAAAAAAAATTGATCGGGAGCTTATTATCCAGAAGTGTTTGGAAAGATGCTGCCTAGTGACCTAAGATGTCAGAAAGCCTCAAGGCACACCAAATACTATATGTTTCTTACCTGTCCCTATGCGTATATTGACTTTTTGGTATAGTCAGTCTGTAGTCTCTTGGGGGGAGGAGCTTGTGTTGCCTGTGCATGAGCCATGTTCTGAGATATCCCTAAGGACAGTTTAAGCTGAAAGCAATCAGACGTACCTCAAACATTGGATTTAAGCACAATTTAGGCATATATGACAAAGATGTAGTATTCTGAAAAGCCTTTTCAGCTGCTGTCTAATCCTGGAGCCACCTAAACTCCTTTGGTAAGTACATGGAGTTATGTGGTAGTCCAAAAGGCAGAGAGGTATCTCGGCTTTCACAGGACTAAGTCAACAAATAAGTTCTTCTTACCTAAACCAGATCAGAATAAAAATATCAGATGCTCATCTACCTATTTTGACATCATGATCCAATAAGCATTCTCAGATGATGTCTAGCACCCACACACAGCATTAGGACCCACACAAAGTATGCTGCTTCCCTTTATGATAAAACCTAGATTCAGCCACCTCCCTTATTGGAACAATACAAATCTACAACTCTCATCTCCCCTAGAGAATGTTAATGCCACCAGGATACAGATTATTCAAAATAATGGTAGTCTCAAACCAACGCTGTTGAAGCAGAGCCACTGTGCACAATAGTTAATTGTAGCCAGCAGGTGAAAAGAAGTGTTTATTCCCCTTTATTTGGCACTTGTGAGGCTGCATCCGCACTGTCTGGGTTTAGGCACCCCTCTGCAAGAAAGATATTGAGAGACATCTTGATGCTGAGCAAGTCCAGAGGAGAGGCAGCAAGTTGAATACACAGAATAAGAGGAGAGGATGAGAGAACTGGGTTTGTTCCGCCTTGAGAGGAGAAGTTGAAGGGGCAATCTCAATGCTCTCTGCATCTGCCAAATGGAAGGATGCAGAGATGACAGAGCCAGGCTTTTCCCAGAGGAAGAGCACTGAATATCTCACACACTTCTGGCATGAGAAACGATGGGCATAAGTTGGAAAACAGGAAATTCTCTTTAGAAGTAGTGGGGGTCGGAAATGTACCATGGAGATGGTCGGACGCCTGAGCAGGTCGCCCAGAAAGGCTGTGGAATCGCTGCCTTTGGAGATGATACTAAAAAATTTACTGCTTAAGTCTCCCAGCAACCTGGTTTAACTGAGCCTGCTCTGTGCAGGGGACTGGACATGACGAACTCGGAAGTCCCTTTTAACCTCAGTTTTTCTATGATCCTGTGATTTTATGAAAGGAAAGAACAACAGATGAAGCCTAGCTGTAACCTCATATTTGGAGCACTTGGTTTGCAACAGGAGATCTGAATTCTGGTCCCCAGAACTCTACTATATATGCATATATACACACACACACACAGAGGGAGGTGTTAAAGCTCCGTTAAAAACAATAGACAAAAAGGAGCGATTCCCCTTTAAAATGTTGTATGTTCCTGCCTCCTGGACAGACCTTGCCTTCTGGGCAGCAGATTACACATGAAGAGAAGCACCTCTAGAAACTGCAAGCAAGAAAACCAGTGAGTGGGATTTGAGACATATCTCTAGTCTTCCCACTGGTTAGACTTAAGGCAGAATTACACCCATTTACTGACCCCAGGTAACTCCTTCCCCCTCTATTCCAAGATGCCTCGTTTTCTCCACACTTTTGTACAAGAAGCCTGGGTACCTCCTTCCCACCTAAGTCTTTGGGTACCTTAACTAAACCATTCCCACTTACCAAATTTCATACAAACATGCCAACAATCTTGAAGAGACTCTACCTTCTGTGAACAAAATCCACAAGTTTTCACCTGTTATATGGTCGATTTCTTTATTCTTTACAAAAAGGCATTAACCCCCTGATTTTCAAGCTAGTAGATGCTTTAGTATTTAAATTATCAAAGTGGACACTACCTCATTCAGAGATAGCCTGATCTTTATACATACATGCCTTATTTGATATCATTGTTCTCTTACAGTCTCCCCCTAAGTGTGTATTATCTGCTATCTCTCGTCTTACAATGTATCCTCTTGAGAAACTGTGAAAGGGAAAACTAATTTCCAGTTCTGTGCTTTTTTTTTAAAAGACCTCACCACATGAGGTCTTTGTTACAGCTGCAGGCCCCAGGTTACATGATATTATTTTATTATAATCATTGATATTATTAAAGAAATTGTAAGAAAGAGGGAAGTGTAATTACCAAATTAAGCATAAAGATGGTATGGTCAGCGAGGACAGAACTGTAAGGAAATAGTTTCAAGAAACAGGAAAAACCATTAAAACTATTAATCAGTATTTCAACTTCTTATATATCCATATAAATAGAACAGTCTTCACCTATGCAAAAGCTTGAAAATGAGCTCAGCATGAAAATAATATTTTGTGCATGCAAATCTATTGTAAATCATTTTAAAACGGTTTTCACCTTTGCTCCATGTAATTAATTATTGAAATAACGCTTCTCTTACTGTTCTTACCATTCCTACTGAGTGTGGAGGTTCTCAACTATATATCTCACATGAATCAGTACTGAATTTGACACTAGTGATATAAGAAAGTAGAAGTGGATGTTTAAGAGATTTCATGCAGGCAGGAAATGCTGATATGTTACAGAACAAAATAAATTTCCCACCGCGATAGGTAGGTTGGACTCTATTTCCAAACTATAGCAGAAGTCTCCATCTTAATGTTGCTAATCATATTAGCTAAATATCACAGCAGGTAAAATGAGTTTTCAATAACACTGCTGAGTAATTTTCCAGCTAGTTTCATGCTTGGGATAATCTTATTTTTTTTCTTTGTAAGTTTTGCATGGATATACTGGGGCAATTATCTTCAGGCATTTGGAAACTAAGCTAGCACAGCAGCTTGCCAGTCTGCCTTAGTGTGACCCACTGTGGTGTTTATGTTCTGCATGCCAGTTGTTATTAGCTCACATGTGCGTGGAATACCATTTTCCTCTTTATTGGTTTAACATAATGGTATACCATGGGGAGTGTTTTACAGAAGGGACAGGATCTGAATATAAAGGCCTTCCTTCGAAGCAGGTATTTATTATCCATACACAGGAAAACTCACTCATTCCTACCATTTTGTTTTATTCATGGACACCAAAATACATATCATAGAGAATCTTAAAGATTAATAGATAATGGAGAAAATAATTGCAATTATCTTCTGAGCAATCGCAGTTCGCTCAGTGTCATATAAACATTTTCCCAATCTGAGGCATTGGTACAATAAAGGCCAGATTTTGACTGCCCACCATAGGAGAGGATAAATTTCACAGTACATTTCTCAGTAAATTCAACAAGTGCAGGCACACAGTGTTCAGTGCCCTCCTCTAATGCTGTGGTTACATCCCACTCAGAGGTAGGGTTGACTTGAATGTCTCCTTACTTCCCCACCATAAAGCTTCCTCCAGTCTGTCCTTTTAGCTGAGCACAGTGAGTCAGGTCAGAGAACCATCCAGGTTTTAAAAAAAAAAAAAAACAAACCAAACAAAAGCCAAAAGTCTCACAAAAGAAAAGTTATTTTTCCTTTATCCTAGCCTAGTGCTTACTCTGTCTCACAAACAATGGTAACAGAGTAATACAGGGAACAATACATGGGAGGAACAAAAAGGCTGGGCCAGCAAGGTAAGGGCTGTTTATGTCCACAAAACTGCAGAAAACTGTGCAGGGAAACAGGAACCAAAAAAGAGAGAAAAGAGAAAGATGTTTTGTCCTCAGATTTGCCCAGAATTTGAAGTTTTCATTAAGAAAAAGAGATAACAACCTAATATGAATGAGGAAGCGGAAGCCAAACTGCATTCTGCATCAGATCACACAGGAAGATTACATACCTCAGGCCACAGGAGAGAGCAAGCCCATAGTAAGGGACTGCAGATGCACAGAGGTCTCCTTTTTCTGCTTTTTCTTCGCTCAGTACAGAAGGCAGAAACCCCCGCACTGCACCGGGAACATGCCAGCTCCGTTGCTGCAGCAGAGTGGACAATTTGCCCAAAGCCACTCGCTGCTCTCGAGACACAGACCTGCAGGTATGGGGAGGGGAGTCTGCTCCTTTGGGTCCTGTCCTGGGAAACTTCTTGCATTAATGCCTCAGTTTGGCCTAAGTATGCCAAAAATGTGCTGGGACAAAGGAGTAAAGAAGTAAAAACTGCAGGGCTAGAAAGTACGAACAGTCTTGCTCAAGTGAGTTGTATTAATTAAAAAAAAAAAACACAAAACAAAACAAATAAACAAACAAAAACCCAAAACAAAAAAAAAAAAAACACAACTTGGGAAAGGACTAGTAATGCAGCAGGAAACATTTTCTTTTTCCAGTCTAATGTTACTCTGCCTTTCTCCCCAGAGCCCAGGAAGTTTCAGTCTAATCACGCAGTTCATGTCTGAAGCCCTCTGCAGTATCTGGCAAAAATGGGAGGAAAATGGGTTATGGCCTAATGTGCCTCATCATATGTGAGGGTATGCTTACATGGAAAGCCACAACAGTTCCATCTGTGCTGGTATGATTTGAGATAGATTATAAATATGGATATCTTATTCATTTTATGTTGTGGGTTAAGTGTTAAAAGACAACACAGTGATTTGAATAAGGACAAGCAGTTAAATTGCTAAATGTAAAGAAATTAAGATATCCTGAAACAGGCAACAACCCAAACGGACAGAACCCCTCTAATTCTGACCCACACCTATCCCTTGATCTAATGTGAGACTCCAAACCTCAAAAGCCTCATTTCCAACAGATTTGTATCATGTGGTTCTTTTCCGGTTTAACTGAATTAGAATAAATCAGCAACTTAATTTTTATATATACTTTTCGTAGCAGGTCATCCATGCAGCACAAAGACAATTATATGACCCAACTGTGGGGAAAACTTGAGTCAGTGTTTGTGCCTTATTAGACGTCAGCGGACCAGCCTGTCAGCTGTGTGAGTAACATCATGTGTAGGTTTCTTGATCTCTAAAAAAAAAAATTACAAACAATGACGAGGAAGATTTTGTTTTGCTTTGCTCCCCCCCCACCCCCCTTGCAGTTGAGCCATTCATAACATTCTCGTCCCAAGTTCTCTGATCTTTGCCCGAGTTCGTGCCCCATCCCTTATCCTCACCAAGGACATTAAGCAAGTTCTCTACTTGACTGCTATTTTTAAGAACCACATGAGAAATTTCTATCTTTCATACACCTACCTCTCTGCCTGATTTGGAAGGTGGCCAGTGGGTTCCAAAGTTATTAAGAAGAGAAAAATGAGAGTGAGCGGAGTGACAGGCGGCATGGTGACAGCAGCTTCACTTCTTTTGGAAACCAGACAAAAATAGATGCTTGCATATCCTAAATGCCAAAATTAAGTGGAAGGCAACTTTTCTGGGCTTCCGGTCTAAACGGAAACCAGATGTTTCAGGGTTATTTTCTCTGGTCCTTCAGAGAAGAGTTGCTTTGTCAATAAGTTGCTTCCTCTGTCACGGCCTAAGATGTTTTCCACTGGTATTCAAGTGCACTTAAGGCTGGGGGGGCGGCAGCCAACAAACCTTTCTCCAGGATTTTGGAAACTCATTATAAAAAACCATGTTCAGCACAAATAAGTGTCTGCTCATATTTTTGAGTTTTAAATCTGTTTTCTTCTTCCAGTTAAGAACAGTCAAATTCTCAGCTTGTCTAAATCAGCACAGAATCATTCAGCAGCACCATGCCAATGTAAAGCAATTGAGAGTCCTTGTATATAAAACCAGATGATTTCCCCCACACATCAGGTTTGATAGTTGTGCTAGCAAAAGTGAGGAAACCACTTCTTGTTTGAATGTTGCTATTGAAATAAAGAAACTGGTCTTAGTTCTCCAGCCTCCTGATTATCTCCTACAGACAATCAGGTGGCAATCCCGGAGGATGGGAGTGTTGGGAAGGTACTGGGGAAGGAAGGCATGGGAAAGGCCAAACTGAAAAAAGAAACTGCTTTAACTGGTCTCTCCCTCCCAACTAGGTGATGTCTCAAAAGAAATATTATCTAGTTTTATTTTTTTAAAAAAAGAGATCTAGGATAATATGCATCCCATCGGACTTTCTTCTGATGAGAAGATAAGAAATGAAATTTTATTGAGGATAAATATCTATTAATTCAACAGATTGTTATTATATGTTTGAGATGGCTAGCTCTAATTTGGATTTAACACACTCCAGTTTGGAGAAGATTGATGCAAGAGCTTACTTTTACATGCTGAAAATTATCAAAAGACATTCTCACCATCAAGGAATCAGTCCTCAGAGGTTTATACATGCATTTAACCTTACATACTACAGTCATGAGAAAAACCAGGATGTGTAAAAGTTGAGCTAACACTTCTTCTGCAGGAAAATGACTGTAACTGGTAAAACTGAGGACACATATTTGAATCCTAGTCAGTTCCAATGTCGATACAAGCAACAATAATTCATTACTCTGTAATGTGATAGGCCATATAAATGATTTTTCTGCCACTATTATTTTTCTAAATCAAACATCACTATGAATTACGTATGAAGATCTGGGGGTTTAGTGTATTGTCTTAGTTTTGATATTTATTAAGAATATTTCCATTATTAAGAAACAACTTGTAAACTGAAAGGGGAGAACAAGATAAATTACATGAAATGCTAAACTACAAACTATTGCAAAATGTCTACCAGGCTATTGGTAGTAGTAGGGCAAGAAAACAAAATATGTTTAGGTAGATTTGACAATATTTAACAAGCAAGAGATGAATATACACACACAGAGGTAATAACAGATACAAAGAAATAATTACTTTTGAACTTTTTAATTTTTATTTATAAGGAAGTACATTCCATGTATCCCAGCAGGTCCTTTGCAAAGATCATCACAGATACATATAAACACGGTGAAAAACAAACACAAGATGGATGAATCCTACTTTAAGAAGCATGAAGTCCTTCAAGGAATGTATTATTTATTTTGATTTATTCTACAATGATAGTAGTCTGTTGACAGACTTGTTACATGGCTGAATAACATCACCTTTGGGTTTCCTGCTTCAGTACACAAGACACATTGATATCCCAATATAAAGATCATTGAGTTCCAAACCCCCTGCCATGGGCAGGGACACCTCCCACTAGACCAGGTTGCCCAAGGCGACATCCAGCCTGGCCTTGAACACCTCCAGGGATGGGGCCTCAACAACCTCTCTGGGAAACCTGTTCCAGTGCCGTACAAGCCTCAAAGTAAAAAATTTCTTCCTAATGCTTAATCTAAACCTGCCCTCTTCCAGTTTAAAGCCATTCCCCCTCGTCCTATTGCTATATGCCCTAGTAAAAAGTCCTTCCCCAGCTCTCCTATAGGCCCCCTTTAGGTACTGGAAGGCCGCAATAAGATCTCCCTGGAGCCTCCTCTTCTCCAGGCTGAACATCCCCAACTCTCTCAGCCTCTCCTCATAGGAGAGGTGCTCCAGCCCTTGGATCATCCTCGTGGCTCTCCTCTGGACACCCTCCAGCAGGTCCATGTCCTTCTTATGTTGGGGACTTCAGAGCTGGATGCAGTACTCCAGGTGGGGTCTCACGAGAGTGGAGGAGAGGGGCAGAATCACCTCCCTTGACCTGCTAGCCACACTTCTTTTGATGCAGCCCAGGATGTGGTTGGCCTTCTGGGCTGTGATCACATATTGCTGGCTCATGTTGAGCTTCTCATCAATCAGCACACCCAGGTCCTTCTCCTCAGGGCAATCAACCTGTCCATTTTTTAACAATCACTGCTATGACTCTATTGTTTCATGTAAAGCTGTTACTTAACTTGCTGACATTCCTGTTTCTTTATTTAGGACCTAGCAACAAAACCAATCTTGTGGTCTGTTACTCAGAGAAGTTGTGGATGTCTGGAAGTGTTCAAGACCAGGTTGGATGGAGCTTTGAGCAACCTGGTCTAGTGGGAGGTGTCCCTGCCTATGGCAGGGGGGTTGGAATTAGATGATCTTTAAGGTCCCTTCCAACCTAAACCATTCTATGATTCTATGACCAAAGATGGTGCCTGTGGTAAAAATAATGCTTTCAAACTTTTGTATCCTTCAAGTCATGGGAAAATGTGTTGCACACGTTGGCTCCTTTTCATAACCATGGGCATTCAGTCCGAGCCAGCTGGGTTTGCTTTTGAAAAAATGGAGGCAATGCTATGCCCTATCTTATAGTGACATGCAACCGCACACAGGCTGAGTCCATTAATGTTAAAATGAAGTTTGACGAGTGCCATCAACTCAGTATTAAATGAGGCAATGGCAAGACTTAAACTAAAGAAACTACAATTCCTCTGCTTGTGTTTCAGTGACCAAATTAAGCAGTCTGTAAAGGGTATTCCTATACATGTACCATCCTTATCAGTTGTCCAAGTTCATTTTTTAGGTAAAATTAGCATTTCAGTAGCAAAAATGTTAATATAATAGGAATCTCTAGTGCACAAGAGTCATAAAAGTTTTCAGTCTTCTAAAACTCATCCATAATTTTGGAATATCAGAGAGTTTCAGGAAGACCAGGAAAATTTATCTGAAAAATGTTTCCTGACAAATACAAATACACCTGTCTCTACCAACGTCCAGGATCAGACCCAGAAGTAATGAGCCTGTTTAAAATTGAAGGTAGAAAGCACAAGCAAGCTAGGACAGGGAAGGCATACAAGCAGAAATATCACTCTAAATGTAATTAAAATGCATACCCATTACCTCACGCCTCCACCACTAGCTGTCATTGGAGACACGACTCTGGGCTAGACAGCTTGTTCTGACTGTGTTATATCTATATGGCTAAATGCATCTGTCCCAGGGAATGATTGCTCACCTCTGGGCAGGTGCTGCAGCGTGCCTTCACATACATTACTTGCTTGTCCTCATCTAGAGTCGACTGGCCTCATTCACACTGCATGGCATTTCCCATGGGTCTCCCCTCTACCCCATTTTGGCAGCCCTAGAACACAATCTTTTTTGTGTGCATGGGTTTTTTTCCAGTTCAAAGAGTTCAAAACATTGCGAGATCCACAATTCTGTCCACCAGCACAGGTGGCAGTTATATGTCACATACTAAGGAAGCTGTTGCAGGTCCTGGTGCATGATGTGGAGGCGTTTAGGGTGTTTGAGAGTGCAAATCTTGCCAGGAGTGTCAAAGAACCAAATTTATTGAAATCTTGTCTATTTTTCCTATAATGAGGGTCTTTCAAAGTGAACTATCCCCCAAAAGATAGCTGAGTTTTGTCCAACGGAGAGCTACTAACGTACTTCAAAAGGAAGCCAGGGAGTGAATGAATAGTTCTGATCTGCAAGATTTCAGCCCGTTTCACTCTGTGCAGTTTCTTATATGGATGGACAAAACAATGAAACTGCAGCTGTAAGAAGGAATGAGAGGGTATTTGGGACAGTATCCCAGTCACACGTCTGCAATCAGTACCCTATTGCTGGTCCTTTACCTCCACCCACATGTCCTTGTTTGGTTCATACCCAAATAGAAAACAAAGCAACATCCAGATCAAAATGACTTCTAAAGGATGTGAATGGGTGCCCTGTTCAAACATTCAGAGCTAAGGATATCAGATAGGGGTAATGAGGGAAATAATAACCTCGTAGCACTCTTTCAGAAGCTTGTCAGATCAAGTCATAGGGAAGGCACGGATATTTATAAACACAATACCACTAAACAGAGATTAGATACCACTATGTAATGCAAATGGATTGAACATGAACAGCAGTATGCCATGTGAGACTGTACAATGAAACCACAAATGTAAATATTAAACCTTGCCCAGACAAGCACATCACTGGTGCAGGCAAGTTATTACTTCCCTAAATACTATTTACCGATGCCTAACTACAGTAACCAAATGTTTGGTTTGAACATGTATTTTAAAGGTTGCCTTAGTTCAGCTATTCCAGTATCGCTGTTGCGAACAAACTCCCCGCCTAGACAAAACCTGCAGCTGGGAATTTTTAGGGAGGGACTTCATGTATTTGTACAAAGCATTGAGGCTGAGGACCCGACTAGGAGTGCTGGTGGGTGACTGCAATTTAAGTGATTTTTACAGTTCTGTTTAATTGCACTCTTCAGGTAAGATTGTGCTCTTTATTGGAAACCTCTGTCTATACCAATTTGTTAAGCATAAAATAACCAGTTATTTTTCAAAAAAATATTTTTCCAAGGTGTGGACTGACTACATTTGTGAATAAAGACTGGAATAGAAAAAAAACAAACAAACAACAAAATGTGGGGGAGGGTGTGTGTGATTGAAGTTTAAAACTACATAAATCACTTCAGAAATATAATTTGCAAATTCATTGTGTGAAGTAATTAATCAAAGCATGGCTGAGTTATAGTACTTGAGAGACTTTGATCTGACAACTGGAAGAAATATAAAGAAACTACTCGGTATCAAGCTACAGTGTTAGAACGTAAAATGTTTCTCCATGCTAGTCACAAGTTTAATTACTTCTTTTTTTCTGCTGACAGACCCAAATTAAAATAAATGGGCCACATCGAGACAAATTTCAGATGCATGAAGCGCTTAAGAATATATTGTTCCCATAATACAAGTATACCATGGAATTTATTAATAAAGCTGTTCAATTTTTTTTCTTTTACTGGGAAGTGTATTGGGAAAGTATAATGGTATACATAAGAAGGGCTTAACATTTTCTATTTTAGATGTTTAATTTAGAGATTTTAAAGTGTTGTTTTTATTTTTACAAGAGTATATACGTCTACCCAGATTTACAGCAGCGTGTGACAAGAATAGTTCTAGTAAAAAACACAGACAGTAGTCAAATATTAACTGAACTGCCTTACTACTGTCATTCCTTCCTCTCAATCGGAAGAATTTCAGTCCGAGTAACACAGAAATTGTTCTGCTAATCTGCCTAGGTTTGAGATTGCTGAAAGTGACTTGAGATACTTTTAAAGTAACTAAATGCACTTTTAAAGTGACTAATTGCAAGACTAAAAAAGAAAATATCAAATATTTCTTGTAAAATGTATGCAAATCTATGTTACAAATGTCAAGTTTCTAGGAACTATATAACACTATTGCTAAAGGAAATTATTAAGTCAGTATGTACTGCTACCATACCCTGTGAAACATAGCTGGGGCTGGACCATCATACTGGAACTCATATCAGTAAGCACGCAGCCAGAAACCATGAGTCAGGATCAGCATACCCAGGGTCAATGTTTCTAGTCATTTGCCTTAAATGAAAAAACACAAAGGTGAAGAGAAGCACTATTGTTACATCACCTGTGTTATGGCTTTTAAGGAGCCATAGAAGTTTATTGCGTAGTCTGTGTTCAACACATGGACGATCGTTATGTGTCCAAAAAAGCAGGCAAATGAACGGCAACATGTAAGAGCATTCCCCTTACCATACTAGTCCTGGCTGATAGGAAGAGGTCTTCAATTGCTCTTTAATCTCCAGGGTAATGATCTCACTCTTTCAAAAAATTCCCTTTCCTCTTTCTCATCCTCCCAAAGCTACCTTCCAGTATATTTCTCCTTCTGTTTCACACAGTCTCTTATGTCCTCACTGTTTTCTGCCCTGAATTATCTGTAATCTGCCCATAGCAATCAGCAGAGACACCACATAATTGCTTACGTTACTGAAGAAGTAGGAAAAAATCCTCCTTTTTGTCCACTTGAGTAGCCAGCCAAATACAGATGCTTCACTGGATGCTGCTGCTGTTATTTAACCATAACTCCTCTGCATATGCTACATGTAACGGCAGTGAAGGAGTGTCATTCTCCTGCCCCTGCTGACTAAATTACATGAGCGATTATGCAATCTTACAGCAGTAGGCTCCAGAAACGCTCCTTTTCGTGTGTGAGCCGGTGGCGCCTGTGGGTAGGCTGGAGTTGTAGGAAAAAAGTAAACTATGTAAGAGAAGGAGAGCAGTAGTTAATGTACTAGCACTTCCTCTGGGAAACATACCTCAAAGCCAGGCAATTCAGAGGATGTGAACACCTTTTTTCTATGTGATTCACTGCTGAAATTATCTCTAAATGGGGTTGTTTTAAAGCAGACCCTTCATTCTTAAGAGTCCGAGACTCTAAGGTCCCCAGCACCTGGGATGCACTAGTGTCTTCAGATCTTATTTACTTCACATCAATGAAGGAGCCAGAAAATCACATAGACTATCAAGCCTGAAGTGTCAGTACTAAAGCAAAAAAAGTAGAACCTTTCTTTTTGCAGACAAAACCGAAACACAATCTTAAAGCAATGAAACGTCTCAATTGCAGTTCTAGACACAATGCGCTTTGCAAGCCCCAGCCTCACTGTATCCTTCCTGAGGCCCTGCTTCCTTCCAGACATCGGTGCTGGTTCGCAGGCGCCCGATCTCAGCTCTCAGACTACGATTTGCTGAGTTCTCATGTCACCAAAACTTTGTTTTGCAGTCCACCCGTTCCCACAACTTTCAAAAGGTTGCCCTGATCTCTTGCAAGGCTATGAAAGCCGGTACGGAAGGGATGAACAGGAAAAGCACAGCCTGTTTGGAAATTAAAAAAAAAAAAAAAAAAAAAGAAAAAAAAAAGGAAAAAAAAAAGAAAGAAATTATATAAAACTCTTGACTCCTTCCTTGATCTACATGAATCCGTAAAAGCAAACAAGATTAGGGAAGACCATCCCTCAGATGGGATGCACTCTTCTTCATACAAGTTTCTTTAAAATGTATATGTATGTCTAAATTCCTAAGACATAAGTAATGATTTTCTTTTTCAAGATTTCCTTGTGTTCCACGTAAGTTCAATGAGAAAAAGTCAGGCAAAAAAAGCTTGTCTTCTCACTCACAACAAGGAACTAATTGAGTAGTTTTCCAGGAGAACGTCATCAGGGAAAAAAGGATTGCAAGGATGCTTGAAAAATAAAACATCAGACAATCCAGAACATCATTAACCTTGTTTTATTTCTCGGAAATTCATTCTTATGCACTTTCTTCCGTACCTTACATATAGAGGGAAGATTTTGTGACTGTAGCCTTCTCCATCCTGCCTCAATTCCATTTTCTTTCAATAAATGTGTTTACTGTGAGAAAACAGAATAGAAGTATTTGATTCAGAAGACAAACCTGGAGGGATAATGTAGAGGAGCAGGAAAGCAGTGAAAAGCAGGCAGAATGGGGAGCTTTGTGAATAAAAGGAAAAGGTAAAGGGGCACAAGAAAGTGAAATACAAAAGGGAAGAAAGGAGAAATGGTGAAATGTCATATTAAATGGTAGACAATATTTTTTGATAACAACCTAACTTCTAGCTTTAAAGGACAATGTCTAAATGTTGCATTAACTAGTGTTCAGAGCTTTATTCCGTCTGTATAAATAAAACTGTCATAAGCACTGTTACCTCTGTAGCCACTATTTTTTTTTTTCATTTTCTGATCTGTTTCTTTTTGTTTGTCACAAAGAGATGTAATGTTCTTCTCTGTTGGATGAAGCACTTTGAATTTTTGTAAATTCTTGTGTTGTCTTATTGCAAGTAATGTCAGTGTTACATATGTCTGCAGATATTTAATCCTGATTTTCCTTCAATTGACATTCAAACTGCGTAACCCTCTTTTCTCACACAAAACTGAACAATGTTCCACAAAAGCAAGTGTCTGTTTCTTTCATCCCTTCACTTTCACAGCAGGCTATTTCCAGAATCTTCTGTCCTCTATCCTCTTTTGCTTGAAGGAAATGAAAAACTACTGATATGATTGCTAGGAATTCTTCTCCTTTAGCAACCTTTGAGGGTCCTTGAAGTTGTTCGTTAGCTGTGCTGCATCCAGTGAAACCAAGTCATTACAGAGGATGTACACCACCATCCACGGTTCTCCGCTTTCTGAATTAGGAGTGTACATGGTATGAATATCAAGCCTCATGAAAATTTTATTGCTTATTCTTTAAATAAAGTCTTCAGCAAAGATCATCCTTCTGTCTTAGGTGGCTGTGGATACATTTCTTTTGTTTTCAAAACTGAGTAGCTTTCCACAAAATAGGTGTCATTCTATATCATCACCTCAGAAGATGTCATTCAGTTTCTATACTGAGGACACTGTAACAACTGAAAACTTCCAACAGCATGGTTCCAACCCCTTTTGATATCCTTTTCCCTCATAGTCACAGCTTGCTCCTCCTCAATACTCTCTGATTTCTTTACCATGGGGTTCCATGGTGCTCCTCCTTGAAGCTGAGTGGGTGAAATTTCTCATGTCCAAGAAATAATTTTACTTTTTTTGCATGTGAAAATTCATGGGAAATTTTAAAAATTAAATTGCCTTTTTTTTTTTTTGGCAGAATTTCCTACGAGGAGAAATTTTGTGGTCCTCATCTTACAGTTAAGAAAACATTAAAAGTAAGATTAATGCCATAAGCCCAAAGTCAAACATGGGAAAACTGTGGGTGCACGTGGAATCGTACCTGAAGGTCTTGGGCAGCATCCCTTCCTCCCCATCTTCTTAGGTCAGGCTTACAACTTAAGCTTGTGGCAATGTACTTAACTGGTACTGAAAAGTGTTCTCTGTGCTGGCATATCATACTGTAGAAAAAATGGAAGATATCAGAAATTTGTGTTTTAGAGGTGTGAGTTCTGCAAGCTCTTAGAAGTAGAATGAAACAGGAGGGGGAGCTCTCAGTACACCAGCCAACGACGAAAGCACGCTCCAGCGGAGCGATGTTTCCCAAGCCAGGAAAGAAGGATCAGCTCTCCCTTTGCTTTCAGCTGGGAAAAAGTAACAATTTCCTCACCTGCAGAGTCTGACCTTCGGCATTTACTGGCACAAAAGTTTTCTTAAAATTGCATCTTGCCTTCATCAAAAGCTTTCTTGATCACTGGTAATACGTGGTACCTTTTTTGTTGGATTACACAGGAAAAACTGAGCTAATTATCTTCTCACCTTTGCCTTTTTGATAAAACATATAAAATCTAACTTGGTTCAGAAAACGACTATAGCAAACAGCTAGGGAAAGAGCAAGGACAACATCAGTAACAAATCAGAGATCCAAGAAGCATTGCACAGCAAGAGAACCACACACAACCGCTTTCTGCCTTAGTTAGGTCTTTACTTCATACGTTTGCAGCTCAGCACCACAACCTCCTCCTGCCCTGTGGCCCTGTATGCCAAATGCAAACCATGCCTTGGTCTGTGATGTACCGAGGAGAAGATCACCACTAGAAATCACATTTCCTCTTTGCAGCTCTTTCCTCATTTAATGCAAGGTGCTGCACTCACTCAACTTGAAATCAAGTAGAGACACTTGGGATGTCTGAAAAGGAAACAGCTAATTATAGAGTAGCTACAGATGCAAGTAACAGGGCAAAGAAGTTAATTTTGTAAGCAAAAACAAAATACTATTGAAATCAGGAAGGAATAATTCATTCAGCCGTTGCAGCCTAGCAATTTTATAACAGGTAACAAGAAGAACACACAGAAGGATTGAAACAAAGTTTTAATAGACATAGGACAGGCTAGACACAGAAGGTAGACTGCATATATTTTGAAACACCAGCCATCATAAATTTGTAATAAACCAGGATGATTTCTAGAGTAACAACCCTAGGCAAGACATGTATGACTCAGAAAAAAATCTTTAAATGGTTCTAAAATTACCTACTTTTACTCATCTGGTAATTCTGCAAGTATTATGTCTTCAAAAGAGAAAACAATGGGACATTTTCGATCCTTTCATTATGAGTTGGATTCAGCCCACTGAATACTGTAAAATTGATAGATTTTAGGTAAGGTACAATAAAAAGAAAGTCTTAGCAAAAGATTATGAATAAAAACAATACTTGGGACCTATCAACACTGACTGTTGATTATTAAATACTTACCAACTGCTCATGATTGGTCTCTGAAGTTAGAAAAGACAGATGAACTAAGTCAAATGATAATAAAAGTATGAGATCTGAATAGATGCAAAAAAGAGTTCCTAGGGTAGTCCAGGGAATAGAAAGAAGATTTAGATGATGCTTGCTTAATTTAGTAAACCAGATGCTGAGAAACGAGTATACACTAGAGAAGATGAAGAGCTAGTAAAGCTGAAAAATCAAAGTTCATCCAAGAATGATCAAAAAAGAATAGTCTTGGGTAAGATTAGACTGGAAAATTAGAAAAAGGTTTCTAATTGCCAGAGAAGTGAGATAGCAGTTTAACTACTTTTAAGATCAAACTGGCTAAGTTTCTAAAAGGAATTACATGATGTGGCTGCCAGCAACAGCAGAGAGCTGTTACCCAGGAGGTTGTAGCTGCTCCCTATTACCCAGGATGTCCTTTCTTATCTCACGTCCTTCTGAAACAGAGGCCTCTCAGCACTGGTTGGTATTCCATGAACAGAAAAAGAGGCTAAATTTGTCAAATGCACTTTTGAAGTAAATTATCCTCTGCAAACTATTCACTAGTTTTATTATTCTATAACTCATGTGGTGAATGAAAGTCATCTAATATTAATGAATTCTCTTAGTAGGACTAAATTAAGTGGTTAAGCACTTAAATGACATGCATCAGATTCTCAAAGAATGCTGGCTATTATTTACTTCCCTGACATCAAGATTTTGCAGGTTTTTTTTTTTTTTGTTGGTTTGTGTTTGTTTTTTTTTTTCTGGGACACATATTTCCCAGCAAGGATTTATGTAAAAACTTCTAAAGTTCAGAAGTACTTTAAAAGTAAGAACTTCTGGGTCCAAAACTTGTGTGTATTAATCCATCCTCAAGACACTCCACTTACCCAGAACCCAGGCTCTCTAATGAAAGCTATCTATATATGATGAAAGATATATATATATAAAGTTATAGGGAAACATCTACATTGTGACCCCAAAGTTGGAGATAAACAAACACAATAGTCTTATTTATCAGTGGACACGAAGGGGAGAGCATCAGTAATGGAAAACATTAAATGTTGTGGCAAAAGCAGAGACCACGCTAAAACAACTTGGAAACGCCTACAGAAAGATATAAAAAATAAGAAACAGAAGGTCTCTATCCTGACTTAAAGGAAGGATCTAGAAGGTTGCTTTGAAAAATGTTCAACTACCCAAATGCATGCAAAAAGAATTTGCAGTTGGCTGAGAAGTCAGAGAAACAGCAAAGGGAATACAAAGCAGGTTGATTGTAAACATTTTAGTTTTGAGATGGAAAACCAGAATGTTGCTAGTAATACAAGAAAGCAAAGTCTCTTCCACAATGGATGATTTCCATTTTCTTTCCCAACTTTCAAATATTTTTATCAAAAAATGCATATATAAGACAGTTTTGTTTTCAACCCAATTTTGGGTCAACAACAAATAAAAAAAAAAAGTACTTATTTTCAGGCTATGAATCTGATGCATCACTTTTGAATGGAATTGATAGCAGGATGGAGGAGGATAAACTGGGATCAGAGAAGAATGCAGAAGCTTAATGAAGGCTCTGTTTCTCATCACACCTGGGGATTTGACATAGCTTCCTATGAATTTGCTAAATAGCGGGTTGAGCTACAGGTTTGGGGGTGGGGGTGTTGGAGTTCAACGTTTAGCTGTACTTAATTGATAAAAAAGCTTTCAAGGGAAAGTTTTATTTTATTTACTTGTAATTGCTCCTCATTTTCTTTCTGATTTGGATCTGGTTTACTCATTGTGGTATACAGATAAGTAATTATTGGTTTACTCATGCTGTTAATGGGAATGACGTGGCTTTTTGTTTCATTTGCTGGTATCACCAGCAACCTGCTTGCTGCCAACACTGTTCCTGTATTTTGTTCAAGGATGCTTCAAGATATTAGGAAGATATTAACAGCCCTAGAAGCAGGTACAGCTACACGTCCTGAAGATTCATTCAGTCTGCTGCTCCCTCTTTCCAAGCCAACTTTTGTTTCTATTTCTGCAAAGCAGCAGAAATTTGGAAGGAAGGCCCCTTACTGAAACACATTACAGAACAGCCTGGGGGCATGAGCTGAGACATCCTGGAGAGCTCTGAGCTCCTGGAAGCTGGACCTTATGTTTCCTGTGGTACCAAATGCATATTGTTTTTCATGGCTACTCTTCTTTTCTTTTGCACAGCGCATTCCTGGCATTGCGTGGTGTTCATGTTCCAGACCAAACTTCAGGCATGCAGGTGTGAATCACTGAAACGAGCGCGGGCATGCTATAGTTAGCCAGATTTTCCTCTTGTCCAAATCCTCTGAATCTGCATGGCCCAAAGGCAGCCAAGTGGAGAAAGTGGAAGAACCTACCCTTAGTCAGAGATACTCAATTTACAGTTTTGTACCTTTAAAACGAATTATCCATTTGCAGATATGGGTCTTTGTGCTCTATTGTTTACACATACAAATCTAAAGAATTCTTTACCTAGCAAGTTTAAGTGATGTTACTGGTCTACAAGTGGAGTGACACAATCAGAAAGAGAGAGGCGGAAATAAAACCTGAACAGTGAAACGAGTCTCCTCATTTCCTGAGAGAGGAGAGAGAGGGAAGGTAAGGTGTGGGTCATTTGCAGATTTAGTTTTGGAGCTCGTTGGGAGGTACTCAGCTACAGCTAAAATGGCTGCCATTATAAAATCGTGGGTAGATGAGATGCATAGTAGATAAAGTGGTAACCAGTGTCTCCCTTGGAGCACTTTAACAACTCGGTTTGAATTCGTAAGCGTTCTGATTGTACATGTGCAAATGCTTCCATATAAAGGTTAGGCACCCATTGTTATTGCAGCGTCTGTTAAAAAAGATAGCCATATCGGTTGCTAGGAGATGGCAGACTTCTCCTGGAGAAAAATCACTCCTGATAAAAAAAATGATTTTACATAAAGACCCTCTTAAATATAAATATCTTTGACAGCAGCTATTATTATTCACTGAGTTCCTTCACAACTGAATAAATGGCAGAAAAATATATTATTTGAATACCATTATATCCTAAAGTGTTAAATAGATTTTTCTCCCTTTTCTCCCCTCCCTTTTTTTGTTACTCCAAAGTGATATTTGCTTCCAGCTAAAATTGCTGCCTTCCTTTTTCTATAGACCATTCCATGAAAGAAACATTGGGAGAACGGAGCTCAAAAATTGAAGTCACCTGTCTTTCCTTCCACTGTAAAAACAGCTTTGCTTAAAATGAATTGTACAATAGGATAAACACTTTATTGGGAAGGAACTTGGATGCAAAAAAATGAAAAAAAAACCTGCAGCAAGTCTTCACAAATGGATGGCTGGGAGAAGGCAGGTGGGAGGCTGTGCCTCATGAAAGCAACCAACCATCCAGTTTCATTTCAATAATGTTTGTAATTTTCTTCCTACTGGGGTGGCTGGAAGTACAGCTGCCCTATATTTGTGTCCATGTGCCCAGCTTTTGGTGAAAATGACCCTAACAAATAAAACATGAAACAAACGATATACTTGCTGTTTTAAACTTGTGTAGCCAATAAATGAAACAATAATCTTTCCTAATTTAGTGTGCTCAGACTTGCTATTGTGGACATGAGAACTCCCCAGCTGCAGAACACAAAGGCACGCTGCCTGCACAATATGGGGCTTCAGCAGCTGTGCCGTCCATTGACCGGGGCTGGGAGAAATGTAGATCAAATACCGACAATAAGAGATCGATGTTGTAAATATTAGCATGAGAAAGAGTGCGCTAAACTCCGAGTGTGTCCTTTTTTTGTGTGTGTGGTTGTAATAAAGTTTCTCAAGGATTTTGCACGCGGGGGAGGGCGTGTGCGCGCACGCATGTGTGTGAAGTGCCTCCGAATCAGGCGGCAGCATGTTTCCTTATCCAAATATTGACAGGAATCCTTTGGTTTATTTGGAATTTTCCCCGAGAAAACTGCAACAATACCGTAATACCTCTCCACTACTTTTCACACAGTTGTTTCAAGTGTTGGCACCAGGAAACCCTTATTGTTTTAATCAATACCACTTGGAGTGATGACATGTTTCTTTTTTTCTTTTAGTGACAGACACGGTGCATTTCCTCGCACAAAGTTCTCATGAGAGACTTTCGTGCTGTGCTCAGTATATCCAACAGCAAATATGTATTTGCCAGAGGGCCGAAAGAACAGGTCACTATTTTTTCCTCTCCTATTTTTCATCCTGATACTTTATGCTTCATTACCGTACTTTCAAATTCACCAATGACCCCAAGAAAAGCAATGGGACTACTGTCAACAGTTATGATGAAACATCTGAGGAATATTTGGAAGATCAGGAGTTGTTCATTTAGTGAGGCTTTGTATTTAACCTTGATGCTGCCCTCCTCCTCAATCTCCTTTCTACCGCTTACACTTGAACAAAAAAACGTACAGCAATGCTTTAAGTGCATTCTTTAATGCTTTACATTAATTACAGACTTGATTAAAGTTATTAAGGTAATTTGAATGTAATATGTGTATACCCAACTAATATACTATGATGAATGTTATTACAGCACCATACTTTGCTCTGCAATTGGGTATAGTACATAGCACAGACAGAAAGGAGAGGCAAGAAATGTCTTCTCTTAAGGCATGTGGAGAAGAACTCAGTCTGTCGCTGTGCTGGGGACAGCAAGAAATACTCCATTTCCACTGCTCAGACAACAAGCAGGACCCTCACTCCCTGTTCCCACAGACCCCAGGCAATGAAGGAATTCACCATCCACAGCACTCATGTCAATCTTTGGGACCAACAGAAAAAACACTTGTTTGCATAGCGCTACACGTGTTCACCAACCAGCACAATGAATAACTGTGCAAAATAAACATTTCTGACTTCAAACTTTTACAACTTAACACATGCCCTTTAAAGAGCTTAATTGCAGCAGCTGCACATCCACTGATCTGCTGCAGCTTATGTGTTTTGACATCTTCTCCATTCTTTTTTTTCTGCCTTGATCAAGTAAATTTGTAGCTTCCAAGCTTCATTCAGTTAAGTATTGCAAAGCAAACAACATTTTGTGCTTTCTGAGGGTTTTTTTTTCCATTTTGCCTCTCTTTCTGTGATTGAGAGTTCCTGTTTACCTCTCACAGACTTTGGCATCATCCTTCGGTCCCGAACTTCCTCTTTCTGCACCATCCTGTACCACTCCAGACAGCAAAAACTTTGACATCAGCTTTAATGAAGGTGGGATTAAAGCCCAAATTTTATTTGTTGCACACAGCTCAAGCCTATGTGCTGTTGAATGCATTTTCCTGTCATTGAAGCTTGAGTGTGACCGCACCGTGGCACACAGCTCTGTAGCTGAGGCACAAAATGCACTAGAACCATCTCATCCTATTTTGCTGGTGCAAACATGATGCAGGTACCTGACAGAAGCAGCAATAAAGCATTTTGTTTTCTGAAAAGATGCAGGTATGGCACGGAGTGTATAAATGGTTGGAATCGGGTATTTTTTTTTCCAAACTCCGAACTCAGTTCTCTGTTTTGAACAGGACCAGTCCTAAGAGAAGTTCTCAAACAGCCAGTTCAAGGAGGGAAAAATCCTTATTGGCACTTAGACCTTGCAATAACATAGCAAAACAGTATCATTTGTCCATTCTGCTAAGTTATAAATCAGTAACCGGGTAAATGCCTGAAGATAGCTATTTTTTAGAAAAGTCATAATAAACCATGCTATTCGGGGCAAATGCAGGGCCTAATTCCCTAAAATTATGTTTAAGATCAAATACCTGTATTTATAAACAGCAGATATCATGGTCATTTTCCTGGAAATTCTTCCAAAAGAGAGAACTGTGTGACTGGCAAGTTATTATTGCAATTTTGCAAGATTAATTAGAACCTTTTTTTAAGGTTTAGAAACTGGAAAAAATATTAAAGCATGCATAGTACTTCGTGTATTTGTAAGACTTAAATTTAACAGTGAAAAACATACAATAAAGGGGAAAAAAGCAATATATCAGGAAAAATACCTACAGCCTTAAAGATTACCATCACTTTTTTTTTTTAATGCACATAAATTAATTGCTGCTTCGTATACAGAAGCAACTTTGGACAATGGGACTGTGACTGTAAAATGCTGTTGAAACAGAACTTGGTAAGACTTGTCCACATTAAGCTTCAACAACTTTTTTCTGAAATTCCTTTAAAAAAACTAAAGAAAAGAAGAAACAACTCCAGGCATGCAGGAAATACATGGTTTTGTGTTGGAGTCAATCATGAAAATTAGGAAACACATTTTAAACTGTCTTGAACTGCAGCCCATATGACTATGATAGACATTTGACTTATATCACCAGTGTTTAATGCTGATTCTCTGACTAATAAATGCATGTAGCTGGGTAGGACACAGCTGGGTGCACGGCTGAGGACAGCACAAAACTTTCAAAGTGTTAGGGATGGTAAAATTACCTTTGACTTCAGTGGAATAGGACATACTTCACTTAAATAACTGACTTGCAACACTTTTGACATTTATCCCATCCATCTCTTTAAAAACACACCTAATTAGCTGAACTTGATCCAGACTACTTTTAAAAATTACAATAAAAATAAATAAATCCCCTGATATCCCCATTTTACTAGCAATAAATAGAGAAAAGTCTGAATTTAAATGCTAGCTTTGACCCCTGCTCCCGGCACAAAGTTAATGTGGGGAAAAAAAAAAAAAAGAGAGAATCCAGTATGTCTTTTATCAAAAGTCAATTCAAAGCTCGATATAAAGTTCAAGCCTTTTGAAGCATACATTATCATTAAGATGAAATATTTAGTGGGTCTGTATTCCGGTCATCTTTTGACAATAACCTACAATGTCTCAGAGGTGGCGGGTGCTGGAGAATTCAGTCAATTATTAAAGAATATCTCATTTTTCAGGAAGAAGGGCTGAAAACTGCTAATTTGTATTAGCATGCCATCGATTAAACTGCACTTTCCATTTTAAAGTCCTGTAGCAATTCCATAAACATTAAAAATTTTAGCTGCTTTGAATCTTTTACAGTAGCTTCATAAAACCTTGAAACATTGCTATTTAATAGCCATCCCCATCTCTTGCCCCAGTGAATGGGTTTAACTCTTTGTCCTGTGGACAATGGGAAGTCACATTTTTGGAGTTCATGTAACGTTCTTCACAGATTAGCTTGTCAAAAATTATAGCTACTAATAACATTTCAGGCTTCCCTATGTGATAGTTGCAAGGTGATCACAAGGTTAGAGTAAAATTAAACTAGAACTGCTCTTACACTTTTTTCAGATTAAAATCTCACTAATATTTAATATTTGAACTTAGGCAAATGTTTAAAAAGTAAAGCTCTTGTGATTATTAAATGAGCACTAAAGCAAAATGGAAATTGGATTGCCAAACATCCCATTGCATTCACATGGATATGCACGCAGGCAATGTCACATTTTAGAAAACATTTGCCAAGAAAAAAGCTTTTAAATGCTTATTTTTGTTTGAAACTCTGCTCATGGAGTTAATTCACACCACGCGCAAGGCATGAAAAAAAAATACTTCTTCACGGGGTTTCAGAGCAGCACTCAGAGCAAAAATGACTCGGAGACTTTCAATATCATCATTATACGTTGTGTTACTTTTCCACAAGAGTTTACCAACCAAAGAGGATTAGGCTGATCTGGTACCAACGAGTAAAACACACTTACGAAGAGTGTCTTCTCCATGAGCAGTCCCACTCCATTCAGCAGGCTAAATTGTGACAGCCAGCCGTAACTGGAGCGGGTGACAGTACAGCCGTGCCCCTGCAGGAGAGAGCGGTGGGAAAATCTCTGCCCCAGAGAAATATAATCCCAGGTCTCTCTGGCTGGGAAGCCACAACCCTGGACACCTTTGCCAGATCTTCTGATGAGCGTTAAGGGCTTGGGCTGAGCACGGATCTCTCGTCTCATTCATTCCCTTCACTTTTGCTTTCTGTGATGTCACAGAGAACAGAAGAGCAGCTATTTTGCACTTGCCTGAATGGACAGTTCTGGATAACACTTACACATGCCACACTTGAGAAGACAACTATAAATTTTAAGAAAAGATCATTTCTATAAACATTTCCACCTGAATATATGCAGCGCAAAACATTAATTGAAAAGGATGGGAAAGAAGCTGAAATAAACTTACAAAACCAGCTGCATTAACAATGGAAAGCTTCTTTTTTCTTTTTTTTCTTTTAACTTCCTCTCCTCTGGCAATAAGGTTCAGAGAAACCAGCTTCACAGAAAATGCACAAGTGAACAAGTGCCTAGTGACTAGACCTACACTGGAAATACGGACTGCCCAGATGAGATCTAATGCCATTTTGAGGCTGACTTCACAGAGGAAATGAACCCTTTGATTAATATCTTACTGACTCTGTTTCCTCGTCTTCAGTGATATTTTTTTAGTCTGCAAGAGTAAAATCCAGATTGTTGTGACAATTGTGAGAACAAATTAGTCAGTATTTATAAATCACTTGGAAGAAAAAGTGCTATTGCTGATAATTATGAAATTGGATGAAATCAGCAAAATATGTTACATGGGAAACCAGTTGTTTCCTCTTCCTTTGCATCTCAAAGTTGGAAACTGAGAATTACAGTAATCTATTGGCGAGGCAGTGACGTACGCTCTAGTACTCCAGTCAAGTCTGTTGGACTCCATACTCCTACCTGAGTATTCACGTAATTTTGCCTTTCCAGCTTTGTAGGAATGTGAAGACAACTGTCTCATTTGCACAAAATGTCAGCAGTCTGAAAAATTTAATAAGTTTCCCTTTTGCTCACAATCACCTAAACTGCGCAAGAAATAACTCTGTATGCTTTGGTCTTCAAAAAACAAATCAGATGACTGCTGGCTTTTTAAATGTATAATTCACATGTCAGCTAACCTATATTCCCTTGAAAATACCAGCACTTGATTGTGTGGAAATGAGGGTAAAATATGTTGGGGAAGGGAAGCCTCAGGGATCAGCTTCTTCTGGAGCCACCCAGCCACACCTGTGCACATACACGTACACACATACAACCCATGCTTCTCACAGCAGGTTTTTGTTTTGTTTGTATTTTATCTTATTTTATTTTATTTTATTTTTACAGTTAAACCGAGGTTTGCATGCACAAAATAACTATAGTTCTTTCTTAGTTGCATGACGAATAAGAGCCACTGTATGTATGTTTGGTCTTGAGTGACAAAACATTGGTACTAAAATATTTAAGAATAAACACTGGAAAGAAGGGATAAGTTTTTGGTTTTAAACATCTGTTTTAAAGTGATATGAGGGAGTGAAATTAAATTTAATAATCTCTCTTCCTTCCTCTGCTTTTGAAATCATAAGACAATGTGGTAGGACATGTGTTTCAGATCTAGTGTGGTATTTTCAGATGTAGACAATTCATTATCCGTGGTTCTCCTTTTCTGCATAAACCATGATTTTTCTAAGTACAAAATTGTCTGCTAAATTGTCCCCAGGTTACACAACACAAAACAGCATTTGTGTATAATAAGACATTACCTCCACCTGCTATAGACAGTGTTTATTCTGCACATTTTGTTTTCTCTGTTGGATTGTGGCCAATGAACTCAATAGTTTGTTGGAAAGCAACGGATCTTACATGTCAAATTGTCCAATTTATTTTACATAAGTTTAATCAACTGTCAGCCCTTTTTCAAGGAAGTAGAAGGGAGGTCCTTCCATGCTTTTTCATGGATATTTCTCCAATGAAAAATTCATTTTTAATGTCTTTGTCATATCCTAACTCACATATGTGTGTGCTTAAATCAGGCCACAGCTACAGGACTTCTGCACCTACATTAATGACGCACCTGAAAATGCCAATCACCTGCTCATTATGATTTATACAACGTTTTCTGGACAAATTTGATTACACTTGTGCCCATCTTTATGCCTATAGCTGTATGACTCAGGACATCTACCTTGGACCAGTAGATCAGCCTAATCAGAAGGGGAACTTTACCACACAGAAGCTAAATCTTTTGACTGACTGTCCATTTAAATCAGTCAGTTAAGTACAAAGCAGCAACTGACATAACATTTTTTCTCTCCCGTGCAGGACAGAACTGTGCTTAATTAGGCATTTAAGAGAGATTTAACTTCTACAGTTCTCACCACACATGTTATTTTCAAGCAGTTCAATGATCTGAAACACCAATTAGTTTCAATTCACACCTATTATCCTCCTTTAGTTCACTGTTAATTCAAAGTCCAAATTCCCTTCCTTGTCAAAAAGTGATAATTTTGTCTTTTTGTAAGTGTTTCATCTGAAGTTCTGATAACTATACTGCCAAATGCCCATACGAATGCCTTAAACTATTTGCCAGGTTTCTTATTCTCATGTTTTTATGCCCAGCATATTCTTTTGCTTTCCCTCCATTAATAAACACACTGTCGCAACTCCCTTGAAACATATTCTCTCTTCAGCATTCTTCTTCCTAAATCAGTTATGGATTTTTACAGGACACCATAGTGATACTGCCAAAGGGTGCTAAGATGACTGCAGTCTTAAAAAACACCGCAAAGAAACATGTAATAGAAGTTAAAGCAGAAAGGTTGAAACATCAGCTC
Organism: Charadrius vociferus; assembly: GCF_000708025.1. Classification (NCBI taxonomy): domain Eukaryota; kingdom Metazoa; phylum Chordata; class Aves; order Charadriiformes; family Charadriidae; genus Charadrius; species Charadrius vociferus. The sequence goes on from NW_009650084.1 coordinate 4,442,350, forward strand.
TTCCCGTCTCACACATCACAAGCCATTCTGCAGCAACATCAGAAAAACTCACTGCTTAACATGAAAAAAACAGAAGCCTTCAAAACCTACATTAGTTAAGGATGCCTACAAAACCCACAAAATCTCCATTATTTATCAGTTAGTTTTCAGATCACTCACATTCACCAGTCAGTAGTCCAAAGGGTGAGGAATATTCTTGGCCAAGTTCTTACCATGTATGCTTACCAGCCCATAAAACCAGTGATACCTACAGCTCTGTGGGCACTTAACTGCACTTATTAATAGTTCTATTATGAACTATTTTTAATAGTTCATTCTGCATAATCATAAAATTGTTCAGCTGTTCCTTAGTTTGTGAATGCTTATTTTAAATTTTGTGAGAAATATAAGAGGTGGGATGACATTTCAAATCTCCAGCTGATGAGTTGACAGTACAGAATTATCCATCACTTCCGAATAACTTTCTCTCCATACACAGCACAAAGTTACTTACCTTTGCATATGCTGATGTTCTTCACACACACTGCCTATACAAATTAGCATGTTGCATATACTGCTTCCAGCTACTGCAAAAACAAAAAATCAATTAAACATTAATCTTTTCAGTTAAACTGCCAATGTTGCTCAAAATCTGTTGCAGTGCTTTCTCAGTCCAGCCCACCATCAAATCTCTACATATTTCACATCTGACAAGTTTTACATGTGATTCTCTTTATTATGGCGATAGACTGCATAAAAATTTATTGTGTTTGTACTTTTTTTTTAAAAACAGGGTTTTGTCCAAAAAGTGGAGAAACAGCTCTACACTTGATGATGGGATTTTCAGAAAACTATGACATGAATCTGTTGTTTTTGCTGGAAATCTGGAACTACCTCTGATATGAACTATGGGCATGTCTTATTTTGGCACAAACGTAAAGCTCAGTTTACATGTATGCATGCTGTAATTTACTGCCAAACAAAAATATCTCCAAGCTCAGTCTTATAAGTCTCCTGCACACTTGCAGTCAAATGTACATATAAAAATCACTCAAAGGAAAAATTGAATTTTCCCTCATATCAGCAGCTGAGAGATCTAGCATATGTGCAAGGGTCAAAATTTGCAGGTGACTCTAATGTTAGAGACACAAATAGCCTCAACATCAGATGAAATCTAAAAGCCAGACTAGAATACATCCAAGGTGGACTAACCACTTGAGATAATTTTTATTTAGATTTATAGAACTACCTTCTCATACTCATTTTCCAGAACGGAAAGACTAGAGAGTGCAGAGTAACAGCAAGGCATTCAAGTCCCAAAAAACCTGTCAAATAAAACGGTCCTTCTCTATGTGTGAATTTGCACAGACCCTCCGCAGCATTTGAAGATGTCAAAATAAAGCAAAGATAAATCTTACCCACAAATGTAATTAATAAACTTCCTATTTGTATTAAGGTAGTGAACAAGGGTTAACTAAAACCAAGAAAAGCACAGCTACAAGTCATAACCATGTCCCCAGACCAACGAGGAATACAATTGTGCTTGCTTTGCTAAGGGTTAATTCTGGATATCTGAATAGCACATTTTCTGGAGATTTTTGTTCCAGATTGCAGTTAAATCTGGCCTATCACCAGGGATTCAGCCTCTCAAAATCGAGGATGTTCAACCTCTAAACAGTCACAAATGCTCAGCTTTTCATCTACAGTTCCTATCAAATATAGAAACATCTTTCATATGTTTAGTTTTTACACAGATTTCAGTACTCCTCCAACTTATTTTAAACCATTTCATAGCTATCCTTCCTGCCTGTTAAACACATCAAGTGCTTCAGTGCCAGCTGGTGTCAGAAAAGAAAGTCTAAAACCAAAAAACATACTGCTGGCTGTCTTCTATCCTTGCTGGCACCCACTGCTTGAAGACAGATTAAAACACTACTTGTAGCTCTTCCAGCTTTCCTCAGACACCAGAATTTTATAGTGGGAGAGGCAATTAACAATGCCACTCTTCATCAAGGGGCATTTTTTGAGTTCCTTTCCTCAGTTCTATTATGACCTTCTAATCTGATCCCCTTTTGTTTGCAAAACAGCTCTCTCTGCAGCAAACTTTAAAAAAAAAAAAAAAAAAAAAAGACAACCAGCAGGGAAATGCAAAGTGGTTCCAGTGGACTTCATTTTGTTATTCTATTCTAATATGACCAGCCAACAGACAAAAAAAAAAAAAAAAAAAGCCTTTATATTGTGTGCATTCAAAACTTTCAGCAGATTTATGCATTCAATCCAGTACTGTCTCCACCTTCCCTTCCAGTTCCCCCAGACTCATTGTTCCCTCACAAAGACCAGGCTCCGACCACCTTATTTCCCTCCATGCTCACCACAAGCATTGGAAGAGATGCTAAACGTCACCACCACATCAGATGAGACAGAGGCATACAACAAAATGTCTACAAAAATATAATAATATTGAGAGAAAAAGAGAGATTACACAGACATTTTCAAACTAACATGCCTGAATTAAGCCCTACTTAGGCATTTAGCAGAAAACTCAGAGATGTCTCATTTACTGCATACATTGAACTTGTGTCTTCTGTCAAAACCATTATTTCTTACAGTCGGTGTGACAATTTCCCTATAGGCAGGATAAAACCATTTCCAAAACACTCAGATTTGCAGTTCCATTGTCTTTAATCAGAACCATTTTGTGGAGCACCTTTAAATGAAGACTATGCATTTTTAAATAAATTCCTACAGGACTGGACTGTTAAGCAGTAGCTGAATGAAAATTTTAATACAGTAATTATTTATTATTCTCAGTTTTTATTTTTATAATATAATTGTACTTTTTTAAAAATAAAAATTAGATTAGAAGATAGCAACTTCCCCTGCCATTAGAAATTTTAAAAATACCTGCAATACTAATTCGATTAGAAGAACAAGGTCTGATTCAATCAGTTTTAAAACAAATATGTGGAAAAATATCAACAGATTAGAAATTACAGTATGCGAGTCTCCTAATTTTACTTTCTAGTGGTAAAACTGGAAGATCTGCACATAATGTAGTAATTATTTTTGTTAATACAAGTCATGTGCCCTTTCTTCCAGTGAAATGTTTACTATCAGAATTGAAATATTTTCATCCCTATTGCTGTTACTTTTAAGAAATACCTTATATTTTTCACCAAATGTACTACAAATAAGTATATAAATAAGTGTATAAATAACGTTGATAAAAATAGTTGGAGCTGAAGAAAAACACCAGTCCATGTTAACTCCGGTGTTCATGACTACTACTTTTATGAGACACAGAAGCATTAACTATAAATAAATGCTTTAAATGAAAAATTCAACCCCAAGCATTATTAAAACATTAAATCCAATGTCTTTGGTTCTTTTTCATTGTTGGAATAAAAGGAACAATAGTAAAAACTTCCACTGGCTATGCCCATTCTGGCAGACAGTCTACGAATCAAACTAATAACTACTTTGCAAGCAATAAATTTTGAACTTACATAATAATAGCAATTTTGGCATTGCTCTAGTTGCCCTAGTAGAACTGCAGTCGCTTCCAATCTCAGAATTTCTGGATACAGCAGAATACTTCTACACCTCATGGTTCAGTTCCATCTAAAGACAGCTAATTAAACAAACTATCCCAATCAGCAGAGTTAGAATACCTGTGTCATGGAGATACTTCAGCCACACTAGCTTATCTATCTGCGAAACCAGTTCCAGTATTTCTGTTGGCCAATTTACACCACTCTGTGGACAAAACTAAGAGCGAGGTCCAAGAGAGGATGCAGGCCTCTAAAGCAAAATATAGGGCAATGCAAAGGCCTGTGTACAAAATAGCAATTTCAAATTGAGCTGCCACCTAACCACCAGGATACTTCAACCTACCTGGGCAAGAAAGAGCATTCTCCAGCTTTTCAGCCTACTGTGCAGCAAAAATCCTGACTTTCAGAGTATCAGAAGGAAAGCCATGAAGCTCCTATGGTATTGGCTACAATATAAAAAGTCATTAAAACCCTACAAATCAAGAAAATGTGGTGTAAAATATTTTCTGCTGTTTCCAGTATTCGTATGTGGACAACGTCTCTTACCAGTGGTTTCTGAACTCGGGATCCCAAGTTGATGGAGGTGCCTACCTAGAGCCACAAACAGGCAACAGAGGAGAAACATTTTTAAATATGTGACTATACTCACTATTGTCTAAATCCTAACTCGAGAAGCCCTCTGCAAAGCCACACAGGCTTTCAGAGGCTATGTCTAAACTAAATGGAGAAGAACACCCCAGCTCCAAAGTCTGCTTATATCCTTCCAAGGTGGCCTTTCATGCAAATGATGATTCTCCCTCCTCCCTCCTGCTCTCATTTCATAGTTGCTAGTGATGGAAACCTTACTGCATAAGCATAGTTATCTTTCTAAGGCACTTGGATCTCCCTGCACATTGCATAGGAATACTAGATGTCCAATTCTGGCCGACCACGTATCTGGGCACCCAAAATGGAAGAATTTCAGTGCCTAATTTATATATGCCTCAGTACTGAATCTAGACCTGCAAGTGGTTATATTGCACGCATAGTTATATATAGTTGCAGCCAACTTCACAATCTTGCTCCATCTAAAAGAAACACTATAAATGTGCCACACTCTGTAAAAATCAGCCTGAATTCCAATCTCAATCTGGTCATGTAAGCAAAGATTAGAGTGCCTATTTCTGAGCCAGTTAAAATAAAGCAAAGGGGGGCTCCGCAACCACAGAAGACGATAATGCCAGTCCTGCAAACATAATTCAGGAGTTCAAATTCAAATTGTCTGGATCTAACTTTCAAAAATCATCATTAGCAAGGCTAAAACTTAAAAAATAAATATTTCAATTTGTAACTCAGGTCAAAAATGCTCAAGGATACGCTTCATGAAAGTGGCACTGTCAAACTTTTATCAGCATGGTCTTTCATAAAACCTGTCTTAAAGCACACAAAGCAAAGAAATTCCAAACCAGGAGCGATACATTGCTTTTTCCCCCCACTCTTTTCAAGTAACCATTTCAACACTTAGAAAATGAAAACACATATTATTGCAATAGCTGCTCATAGTTACTCATATTTGCTGTTGCTAAAAATATCCAGCTTTGACACATTAACTTGGATAGAGTGTCAGATGTTGATGTATTTTGAACTAATCTTAAGGAAAATAAAGATATTTCATCCAAAAATATCAAAGCAATTTACAAATATCATGCATAGTTGATTGATTATGGCCCTGATATTACTGGCTACACCAATAAAAACAGTAATTCAAGACCTCAAAACCTTTTGAGACTAGCCCAAAAACCTTTATGAAACTTTTTTGAAAGAGATGTTAAAAAAATATGTATTAATCTGAAATAGTAGTTTATAGATATGATACAAAATCCATACATGTACCCAAATACAGGTTGTGCTTAGCAAAATCACTTTTTTAACAATAAGTATTCATAATAGATGCAAAATGCCTGACTATTTCTTACAGCACACACTTAGAATTATTAACTTGTTATTTTTGGCTTGGCAATTTGTATATTTTGTGAGAATTAAGAAAATATCTCTCTGCTATATCTTGTTTAATATTTTCCCATCAGTTTTAAACGTTAATATTCCCCTTTTGCAGAAGATTTTAGGTAAGTTTCTAGAAAAAATATATTCAATTTTATGATCAACTGTAAAGTTCCAGCTTCTCAGAGACTGTTCATGTATAGATTATACATAAAATAACATAACCCAGACAGATTTAAAAACAAAAACAAAGCCACTCAACTTCTGTGAACCAGACTAATGACATGGGTCTAGGATGTTTTTGTCCCTGTTTCTAGGCACTACATGGTGCCAATGAGAATACAGTTTATGCCAATCTTAATCTGGCCATGGGAAAGAAACAGCCAAAGATATATAGCCAGAACTGTTTACGAGATAAACAAAAAGTTTACTGCTTCCCACATACTAGGGAAACAGTTGGATTACACATCAGCATCTGGTTGCTCCAGACAATACTACCAGGAAGTTAATGAAATTGGAACAAGGAAATTACTATGACTCGGCACTCCATAAAAAAGTGCAATTTATCATCAGTAAAAAAAACAATGGGAGCTTTGCTGATAAATTAACAAAAGAAAATATAAAGGCTGTATTGCTGTGAAACAATAAATCAATTTTTCTGGGTAAGTTAGTTCTGTTCCAAAAGCTGATGTCACCTAAAATTAGAAAAACGGCAACCTCACTCCGATGAGAAACGGTGATCTTTTCGGTTTACTACTGAGACGTGAGGCAAGGTGTTTATCTGAAGTTTCAAGGTACTCATGACATCATCTTCAAACAAAATCTCTATTAGTTTTATTCTACAGGGGTTGGATTCCACCAAAACCAGGAAACCAGAATCCTATTTTCAGCATTTCAGAAAATCTCTTCCTCGTACAAAAGGCAAAATAAGTATTTCTGTTAAAAGACTCATGTCCCAGGAATCAAACTGGGGCTGTCAGTTTGGTGGCAAGCCAGGTGAAATATTCTGAAACTCTGGAATCTGGTTGCCTGAAACTTCCCCACTGGGCAGCTTTCACTCAGTCCACACTCTCTGTGGAGCGTTACAAGATGTCTCGTATGAAAGTTTCTAAGAAACACTTTCCTTTGAAGCCACAAAATTTCTGTTTCAGGAATGTCTTTTTCATTCTCTTCGGCCATTTCCATGGTGGATTTATTCCTGAAAAGGTTCTCAGTTATGGCACTGCAATGGAGCAGACTCTTTCCACTTCGGACTCCTGGAGTGTCCTCAGACCTCCACAGGCAGAGCATACCTGAGTTGGTACACCCTGAGGGACAGTACTTACCCACCAGTCCTCACCCAGCAAGGTTTTCCTATGCTGGTTCCATCCCCATGCCACCGTCCGTGTGCCAGCAACCTGACATGCCCATGACCTACACAAAATTCCGTGTCTGACTCATATCAGTAGCTGCAAGCACTCCTCAACAAAAGGAGGAAACTTAGCCCATGGTCTGGGCTCCTTATTCACAAGGGATATTTGTTCATGTGCCAATACAGGAGTGGGCAGCAAGGAGACACCCTACAAGCTCAGTCTTCTCCCACTTGCCAATTCAGCTTGTCTAAACATCACTTGAAGAAGATGTTCCTATGCAGTTTGCCTTCTCCGTTATTTCTCGAGCACGTCTCAGGACACAGATGCCCCGTATCTAGCAGGACCCTCCACTGGATCAGTACAAATAGATCACAGCAGCATGCAGAAACAGAGTTCTTCACCCTGGAGGGAATAAGGGATAGGACTGTACGTATACATGTTGGGGACAGAAAATTGAGTTCATGATGGAGAATCCCACTTCTCTGGGACTGTCTATTAAAAAACAAATATATTAAAAAAAATGTTATTCCCTTCAAAATAATTTAAAAAAAAAATCCTATTGTGTTCCGTTTTTTTTTCTGAAGCAAATACATTGCTTTCCTCATTTTAGTCACTGCTGAAGAACGGCATTCCCTGCCAGCCCCCAAACTATATCCTCAATGTCTTTAGTCATGTTGAAAACATTCAGCAGCAGTAGACAGGACTCTCTCTCCCTCCAAGAAATCTCTGCTCTAAAATTAGGCCTAAGTTGTTTTGCACTACAACAGATTCCAGGAAAAACAGGCAACACTGCAAGAAGTCTCTTCTGTAAAGACCCTCCAAAGATATTCTCTAAATTAATGAATAGTGCTGTAGCACCGACAGTCTTTGGCTCTAAGCAGTACAGAACTGCACTAAAGAAAGATGTAACAGGTGGCTCTCAAGGCTAACCTTCAAATCAAGACCTCTTTTTCTGACTATCCCACTGCCCTGAGTAAGTGATTTTACCCCACAAGGGAAATTCCAATTGGAAAATAGCACTTTCCAACCAAGGATCCTGCAGACCGGTGTTTTGCCTCTTGCATTCAGCACGCGTTCCCAAGCTTGTGGGCTCTTGGGGAGAAGTTGGGCTGTGGGAAATCTTGCTTCAGAGATGGTGTACGGTTTGTCTGCAGCGCTCTTCTCTCAGACAGTTGTCAGTCTGAAAAGTAAGCTGTCATCAGATCCCTTGGCAAGCCAATGCACTTTACTAATCTGGCAGAGAAATACAGCAGAAGAAAACCTGCCTAGCTTCCTGACGGACTAGTAAGACAAATTGTCTTACTGCAAAAGCTGACACAAGGGAAGGGGTGGAACCGTATGGCTACATATTGGCGCAGGGGTACAAAAGAGTAAGGAGAAAGGATTAGGGCTTCCAGTCGGGACTTGGCAACAACTACATGGGCCATTTACCCACACTGCAGCTACTGACACAGTTCACCGCATAAGACAGTAAGTACTTTGGAGAATGTGCAGTTGATAAATGGCAATGGGCAGGGGTACGCAGCAGCATTTTATTGAGCCACTAAAGTTCAGGAACTCAGTCCTCACCCTCCTGAAGTCAGTGGCACAACTACGGTCTTCTCCATGTGGTTAGGCTTACTACCCATCTATCTCATCAGAGACCCATTGCAGTGTTTCAAAAACAACAGCCACTCAAGAGGAGTACTCATGCATCAGATTAAAAATATGCAATTGTAGATAAAGAAAAAAAAGCACAGTAGGCCAGAAATGCCTCTTGTACTTGAAGCTACAGCTCTCCAGAAACTTATTGTCTCATTAGCAAAAGTGCTGCTTATTGGCAAACTTTTACCAACATTTTGTCACTCCATAAAATTAATACCCTGTGACTGTTCCCACTGAAATTGCAAGAATTTCCACTGTACAAAAGGCATGTATAAGTCATTACATGATTTAAGCCACAGATATGAAACTCTCCAGCCTGGAAAATACAAACAGTAGCATTGTAACAGCTCAGGAACTGTACTAAAAGTTAAAACAATACCTTTGGACATTAAAGATAAGACATAGAATAGGCTAACAAACTACACAGCTGATGAAAACAGTAGTGAATTGAGGACTTGAACAAAAAGCGTGAAAAGGAAGAACATCTGCAGTACTGAACTGCTGGAGGAAACAGAGGACAAATATCCCTGTTTCTTTAGCTGCAGTCTGTATCCCCACAACAGTTAAGTTAAAATTGAATGCATCAGGAAAGCGTACAGAAGCCAAGGATAATCATATGCAATTCTATAACCCCATGGACAAAACACTAATGCTATAGCTATACGGAAGACTGCAGAACAGTTGGGGTTTTTTTATGCCAAGTTGTCAAAAATATCTGTGAAATATAGGAATCATAACCTTCCAGAGAGAAAAATAAAGTATCCTTATTATTGAGAATGCTTTGCTGACAACTCAGTCATTACACATACGCTCATACATATTAAAGCTAGGAAGGACCAGCATTTATTTAGACTGATTTAATGCATAAATTATTATAAAGTTTCTTAACAGATATCTTTTCAGCAAATTCATAATTTCTGCTTTAACTGTAAGAGATCTTCAGGAAAGACATCCATCATACTTGTAAACACTTCAAGGGATGGAGGTATAATTCTAAATAAAGGAGAGCTAGGAAGGGAGCCCAGGCATTAGACATGATCATCTATGTTGCTTAACTGTTATTTCAGTCCCTGCCTCTGTTTTGGGCTGCTCCAAATTATCATCTCCAGTACCATACCCCAAAACCATACGTAGTGCTACTCAGAGGACAGCTTATTCCAGTGACAAAAGCAAAATAAAGGTGAAAAAGTTGAGAAAGGTATGTCAGAATTTAAGTAAATTCTTTTCACCATAAAAAAAGAAAGAAAAAAATTATATGGCAAACAGTATTTCAAAATGACAAGTTTAATACAGTAGCTTTCTGTCCTAGCCAAATTTGAAGAACCTAACTCAAAATGACATGAGGATGAAGAATTGATCTGAAGGCAATTTGACAATGGGCAATTAGGTAGTGAAGGCAGGTAGGAAGTTAGTAGGTACTGAAGAGTCTCAAAAGAAAGTGCTGCTGAATGCTATGTACTACATAAAACCATCTTAAATCCTGGTTAAAGCCACAGGGTATATTCTCTTTATTAAAGTAAAAGAAAATGGACTAAAATTAAAAGAATAACCAAGCCTCACGATGATAATATTAAGATCTTTTTGTGAGACACATAAAAAGGACATGATATAGAGAAATATAGGGTTGTGACCAAATCACTAAGTATTAATGGGTGGGGGGAGCCCAAAATACAAGTGAGATTGAAACAAATCTCAGGCCAATTAAAATAAAGCAGACCTTCTCCTGCACTGTTAGGTACAGAAGGCTCCACAGTCTGCATTTATCCAGATAACATTAAAGTAATATGAAACCCCGTGAGGGAGGCTGCAAGTCCAACATCTCAATCGTGCATATTCTACATTCTGAAGCCTGAGATATAGGTTGGAAAGTCCACGACTCCAATTCCCAAGTTAGTTCATTTGGCTAACGCAGGATTAATAAAGGGCACCATTTGCTGGTCACCATAATGAAATTGCTCCACGCAGGATGTTCAGCCAAGGTAATTAATGAACTTAAGAATTTCTGGACCATGAATGCCAGCGAGACATTTGACTCATAAGCGTGGGTTTTTTTTTTCTGCAAAGGTTTCAGAGGAATGCAGATTTAAATGGATCTACATACTGTATAGAAGACCAGTGCACCCATGTGGATAATTAATCTATAATTAGATCAATAAGGCCAAACAAAAGGATAAACCAGGAATCTTGTTATGTGTCCTGTATTACTTAACCAAGATATTGCATTTTTATCTTCAATAAATTAAGGGATTACTGCTGTAGAAGGCATACAGATATCAGAACAGAAGAAAAAGATCACTTTCCCTGATGATGATGTGAGAGTCTTTTTCAAGGATTTATAAAAGGTCTGGCTATGTTTATGAAGGCTTAAGGAACAGTCTGGGATTGTGGTAGCACAAAATGAAGTACGCCAAATCCAAAGTAACAAAAAAGGACCTCAAGCTGCAATCTAATTTGTCCGGTGCCATTTGAGTGGAATGAAGAAAAACAAAACAAAAAAACTATTCAGGGATTTGTCATTCTCATTCTATTAATGCTGAATCTCTGATCAACAAAACATATTGTGATCTGAGAAAGAGATACTCAGTCTCAAATAATGCAGTCTGATTTCGATTGCATCTATACATATAGACATGTATATCTGACGGAGAAAAAAAAATTATCGCCTATATTTACCAAAATGGTATTCAGATTGTTGGTGTGCATATCTGTACATGCATAGGCTTTACAAGTGTTTCAGAAGATAGACAGCTATAAAATATTTTATGTTAGTAAGAGGAAAAAGGTGCAAAAAATTGCAGCATCACCTAATCCAGTTCAAATGGAGGGGGAAAAAAAAAAAAAAAAAGTTTTAGAGTCCTGATCAATATTTTACAGTTCACTCTCTCTCCCGCTCTGTGTACAACATGTTCTTGTGAAACCTCTGGTAACGTTCTCATATATCAATCTTGGAGACTGAGCTCTTTCCACAATCAACTACCATTGCCTAAACTCTGCAATTAACTGGGAAGCATTTTTCCTCAATGTGAAAACACAATTAATAGAAAATAATTTTTCCTCCAAATTCAGGACCTCAGAGGCACAGTAGTTTCCATTATTTCCTCGTACAGAAGGGAAAATGACCTGGCAACACAGCTCCCAGAGAAAACAAGACTGTAACTAAAATTTGGGAGAACAGAATGTCCACAACCATATAATTCTTCTGTGTCATTGCTGCACTAAAAGATTTTATTCCTAATGCTGCCTACAAGAGCAGTGTGAGAAGCGGTATCTCTGAATTCCAGCATATATTCCACTGATGAGAACTGCATCTCCTGGGCGTACGTAACAACAACCTGCTTTTGTACAAACGGCACAGAAGCCTATAAGGACTCACAAATTATATATGATTGCATATCTAAATGTAAATGAATTACATAATTACTTGTACATTTTTAGGAAGATAGATTTCATCTCCAGAACTTAATGCGTTTGTTAATGTAACAAACCTCAAAGTCCTCTGCAGTAAACGCTTTTATGTACAGCAAGAAAGAAGTATGAGATACTTCAAATGACAGCCTGAATGCTGCTTTAGTACCAGGCATAATTTAGTGGTCTCCCTCAGCTTCAGTTGCTGTTTAGGTCAGCTAAAGTTGTGAATCCTTAAAAACAGAACCGTGATCAAATGAAATATAATTCTCTAATAAAACATAAGTTGTTGCAAAGCTATATTTTATATACTAATTCAACGCAGCAGTTAAAACTCAGCTCCCTGAATAATAAAACCAGTTTTGCTGAGCACAGTCCTTCCAGCTTCTTAGCTGCTTCCCCCACTGTCTTCTATATAACTAAGTGAATACAAAAGAGACCAATCAAACACGATTTTTGTTTATCTTTCACTGAGATAGAAACTGGTGAGCCTACATATGCCTCTTTGTCCACGGAGAACATACACTAGATTTTGTTTGATACACATTTTAGAAGTTCCTTTTAAGTTTTCACTTCTTAGAGAATAGTTGTGTTGCTATAGCTTTTGGCCCCTTGCTAACAGCAGCTTTTTCCCCCTCACCAGAATTTGAAGCTTTTGATCTCTTTTATCTTCTGCTTGCTCATAGCCTAAGAATTGCATCTGTGGCAAAGCTTGTCCTCTTAAGAGTCCATTGACTTATTGCTAGAAAGCAAGGAAATAGCTTTCTTTTCACTTCGAGTCCCCGTTGAGATAATACATTCTGAAGGGACACAGTCTGTGTGGAGTAATCAGAGCTATTGTTCACCACTGTTTGAAATGCACAGTGAAAATATACTACTGGGGGGGGAGGGAATCAAAAAGAGCTTCTATCTAAGAGAAATACACAGATAGAAACCCAAAGTAGGCTTTTCTCAAATATCATACATGAGGTAGCACCAGGCTATGCTACAACTTAGGCAATATCACATATTGGACATAAACATACAGAGCATAAAAGCAAATAAATATGTACATTTTATTTAATTTCTGTTCCACAGGAAAGGCAGGGCCTTAGTAGCACTCATCTTTCTGATTCAGAACGGTGCAGCACAGCCCAACCAGACTGTCCCATGTCAAGACTAGCCCATGTTTTCAGACTGATTTCCTGAGTGCTGATGACTCTACCATAGCATCCTTACCAAAAAAAAAAAAAACAAACCAAAAACAAAACAGTGCTGGCTGCTGCTGTACTACTATCCCCAGAGTTCAGCGGTAGGGCAGCTTCCACACCAGCTTGGGCAGCGATTGACATTTCCCAGCTTCAGCTGGAAAAGACATTCTTCACTTCCGTCTTATATTGCCACACGCTGACGAGCAGCTAGACAACTGCCACCAATGAAGCAATCACAGTACTCCGAATGGTTGAGACCAAACATTTTCCTAGAATAAGGCTCTAAGTAAAGCAGAGCTCTTATAAAGTTGCTCTAAATATGACCTAGTGGCTCCCGAGCAGGTCCTCAGCACACAAGAAGGTCTGTGGTGGTGTGAAACACTCCTGACACTGCCACTCTACTGTGCCACTATAGCGCAGGGACTGCAGTTGCACAGGTCCTTATTCTGCAGCTTTCTCCTAAGGAACTAGCTTGCCCAGGACAATTTTGTTATTTCCACTCGATAAGAGGGGAAAGGTGGTTTGAAACTATATATATGTAGCTTCTCACCTGTGATGCACACTCCTCACAACCGAGAATGTGTTTATTTTTAAAATTCTTTGAGAAGAACTACACTCCACAGAAGCAGGATATCATTATTTTAAAAGCTCTTTTTTTTTTTTCCTTTTCACTTGTTTACAATACTGTAGAGACTCTGTACAAATGAAAAGAAATTACAAACACCTAATGGAAAGAAATGATTTACATTTAATAGCCAAATTCTTAATTAACTCCATTACCATGTAAAGCAGGCCATGCACTCATGTCTTAATAAATAAGAGTGGAAATTGTGTCTGCTCATATTTAACATCCCTCCTCTTTATTTGTTTTCTGCCAACAGATGAAAGAACACAATTTCATTTTCATTCAGGGGAACAGCAAATTTCAACAGTGGAAGTAGAGAAACCCTCTGTAAAATTCTGCCAATGTAAATCTGCAAGAAAATTAAATATGAAAGGATAAAACCCATTAATTTTATTTGTTTCCAAGTTCAATGGCAAAAAGAAGATATGGAAGCATATTAAGTCATGAATTTCATGTTCCACATACAGTGCCATAAGGGAATAAAGATTTAAAGGTTAGCACAGTGAGAAAGACAACCATAGCAGTACTAAAGAAATGAGGAATCTTGCCTCCATCACCACAAATAAATAAAAATTAGCAGAGCACAACCACTACCAAATGAGCCCTTCATACCTTCCATAAAGAAATGTAAAAAAAGGATAACAAAAGAGCCTTCCGGTCTTCTATCCCCTCCCAATTACTAAATATTTCTTGGCAAAAGCCACTTTTTCTTCTAAGTAAGGACAGGAAAACTATACAAAGAATTTGGCCCTTTTTTTTTTTTTTTTTAAACAGAACCATGACGTTGTTTGACTTTATTTTGCTTGCCAGCTCTCTTTTCATAGTTCAAGTCATCAATCATTCGGGTTATTTGTGAAAAAGAAAAAAAAAAAATTAAAAACCGGCAGATATATACCACATTTGGACTTGGATTGCCCTTTCCCCTCACAAAATCTACAGGATGAGATTTATTATAGGTCCTGTGTGGGAATTTTCTTACAAAGCCTTGCCTCTGGAGATACGTAATTTTGAGGAAAATCCCTCAGAGCAGTCCCACATCTGTTCTAACTTTGGTGGTTTCCTCAAGGTACAATTCAAGTGAAATCGTGCAGCACGCTATTCCTGCTCTGGACAGTTGTGGCTCCAGTATGCACCAACCACCACATGAAGAAAGCAATGACAAATTCAATATCACCTGAAGTTGCATAGATCCAGAACAATGACACTAGACATTTCCTCTACCAGTTCTGATCACAAAATGAGAGTCAAAACCGACCCAGGCAGGTAGTTTGTGTCATAGTTTTCCACAAGACTAGAGGAAACAGTAAAAAGCCATATTAGTAAGGACATTGAGATAAAGCTCTATTCCCCGCGGATCATTTCCCATGAGTAGAAGTTAACCTAGACTAGACCTGCAGCTCTGGTGACAACACTGGATGTGAACTTTTACTGCATTTCTTTGATTTTGTTTTTAAAGAGTCAGCTTTTCCAAGACGTGCACTTAAAAATGATATGTCATAAAATATTAATTTATTGTGTCATATATAGTTCAGCAACAATAATACAATTTCTCAGCAGTAGTACTGAGTACTCCTTGTGATACTTTTGAAGTCCAAAAATGCATTCAGAGAGGTTTTAGTAATCTTTTCAGCCAGGCTTTCAATATGCATATCAATTGGTTTAACTGTTTTGCATACCATACTGCAAATATGTTTAATGTACTTATTTATTGCCTAATTCCCATTAGACTCTGTTATCAATGGACAAGAGGTAACATTTTTCTATACAGCAAGCCTAACAAAAATCCTTAAATACACTTAACTTGTAACATTACAGCTCTACTGAGCTTTTAAAGGTTGCCAAACAGATACTTTCTGGGCTTGACTGAGAAAAAAAAATAATCCCCAATCAACTAAGAAATAAACAAAAACCTTATCACATAAAGGGCATTCTTTTTCACGACAAGAGATCTTTTCTTTCAGAATCAGTCACAAAAAAAAGAGAAGTACATCTGCCCTTGAACTTAATAACATCTGCAATGATGCGTTACTACTAGCAATGAGAACACCACTAGTATCAGTAAGAATGATAGCAACGAGGACAAAAATAACATGTCACAGTTATATGGTCAATCCAAAAGCTGCCTCTGCCTATCAGTATGGACAGTCTTCACAATTTCATCATGGTTCATGGGATATTTAATAACTTTCTCTTAAAAACTTAGCCCCTGGTGTTTGTGATCATACTACGCCCTCAGGTTTAATTTTGAAAAGTTTCTATCCCATGAAACTTCTACGAAACATTTAAACAATAAACTCAACGCATTCAAGAAAAAAAAAAAAAAAAAGGACCATACAACAAAAAAAGTCCTGAGCCAAATATTTCCGATTTTTTAAATCTGCACTTTTTTTAACTGGTATCCTGATTTGAAGAAGGATTCAAACCTTAATTTAAGATGTTGCTAAAGGCAGTTGTGTAGACATCAACCACATCCCCCCGCCCCCAGGCAAAAGAAAGACAGGCAGCTGCCAGGGATGATGGTTCCCACTTACTCTGCCGTACATTTCCTAGGATAGGACCTCAGCAGGTCTCCATCTCTTCTCATCAGCTATTTAGGGGACTTAATTGACCCCTAAAGTTAGATGAGAATTCCTCCACTCCAAGTTCTAAACTAAGAATAAAGTAACAGTTAAATCTCCTAAAAATCAATTAACTAATACTAAAAACAACAACCAAAAAAAGAAGCAAAAAAAAGAGAAAAACAAAGATTGTTCAGAAATATTTTAAGGAACATTTTTAGTTCTATTATAATGCATTACTCATATAGGGTACATACATTAGGATATATCCCCAAAAACAATTAATTAATCTTTGATTCTAAAGCAGGGCTATGAAATCACTATTATTTTGTATTATTACAAAACCAAAATTATTTCAGGAAAAATGCTTCATCACCTTTTTACCACCAATAGTAGCTACAACAGCCAAGCCACAGAAAGGTTTCATTTCTTGTGCAGGTTATCATATTGCAATAAACATCTCTAAAATGGCATCCTCAGAAACAATAAACTCACTCAATTGAGACGACTGCCAAGAACCGAGTTCTGTGTAATGAACTTGCCTACTCTGTGATGTTTCATATGCTTCTGTTCTTCCACAGCTTCACAAGAAATCAGTATGAATCTAACATGGATTTTTTAAAAGTCATATGCTTTACATGACAATTGTTATTAAAAGAAATCATTACGTAAAATATTGCATCTTTTCAGTCACATTGTATTCTTCTAGGTTTGTTTTTTTTTTGTTTTGTTTTGTTTTTTTTTTTACAAATGAGGCAATCACTTCACTGGACCAATTCTGTTTCCAGCAGGGTTTACCAGTTCAGAGATACTACTGTAAGGTTACCCAAGAAAATCTGAAACCCCTGTGACCTGACACAAGTAACACACTGCCAGAAAGTCTCTCAACTCACAGAGCTCTATTATTATATGTATTTGCAGTACAGCAGGGAAGGATAACACTGAGTCACCCACAGTCACTGCCCCAGGGAGATGATCCCTCCTTGATGTCAATCGCAGTGAAGATTCTCTCACTCTTTCATTTGTGGTGAGGCTGCAATGGCCAAGGGAGGGTTCAGGAATGCATTTATCACAAAGCCGGAAGAGGTCCTGTTTAAATGATGCTCATTTAGGGCTTACATGGTATTATAATGATGCTACCGAGTCAATGTGCTACAAAACCAAACATTTCACTTAAAGGAAAATTTTACTAAACTTTATAAAAGATCAAGGAAAACGTTCTAGGATGAGTGGTGTACCCATCTGCTGATAAGCAAAGTATATTCTCCGGGTCTTAATTAGTGAGAAGAGCCTCTGCCCTTCCTAAACCCAGCATAGTTGGCTTCATTTTCTACCATGGGAACCTAACCTAATTGCATATACGAGGAAAGAGAGGGTGGTTGGAGGAGTGGAAGAGGAAACGTTGATGCCCACAGCCACAGAATGATAAGACATTCACCTGCAATATCTACCCTGGAACTGTACAGGATTATTCAGTCTGAGGTGTGATTTTGAACTCTTTGTAATGATGATGACGATAATAGCAATAATGCATTTGGAACAGACAAATCCAGCACCTTAAGTAGTAACGCTGGAGTCATCATTAAACTTACCACAAGTGTTTCCCTGACGTTAGACCAGTGCAAAATCACCTTGGATTGATGGTAAACTTTGGTCTCTGCAAGAGGCTGCTCAGTAGGGGTGTTCAAAATGCTGTTCCCGTAGGTCTTTGTAACTACAGAGCCTACTAACATCAGCTATAAAAACAGGCACCCAGCTAATCATCATACCTGTCCCTCTGAGACCCAGTTTATGTTCAAGTTCCCCAATTCCATAAGGATTCGTGTGTATTTAAAGGACATGTACTATAAAACAGCGTATCGGACTGCATTTGTTCTCTGAATACACTTGCTTTCAAATATTTTTGTGTAGGAAGACATTGCATTTCTATTATGATCCAGTATTATTTTCATTGTCATTGCTGCTACCATTATCACTCATTGTTAAAATGAAGCATGGAGATCAGACGGGCAACGAAAACGCTCAGATCGGGAAAAAGTCTACAGACTTTAAATGTGCTATTGCATCTACAGACCTACCTGCCATTACAAATGCACTTTGTTTCTATAAATAAAAATTACTTTAACTCAATGATGAAGTTATTTCTTCATCAAGGAAGTTAATAAGCTTTTCAGAGAATTGTGGATTCAAATGTGTGGACAATAAAGGGAAAAGTGCTTATTTCTGTGAATTGTTAACTTCCCAGGGGTTCCGCTCTAACATTAATGCTGCGGAGGTATTGCTTAAGAGGAGTTTTATCATACAAAGAACTGTGGCCAGCAAGTAGGATGATACTCCATTTTACTTGTCAATTTCTAGGCTTTACATGGAATATGAGTTTTTAGGTATTTTTACCTCTTTAGTGTCTTAAAATATTCCATATCCAACTACCAGCAAGTATAAAGCTGGCATACTGAAGTACATAGAATCATGCTATTTTTATCTATGAGGATCTGATCTTGCACCAGTGTTCAGTGACAGAAAGCACCCTTAAAAACACACTCTATTTCTCTTGAAATAGAATTTTTAAGAAATTTAGATATTAAAGCAATTTCTATTACATTCTATTACTGTCTATTACAAGAAAGAGTCTATCTAGATTAAGAAAATTATTCAAGGCTAGTTGTGAGTTGGTCCACACATGAGCTAACCTCACTTTTTCCCCCCTCATGAAGGTGTGGATTAATACTCTTTAACTTAGTTAAACTAGGCAAGTTTAATTTTGACGGGCACTAAGAATGGGTGACAGCTAGGTAAAGCAAGAAGAAAAAAAAAAAAAAGATATCCTGGATTTAACTTGGAAAAAAAAAAAATCTAAGTTAGATAACACTGCAATGTGTTATCTGAGCTTAGCCTACCTTCAAAGGCATTTCCTAGCATGGACCTAATTGAAGCTTATTCTCATTCTCACACACTTAACACTTTATATAGTCCTTTATTTACAAATCACTGGCAGGAGAGTGCCAAGCAGTTCACAATAAGCCAATCTGTTTCTGTGAAATAATATGACATCCTAATTAAGACAAGGTGCACAGTAGCTACTTTTTAATAATAAAAAAAAAATAATAATAATCACAAGTTAACAGTATGGACTGAAAACTTTTCTTTTAATGAAGAACTATTTTCAATGAATTCCTGCACTGTTACAAGAATGTAATAAAGCATCTGAAGCCATAAAAAAATATGATCTCCCATAAAACTTAAAAATGGACAAACTGATTTGTCTCAGAATTTATATAAAAATAATTGGACTGAGAATTTACATGCCAAGTTTCCACTTGGAAAGAAATTTTAGGGACTGTTACTAGTACAAAACACTGAAAATGAAGGTACATAATGGAAATGCTGATCGACTCTTTACTTCACCAGTGCTAGCTACACACATAAATGCTCACAGACACTCTGTAAGAATCTGCAGCTTTCTTTGATAAACTCTGCTTCCGTAACCAAAAATGAATGACCACCTTTCCCAGCTTTTCAGGTCAGTGCAGACATAAGCACAGAAATCCCTATCTTGCAAATTTCCTGACTTCCCAGAATAGCTTTGAAGCAGGAATTATTGTAAGTCATGAGTGGAAATGTATTATAAGAAGTGCTAATGAGGCATGAATTACAGCCTTTACTTTTTTTGTTAAGAGACCATTCTCTGAAGAGGTCGCCATGGCCAAAATACCATTTTCTCTTTTCAGGGCAAATTGAAGGCATTTGTTTCAGATTATCTATCTGATACAAACTGGAGAAATAGCAATCTAATCAGATCACGCATGGTTTTCATTACAGTTTAGCAAAAAAAAAGTACTATCTGACACTCCCAGAAGTTAATCAGGTATTTGGGTACAGTAACTTCTGTACAGCAGGCCAAGGCCAAATATGAAATGAAACTCTTGGTTAACCTAAAATACCTTTAGCCCATGCTGTTCTTTCTCACTAGATCCTTTCCACAGGGAATCAACCAGCTTATTTCTGATTCATGTTTTTTCCTTTTTCTGGGAGTGGTTCCCAGTGTAGCAATCTTTGCCAATGGGACCAAACTGTGGTCTTTTTAGGAGCATGTTCCAGATTTAGTCCCATGATCCAAGCCACCATCTGGTTTTAAAGGGGGAAAACCCTTCTCTGTGGAAATATTAACCTGACATGTCTCCAGTCTAGACTAATAATTATGTTAAAGGACAGAGTGAGTCCATTATCCACACGGAATGGGTGGAGGTGGTTTGATAAACCAGTAATAAGAGGCGTCAGACTAGCCACCGAGGACTTTTCATACTTACTTGCTTTCTTATAAAAAGGAACTTTAGGCTCAGTCAAGAATTCTGCTTCCACTGGGACTGACAAACAGTTTGCTCATTTCCAACAAAGGCAAGGGGCTGCATTTCGTGTAGTGCCCATAAAACAAGAAATGGAATGTTGTCCAACAAAGGTTGACCTGCTCCTGTCGATTTTTGTCGACGCTGCTTTTGTTCAGAATGGGAAGCAGGGTTCCTTTAATTGTACCATTCCAATTCTTCTCATTGCAGCCTTTTATATATTCAAATGGCCATGTTCATTTAAAAACATGTGTGCTTTGAAAAAATTGCACAAGCAAAACAAGCGTTGAGAACTAGAATGAAGCAGGTGACCTTCAGCAGGGGAAAAAAAAAAAATAAAAAAAATGTACAGTTCACATTCACAGAGTAACAGTTTTCTAACGCAAGTTCCCTAAGCCCCTTTTTAGCAGTGGGCTTGAAATAGGCTTAACTTTCATTAAGAACACCACGCAAAGAACTTCAAACAGAAATCAGTCGCAACAACCACAGCCTGGTTCTTGATCCTACAAAACCGGACCTGGGGAGCTGGGGAATGTGCTCTCGAGTGCCATCTACTGGCACCGAAACCATTAACCGACGGCTCGAACGCCAGAGCTCTGAGCACGCATGTAAATATGTATTTATTTAGGCTACTCCTATTTCAGTCGTAGTCGCTTATGAATTCTCGAGCAGGGCAATCCAAGGGTGTCTCGCAGATTGTTTTTAGAAGGGCATGCTAATGTAATATTTATACAATCATGTTGGTATTCATCTTTAATGCACACAGTTAGACCACGATCCAACATCCACAAGCATGAGTGCAAATCCTTTTGCCAACCTCCGTGAGTCTATCTGGAGTTCTTAAAATGATCTCTTCAATTCAAAAGTCTTAAACAAAGTGCCTAGATACAGGGAAAACTCTTTATCCCATCTTGAAACAGGCAAGAAGCAAATAGATTTTCAAGCATACTTTATGGACAAAGGAAAACAAACTGCGTATAGCACCATCATAAAATATTTGAATCATTCGCTTGCATTTTCCTTCCACGTATCTCAAAGACTTGTAAAAAGACTGAGAAGCATTGTTATCACCATTTTCCACAGAGGGAAACCGAAAGAGGAAACTAAAATGTGGCTTTTTTTTTTTTTCTTACAAGCAAGGCAGTCACTGAAAAGTGAAAGAAAATATTTCAGAAATTCTCACTTCTACATGCTGTTTTTCAGATCACTGCTTAAAACAGCATGTTTGAACTGATTGCTTTCATATTAATTCAGCAGGTTGACATTTTTAAATAGCTGCATACAAATGTCTAATGAAAGATAAATTTACAACCTCATTGGAAAATACTACTGATATGTAACTTTGCAGAGCTGTCAGAAACAAGAACAGTTACCTGCATTTGTAATATAAATTCCTGTCATAAATTAACACCACAAAATGAAGCACAGTTTCATACACAGCCATATGAATTGCTCGAGAATTTAAAGTGACATTTTTCTTTCTCTTCTGTTCTCCAAGGTAACCAACAAGAAGTAACAAACCTAAAAGACTGTGATCTCATTTAGGGGGTAGCGATGCCCAAAGTAGATGCAAAGCAGATAGAAGAAAAACTCAAAGATGCAGTAAAAAAAGCGAAGGAGGAAACCCTGAAGCTCTTGAAGATCTGCCCTAATATTAATAGCAAACATATGAAATGGGCATTGCTGAAACAAAGGAAAAAAAAAAATCATCAGGAAAGAAGATGTAGCCAAATGGCTTTGTCTTCCTGCAGATGAAAAGCAGCGTGCCCTTACAGAAGGGCAGTAATTGGTGTGTTGAGAACATCCCACGCCCTTCCATTGTCTAGCCAAGAGAGGACTGAGCTTACATTACACAATCTAACCCTTTGCAACAGCACTAGCCTGGACTCTTATCAGAGTACTGCCTCTCCAGCAATTTTAGCATGCACTCAGGCTTGGGGAAGTGGTACTTGCCATAGCAGAGTGTTTTCTGTGTAATCCCCAGTGAACTACGAACAAACCATCCCACAACTCAGCTATAGCTGCTGCTAGCAGAGATAAGATCACCGGGAATGCGGAACAACTGTTTGTACCACGACAAAGCTAAACTAGACGGTGCCATGCAGTGAGGTTACCTCTGAGGAAGGGCACCTTAGGACTGTGATTGCATCCTCAGGCAGACTGGAAATATGACCAGTGCACAGCACAGCTGCCTTCTGTCTAGCTCGCCACACACCTCTCCATTAAGAAATAGCGCCTGCTACAATTTGCCCTTAACAGGCTTTGCCAGTTTGAACTCAAAATGAAACTGTACTGGTTTTAAATTGCGTCTTGCTGCTATATAAATATCTTATTATTAAGGTATTTTTCACAAGTACAGGGATCTCTTCTTGAAATTGCTGAAGTCATGATTTGGGGATACCTTTTTTTTGCAATAGCAAGCTTTGCTCATTTATTTCCTGGTAAGTAAAATTCACTATTCGAGAAAATACATTATACATGCCCTCCAAGTACTAATATTCCATTACTATTTCTGTCACCACAGAAAGCGAGAAAAGAAAGTTGCTGGCCTGTGATTTGGAAACTCCCTTGCCTACCATAAGCCGTGTGGCTGTAAGCACAGCTCTCCTGCAGGCTCTGTTCCTCATTTGTGAAGCAGACATAATAGCAACTCCTCGCTTGCCTCACAGTAGTGTTGGGAAGTTAAAACACAATAAACCCTCAGGAACACTGTGGTCATAAGAAGAGTAAAGCGGGAAAGGCAAAAAGTCAGGGCATATTTATTTTGCTGGCAAAGCACTGCTCTCAGAGCAGTAAGGCAAACACATCCTTGGTGTAATGACAGGTAGGGTTGCAAACGAGATGCGTTTGGCCTGTTGCTTTTAACTGGCATTGTTTCTGTTGCTAGCTTTTCAGGACACTGCAATCAAATAATTATTGTTTCCTTGGTTGCCAACTATTTTTCTTTTATTAGTAATACCGACCTTTGTTTATTCTTCTTCCTCCCATGGGAAATTTCAACACGCCTCCAGAAGGGATGTTGTATGACTTTCATTTATAATGGGATCACTCCCTTTCTTCCCAGGGGAGGCTTTCTCTTTCCATTTTTCCCCCTCTGTATTTGTAGACAGGGACATCAAGTCAAATCTCTGCTGTGCTCACATTCATGTGATCTGAACAAGATGAACAGATCAGCAGTTCTCACACATTTGCCTAGGAGACGTACAGCTGAAGAAAATTCATCTCAGACACCACTCCATTTAAACTGTTTAACATTCATTCTGGCAACATCAGCAACAGACCATATAGGAAAGTAGTATCGAAAATACATTTTTGTGGTTTGTGTTTTCTGGGGTTTTGCATCCTTCATTTCTTTGCTTTTTTGCTCTTCCTACTTGTTCTCTCACCACACTCATTCCTTTCTCACCAATGCATGCATTTTACTATCTGTCCCCGATCTTACTCACTCACGGCTTATTTCTTGGTGTGGTTTTGTCCTCTTTAGTTACCCCTCCATGCCCCCATATCCAATCCTCCTCTTTCAGGTACGTATTTTATTTTGCTTTCTTATCATGAGCTACTACCCTTTGTCCTAGAAAATTCTTTTCTTTCACTAGGTCATCATGTACTTTTGTCACTCTCATTTGTAGCCCCCAGCTCCACTACTGGCAACTCCTGCTGATGACAGATGTCTCACAATCGGCTGCAAGCCTGCTCTTGGCTCCAAGCCTGAGGGAAGCTCCAGACTTTTTAAAAGTTTGGTCTTTAAAGCAGCATTTTTATACAGATGTAGCAAAGTCACCTTTTCCTGAAGTACAGCTTCTTAGAGAATTCCAGGTCCTTCTACACCACCAAGGCTGAATACCTGTAGAAACAGCTTGAGAAAAACTGCAGACAATGCTATCCAGTGGGGTGAGTAAGCATGGATGGCATTTTGCCCTGGGAGTCCTGTTTTGAGCAGTCAGAGCATGTTAGTGCATTATTTCATTGCCTAATATACACAGCAGGAGCTCCGGACTTGAGTGTGCAGACAAACCTTCATCATACCAACCCTAAGCTACATACATCCTCCCCCACCACCTAGTGCAATACTTTCATCTCTTCCCATGCCTCTTGTGCCATTCAACCTCAGTAGTACCTTCCCCCGCTTGTTTCTTCTACGTACCTTTGGCAAGTCAGAAAGAATACGTAATTGTCCAATGAGGAGCTAAATGAAGAGAGTCTAGGGTGTGCTAACTCATCAACCAGGTAGCAGGAAAGTCTACAAATTCAGATTGGCTAGATATTCCAATGCTATATACATTCAGATTGGCCTGGTGCCTATCTATCAGATGCTGGCAGCCAAATACCACAGTCTCCTACCCTGCAAAAAAAATGGCTTAAGGGGCTATGTCTGTATAGATCCAATATACAAAGTAATTGTGTCAACTTTTGGCCTGAGCTTTCTGCAATATCTATGTGCAAAGAAGCCAACACTAAAGGACTTGCTAACTCAGCTCTATGTGACGTTAGTGGCTATGTCTGCATTAGCAGGCAGAACTTTGCAATAGAAAGTCTGTGAACTAAGACAGTGGCTGCTGAAAACCATGTGCCCACGCTACACGCTTTTGGAAGTGCTTTACTTTCAACTAGTTCTAGACCAGTCCTGCAAACTGAAACCCCAACAGCAGATGGAGTCCTAGAATACATCATTCGATTTCAGAAACACAGAATGGTTCAGGCTGGAAGGGACCTCTGGAGGTCATCTTGTCCAACCTGCCCTGATCAAGCAGGGCAACCTAGAGCTACTTGCCCTGGATGAGGTCCAGAATATCACCAAGGGTGGAGACTCCACCACCTCTCCGGACAACCTGTGCCACTGCTAGGTCACCCTCACAGTCAAAAAAAAAAAAGTGTTTATGTTCAAACAGAACCTACCATATTTCAGTTTTTATTTTAGTCTTATCCAAAACGAATCCAGTTTAGCCAGCCTGAGACCACTCCAATGCAATCAAATTGATGTTCAAGAGATTTGTTTCAACAGCAAAAACATAATCCTTTATCCTAGCTGAAATGCTACTGTAGCTTTATTCATTGGTTCTTCTACTACAACCATGTTCTGCCACCCTTATTCACAATCAGCAGTGCCTGACGTGAAAAAGTGATATTTAATATAGTATTTCTTTAAATGTTTTAACATGGTATGGGCAGGGTTTTTTTTCTTCTTCCTTAGCTGTCTGCCCATCTCCAAAAACAGGACAAAAAGGAAAATACAGAGAACTGTCAAAATGCAAATATACCACCACACCATGTGTTGCAATGGTTTAAACCGCAGAACAATATGCTTTATCCATTCAAAACTTGATAATAATGCAAATAAGAGATAAAGGAGAGAGACAGGTGCATTCCCTTCCACATTTACTTTGTTTCCCACATTACTGAGATTATATCCCAAGAATTCATAAAGCTGTAATTAGCATCTGTGATAGAAACCTGAAAAAAACTTTATCAAACTTGTATGCCAACACAAAACATTATCAATGACCAGTAACATACACATTGATGTCAGCTATACCTCTCGAGAATTACACATAGGATTAGATATTCCTTGCATTTGGAAGCTCTATCCTGCTCTAACACATTGCTGTCTTAGACACAGACTCAAAGGAACCAGGCCCCAAGCCCATGTTGAAATCAATGCACAGCAGGGCTGGCAGCAGATTAAATACACTGCGTACAGACACTACAGAGTGTATAGCTGTGTACAGCGTGACGCTACGCTACCTCTGCAGTGGGTTAGATGCTCGGCATGCTGCGGGTGCCCAGCGTTCAGAGCTTTGTGATCGATCAAGGCAGCCCTGTTCTAGTATTGCTGAAGTCACAGTTATAGCTCTGTGGCAGATCATCAGCTGAGAAAACAAAGTCAGCCAGATCACTCATGAAAATACAATTCAGTTTGACCTGCACAATTGCTACCATTGCAGTTTAAAAATTATCCAACCATCTGCAGACAAGTACTACTGGTATAATTTAGGAATAAGGACATGAGAAACAATAATAGTGTCAAAAGACACATTCCACAACACTTCTGATGTCTTCCAAAAAGAGTGAAAAGACATTCTAATGAAAACTCTAGAAGGATAGACTTCAAAATGTCTATTTTCTCACTAGTATTTTGTTTCTCTTCAGATCATTAGGAAAGACCTCTACAAGTATAGTCTCTCAGCTTTTGCCATTTTAATGAGATTTTCGCAAAAACTTAAAACACTGTTGAAAAGCTTCTGTTAAAATTAAACTGTATAATAAAATTGCATCATGCCCAGATGCTTTATTCCTTCAACCTTTAACCTAGCTAATCAGGGAAATGAATTAATGAATCAACTTGCAAAATGAAGCACTACTTTTATGAATACAGGAGGCAGAATCTGGCACTCAGAAGACTTCCTGCTAAACTGGCCTGCCCATATATACACCATATGCCTCATACTTTTTAACAAAACATTTTAGGAAAGTAATAACTGCTATCTTCTGCCCATTAATGTGTGCAAAATTTAATTTCCAAGTACATCAATTTACATGGTGTTAAGAAAAAAAGGAAAAGGTTTCATCTGACCTTTTTTTGATAAAATTTTAACAGAATAGCTATTAACATTCAAAAATGCTTCAGGGTCAATTCCCATTAATAGCTGTAGCTTTGATTTGATTTTTAAGTGTAGGTAGGATGCTTTTCCCATACCTGCAACCTTATTTTTATCATAAACAAGTTGCTCCTTGACTACTTTTCAAAAAAAAAAAGTAATCACTCCCTGTCATTTTCATATTCATACGGAAAAAGTGGTACTGCTAGACATATTAGTATGTTTAAAGGGAAAAAAAACAGGAAAAAACCTGGTTACAAATAAAATATGCAAAATATCCTTGATACAAAATCTCGACAGACAGTATTTCATTCAAATATTTTTTTTCAAAATTAAACGAGAATTAGGAATTCATAAAATACACACACTAACTAGGAGTCAGCAAGCCAAGCGGAAGTGCTATATGGGGAGGTGCGGCTGTTGCCCCATTAATGCCAAGGTGTCCGAGTCAGCACCACAAGGGTAGCATCTCCATCTATTTAGGAGCCAAAAATTGGAGTCCTGTCCTGAGGGCAGTGCCTACAGCAGCCTTTGAAGAATTCAGCATGGCTCACCCCTTTTGAAACACAGCTGTTGTGTGAGGGGCCATGCTACCCAACACCCGGGCAGTTACAGCACCTGCCAAGTTTTGTGCTCGAGCTCCCAAGATTAGCCCTGTTTCTTTTCTCATGATCACTTAATAAAATTTAAGTCTCTATTGGAAAGCCTGGTTTTGAATCTAGGGCAAATCGCTCTCCCCGCTCTCTGGTACCCTACCAGAGTACCAAAATCATTACAAACGTGTTGCCTCCTGCATCGTAACATGTCTGGTTTGTATTTTGTGAAATCCACTTAGTTTCAACTGAGGAAGCAGAAGGGGACTTTGCCCCTAACTCCCTTCCCAGGACAGCCTAGACACTGGCCTGGTGATTAACATACTGCCATGGGAAGGAAGAGGCATTGATATGAATGAGGACACACCTGAATCCAATTTTCTTGCTTGTCCAACTAGTCTAACCACTATGCTAACCGCTGGATCATGAGCAACCTGGTTTTGAATAAGTGTCCGTTGCTACTCTGGTTTGTTTTGTTGTTTTTTTAAAAGGAATTATCCAAGTATTCACATTGGATCAGTCCCTCATGAGGCTTAGACGATACCTCAACTCCTTTCTGATTGGCTCAAGCCCCTAGTTACACATACCGAACACTACAATTGCTGTGAAGTCTTTCAGATGAATCAGAATATGCCTACAGAGTTAAAAGTAGCTCCATGAAGAAGGCTAGTTGCATTTTTATTACTGTCAGTCTTCAATGAACCAAGTCTTAGGTCCAGATATAAATATTTATATGTGATATTAAATCCGCATACTCCATATAATATCGATGATTTAAAAGAAATATTCACTATGAGAAAAAGGCACGTCACTATGGATACAGAGCTTGCAGATCCTTGTCTCAAGTTGTGATCAAAACTTAACATTCACCACTTCTAATTGCATTTAAGAACTTTCGTTTTGGACCTAAGTGGACTCGGCAATGTGAACAAAGCAAGCGAATTTCCCTTCTTCCATGTAGAAAGAAGAAAGTACTCCAAACATTAAAAATTGGTAAGTCAGTTTATATAAGCTAAACTAAAATAAAAATTGCAAAATATCCTTTGACATTGATAATTAACGTAATTTTAAAATTCCCACATTGATCATGGCTTGGCAATTTTATTTATTTTCTAAAATTAAATCCACATGGGAATGAAAACAGAAATTGTTTTAAATTCATTTGATTATCATATATCCACACACTAGTCCCAGTGCCTTTTTTCATATCCAAATTACAAAACACCTTCAACGGCATTCTGTACACTATTGTTCATTTTCCAAGGATATGATTATCATCTGAACATATGGAAAAGAGGAGTATTTTAGCTAACAACTATACTTATGTATACAATCTACCCCGCTTTTCTGTATAGGTACAACGTGAAAACCCTTTCTATTTATTTAATTTCTTATTGTACAGGGTTTCCTCTCCATTCTTTCAATTAAACTTTTTTCCCTTTTCAAAGAAGTCCTTTGCAGCAGCAGTTTTAATGACTCAAGTTTTAGAAAAGATACTTCCCTTTCTGCCAGCTGTTCTATGTTCCTGCCATGCCTTCTTCACAGCTGTTCTGCTGGACTCACAGATGCTTCAGCTCTCTACCTCTGCAGCTTAGCAGCTCAGAACTCCATAGAGCTGCTAAAAGAGAAGAAACAAAGCAGCTGACAGAAAAAGCATAATCAAAACAAGAAGCAACTTTGGCATTAGGTGTAAAAAACCCAAACAAACAAAAAATAAACAAACAAACAAAAAGTGGTTAAGTAGTACATCTTCTACACCTGCATAGCTTCTGTGATCTATGTGACATGAATCACAGCACTGACTCATTTTAAAAACCAACCAAACAAACCCTGTAAACATAGTTTCTGACCTCGTAATAAACTCAGGTTGAAATAGCTACTTTGAAAGAACCAACAGTTTAAACCACTTTTTTTTCCTTCCGAGAACTTAGCTCTTCTGTGCTACTCCTGCCCTCTTACTATTGTGAGCCAGACTATACCAGATGACAGTAAATTATATACCAAACACCTTATCCTATTAAGCTCTTGCTTTCTTTCTCTGTTTAGCCTCCAGGCTTCTTCCATTTTAGACCTATTACAAAGATCTTGCATCCTGCTATGCCACGCTAACACAAGCCAAAGTAATCCACCTTTAATCTCCCCAAATTCCTCTTGACCCAGCTAACGACAAATGCGATGGTGTGAGAGCAGGTATGATCTGGAGATTATCAGAACACAGCACCTCCACAGGGCAACCCTCAAATGCCTACGGGTTGAGAGATTTCATGTGATGATAGTAGCCAAGGTAAAGAAGGGTGAGGTGCTTTAATTATGCCACCATTTGGCTGTCAAATAAGGTGTTTTCCAACTCTAAGACAACCGTTTTAAGAAGCAAATTATGCATTTCAATATACTTAGATATATTAAAATGGAGAAAAATAATGCAAAAACACAAGACTGCATAGAAATGAAGTACGGCTACCAAACCATGAATAATACACAGATTTACATGCAATTAAAAACTCAAAAATTCTAATATTATTTAATCCAGAACAATTACATGAGGTCAATCAAATATTGAAAATTTGGAAAGGGAACCGATATGGTAAATGACCATCTTCTTTTTCAATTAACTGAAAACAAGAAATGAAATTATTTAACAAAACAATATTCTTAAACTTAGAATTTATTAAAACTTTCTTTTGATACTGTAATTCCTTATAAATTGCAATAACATCTGGGAAAAAAAAAACAACAAAAAACAAACCCCTGAATATACCAAATTTACTACTATTAAGCAGGGAAAAAATAAGGTGATAGGTTAAAAAAAAAAAACCTACCAAACTTCAAAGTAAAAAAATCATCACAGATAGGAATATTCTTGTACCAATTTGTCAGCTCTCAGGAATGTATTTTTCAAGAGGAAAAGGATCTTTTCCAGAAGTACCAGAACCTCCTTATAAATAACAAAGTAAACGGACTAATGGTCTTAACCTAGCCTAGGGTATTAAAAATCTCATGCCCTTATTAAGTCAAGAGTTAAAAAAAAAATAAAAAAAATATTGAGATGCAGCAATACAATAATGGTGTTACAGTTTGAGAAACCCATAACAATTTATTGTCATTTAGATAATCATCCTATCACCCGATGACTCCTCCCCACCCAGGAAGGGGAATCAGGGAAAAAACAAGGAAACCCGGGGGTCGAAATATAAACAGTTTTAATAGAGTAAGATTAGATAATGAACATTATAGCACCAAAGAAACAATATTAATCCCAATACCAATACAGAATATGCAAAGATTATACCCAGCCAGTTCTATCAGTAGGAAGCTGTGCACTCCCAGCAGTGGACAGTAAATGTCGGGCACTGCGACTGCTATGGCTTTGGGAGGAGGGCAAGGGCTTAGGGGTCCAGCACCAGGGCAAGAAGTTCTCAGGATGGCAGCCATCAAGGGATAGAGCAAACTTTGCAGCAAACTTTCTAATTTATATTAAATGTGACGTTCATGGTATGAAATAATGCTGTTGGCCAGTTTGGGTCAAATGCTCAGGTCTTACTCCTCCTCATCCCCACATCTGGCAAGCACAAAAACACTGAGACCTTGAAACCCACACACCGTAGCTGGCTACAAAGTAAGTATTTTCACAAATCCAGACACTAGAGTCTTCCAGAAGCGCACCCTTCCCAAATATTAGAAGAGAAATTCATCCTGTGTCACTCAAACCACGACAAATGGATTGGGGAACATTATATCATTGTACCATATGATATAATTTCTTAATTCCACACACTCTGTAACCACAAATTGTTCTCATAAAATATTGTCTATTGCATTTTATATGTCTGATGAATCAATATTACTAAATAGGAATAGAATTCTGTGGTTCATAGAATGGTTTAGGTTGGAAGAGACCTTGAAGATCATGGAGTTCCAACCCCCCTGCCATGGGCAGGGACACCTCCCACTAGACCAGGTTGCTCAAAGCCCCATCCAGCCTGGCCTTGAACACCTCCAGGGATGGGGCCTCCACAACTGCCCTGGGCCACCTGTTCCAGTGCCTCACCACCCTCACAGTGAAAAATTATCCTCCTGATATCTCATCTAAATCTACTGGCTTCTAGTTTGAAGCCATTACGCCTTATCCTATCACTACATGTCCTTGCAAAAAGTCCTTCCACAGCTTTCTTGTAGGCCCCCTTCAGATACTGGAAGGCTGCAACAAGGTCTCTCCGGAACCTTCTCTTCTCCAGCCTGAACAACCCCAATTCTCTCAGCCTGCTTTCATAGGAGAGGTGCTCCAGCCCTCTGATCATCTTTGTGGCCCTCCTCTGGACCTGCTCTAACAGGTCCATGTTCTTGTGCTGAGGACTCCAAAGCTGGATGCAGTACTCCAGGTGAGGTCTCATGAGAGCAGAGATGCAGAATGACCTCCCTTAATCTGCTGGCCATGCTTTTGATGCAGCCCAGGATGCATCTGGCTTTCCGGGCTGCAAGCACACATTGCCAGCTCATGTTGACCAACATCCCAAAGTCCTTCTCCTCAGGGGTGTTCTCAATCCATTTCCTGCTCAGACTTTATTTGTGCTTGGGAATGTCCCGACCCATGTACAGGATCTTGCATTTGGCCTGGCTGAACCTCATGAGGTTTGCACAGGCCCACCTCTCAAGTCTGTCCAAGTCCCTCTGGATGGTATCCCTTCCCTCCAGCGTGTCGACTGCACCACACAGCTTGGTGTCGTCAGCAAACTTGCTGAAGTGCACTCAAATTCAAACTGGTATTTCCTCAAATAACCAAGATGCTAAATATAGGTTGTTAATAGTGATTTACCAAGGAGAAAACTCATCTTATGGTGAGTATTTTAAAAACTCATTTATACTTATAATTGACTGTACAACAATTAGGAATGTCTTTTTTTTTCTCCTACATTCCAGGTCAGGTTTGGTACATCCAATATGGAATGTAGTAATAATAAAATTATGACAGAACTTTTAACCAGAACCTGTTGCATCATATGTATTTAAAAGATTGAATACTCAATTGTAGCCAAGTTGCTGCAGAAAATTATGCCAGCTGGAAACTCACCTACCCTGTCCAGAGCTAAAAGGTCTGACTGTCAACTTCCTTAGTTACCTGTTACATGAACTGCCCCAGGGCTAGAGACAAACATGTGTGCCTAGGGTTTGTGACTCTGGAATTCCTGCCATGCAGGTTTCACAATGTCCATTACTCTGCTCTTACTCGCAAAGTGGTCTGTCAGAAAGATGCTTCAATTTTATTTTTGGTACTAGTTAGAGTAAATCTGAATTTCAAACTAAGAAAGTCCTCCTTCAAGAAAAATAAGACAAGCTAGTCAGAAGAAAGAATTAGATGAAAAGACCTTTAGATGAGATTAGATTTTGTTAAGTGACTAAAGGAGCATTTTGCAAAATGTACTTAAACTTACTATAAATGTAGACCTATTTTAGAAAAAAAAAAAAAAAGCACAAATTGTGGAATATATCAAGGAAGGAATTTCCACTGAAAGCAAAGAGCAGGGCTTAACTATCTACAGCTTGCACAAGTTCACCTGAAATCAAGAACAACAACAGTTGCAAATTTTGTTATGGTAGAAAAGACTTAATGATTACATGGCAGACCTGGCGTAAAACCCTCATACAGAGATGCCTACTTAACCACTAATTCATACTCTGTGCTTGATCTGAAGCTGCATCTTTGCCTGCATACCTATTAAAAAGGACAAAAACATGTAAGCCCACCCTAAATGCAGTCAAAACAGACATTAACTGTGCCACATCAAACATTAGCTACAACGACACAGACCCCAGTGACCATATGGTTCAACAGATACCTCAGAAAAAAAATATTTTCACAATGTATTGAGGGCTTTTTTTTTTTTTGCACCTTCCTCAATGTGCAGTGATAGACTCCCTCTGTCCTCTATGTCAAAGCAAACAAAAAACACCCCCGCCATAAAAAAAAAAATAAATAAATCAAAACTGGAGAAAACTTCAGTTGAAGAAAGATATGGCAATTCCTCCTCTGTGGAGCACGGCAGCACCGGAGGCGGGGCTGCCCGGGCAGGCTGCAGCTCCCGCACCGCGGGGAAACCGGCCGAGGGGGCCCCACGGAGAAACACCCACGGGCGGCACCGCACCCACCGGCCTGGCCCGCAGGCGTTTCCCGTTCTTGGCCGCTCCCCGAGGCGGCCTCCCGGGCTGGATGGACCTCCAAATCCCGAAAGACTCCCCTCTCCCCCCCATCCCCTCCACACACACAAGGCCTTCGAGAGGTTGCCCTCACCGCGCCCGGGCAGAAGCGCGGCCGACCTCACAGCACCAACAGGCCACCGGCGCGGCAAGGAGAGTACCGCTGCTGGGAACACCGACTGACCCCCGAAGGCCTAAACCCGGTGCCCTCGATACCCCCATCTCCGTCCCCGGCCCCAAATAATAACCTCCCCTAAACGCCTCCGCCACCGGCTGCCGCTGCGCGCCGGGCGTACGCTGCGCGCATGCGCGGAGTAGCAGCGCTGCCTGCCGGGGTTCCCTCTCCGAGCGACGCTTGCCATTGGTTATCGAACGTTTCCGAGTGCTTTCGTGTTTCTCCGGAGCGACGCCGAAGGCGGGAGGAGGGGGAGCAAACGGCACGGGCGCGGTGCAGTGCATTGTGGGGCGGAAGAGGACAGTCACCGCTCTGCTAGGGCCGCCATCTTGCCTGCGTCCGGACTTGCTCCCGCTTTCGGGGCCTGCTCCTTCTCCTCGCGGCGCGGAGCGGTGGTAAAGGGAGAGGACGAGGGGCCCGCCCGGGCGGTGCTGATGCGTGCAGAGCCTCCTCGCACCTCTCTCGGGCGCCGCTAGCGAAGGGGGGGCGGGGGCGGTCGGGCGGTGGCCGGCGCGGCCTCTCCTCTC
>NW_009650084.1:4477430-4490674 GCF_000708025.1 Charadrius vociferus
GGGTGAAGGCGTTCAGGCCCTCGGCGAGGCCTCTTTTCCCGCCATCCTTCCCTTCCCTAAAGCCCGGGCTCCCTCAGCTGCGGGAGGAGTCGGCCGCTCGGGCCGCCAGCCCCCCGGCACGCCGCCTCCCCGACCGCCGATTCCGCTCGCTGCCCGTCTGCCGCTGCTCTCCGGCGCTGCTCGGAAACTTCCCTCTGCGGAGGAGGCCTCGGCGCCCCGGAGGCTTTGTGCTGCACTGCCACACTGCCTGCCCCTCCCCTCCCCTCCGCTGCCTGCAGCTCATTATGCGTCGAGCGCAGGCATCTGGAGTTGCTCCACTGAGGGTTTTAAGGAACACTGTGCAACCATTATATTAACGCTGGGGTTTTCGGGTTGTTTTTTTTTATTATTATTATTATTTTCTTGCCAAATGGGACAGTGAGATCCGGTGACTTGCTTCATTTGAAACCTTTTTGAGTTTTCGTGGTGGGGCATGTGGTTATTTCTGAAGTCTACGGACATAGATAAATTCTGTCTTAATGAACGTTGGATGTGCATTAAGATGTTTTGGCAATATTGTTAAGTTAGGGAAGAGACCTTTGTGCAGCAGGGATAACAACGGTTTTGACAGTTGTGATATTGTGATTCTTGTTCTTTGAATGGTACCCTTGCTCATTGGAGCACTGAATCCAGAAAGAGCACTTGTTTGTGTGAAGCCAAGTAGTTCTGTTAATTTTCAGGGGGAGCTTTGAGTTTTATTGCAGAGATACTGTTCTAATGAGATATTAATTATCATCTTGTGTTGTCACTTTCATTTTTGTTTCTCAATATTCTTCTTTGCTAACTTTGGAATTTGACAGTGATGTCACCAAAAACTTGCATAGTAACACAAACACACATGAAAATGTTGAAGGCTTTTTGAGTTTTGACCCTAATTCTGTAGTTTATAGTTTTTTCAGTACCTAAATTAATAAAAATACTCCATGCATATCTGGTGTGAAGGATTGGAATGTGCTGAACAATTTGAGAGTACAGTGAATAGTTTATCTTACTGTTCTGGAACTATTTTAGTTCATAGGTATTCTTTTAAATATAACGTAAATAGATTTAAAGATTGAAGAGAGACAACATTACACAAATAAAATAAATATTATCCTACTTAAATTTTTGAACAGTGTTAGGCCTAGTGGAGAATTTTATGGTTAGCCTATGTCTAGGCTTTAAAAGTTGAAAGAGAGAATCTGTTCAAGTGCCCGTAGATAATGGAAGTGTTTATAATCTTTAAATAATACCTCTAAAATACTTGATCGCTTTTTTGCTGTGAGATGATCAAATGGAAACTGAGTGAACAGGAGTTCGTTCATTCAATAATATGAGGTGTAGCAACATACATTTCAGCTCTTATTTTCTACAGTAAGTTTTCTATATAAGTTAGCTTTAAAATTTTAAAGCGGTCATGAAGTCAGTATACAAGGAATATGACATTTGAGTGATATAGGCAGCAAAATAGTAAACTTCTGAGGGAGAAACAAGATTTGGTACAGAATTTTGATGCTTCTAGAGTACACTTTAAATTTTGAAAAGAAAAAGCAATAAAACTTAATAGACTAGAAAACTGATATTTGAGTAAATCATGTGTAAATTGTGTTATATATGTTAGTATATACTTAGATTACTTAAGGAAAGAAAGTCTGGCTGACTGAATTAACTAGTGGACAGGTCATATATTGAAAGTGACTTTCTTCTTGTCTCTCTTCAAATCTTAATACATGGCCTAACTTCTACTTTTTCCTATAATGCTGCTTTTCTATAAACGCCTTGCAAATAGGACATTTTTTTCCCTCAGAAATCTGCTTGAAATGTATGCAGCTTGTTTTCTGCAGATTTTCTAAAATTAGTCTTTAAGAAGTAAATGGAAAATACTAAAAATTTTTTTACATTAATGATTTACCTGTTTCTCTGGAGTTGTGACTCAGTAGGTCAGGATGATAAGCTTATACATTTGTATAAAACACTTCATTCATTCCTATTTTGTTCATACAATTTAAAAAAAAGCAAGGAATAGTTGGTATAAACTACAGAATAAATCATTGAGATTTATGTCTGTGTTTATAATTTGATAAACTCAAAGCCATTGTTTAGAATTATCTTTATCCATAGGCACAGGGTGGTATTATAAATTAACTTTGAGAATAACTTTTTACTTTATTCTATTTTGAGTGTTTCAAGAAATGTAGTTGCTTACACTGAACAGTTATTATGTATTTGTAATACTGCCATTGCCTATGAATGTGAAAAGATAAATTTGCTTGGTTTAATTAAATTTTAATGGAATTTGTTGGGGTGAGAAGAATTAAATGTGTGCAGGCACAATATTAAATTGTAGTAATTAAATTGTAGTACCTCATCAGTTGTTGAGAATATTTGAAAACTTACTTCAGACGTGGATGTCAGGGGTTGTTTTTTTTGTAACTATTTACTATCTTTATTCAAATAGCTAACTTTTATTCTAGATTTCCCTGATGTTAAATGTAAAGCTAAAACAGTTGTATAAGACATGTGAATGTGAGCTTTCTGAAAAATTGTTTCTGTAGAACAGCCTCTTACGTATGATAAGCTGTATCAGTACAGGACAGCAAGAGTACTTGCTCCTAAATAGATACCTGCAAGAGGGAAGGAAAAACTTTTAAATTAAAAGCTTATTTAGTATATAAAGGGTGTTAAAAAAATTAATATTTTAAACTTTTGACCCCTTCCCTACCTCTTATCCAAAAAGGATTGTAGGTAGTAGTGGCTTGGCAGAGATACACTTACAGAACAGAGTTGATGCATTTTTCTGGATGGTGGTGGTCTTGGTTTTTTGTTTTTCTGAAATAAATTACCTCAAGGTATTTTGTGTTGCTTTCAGAAAAGTGAATGCTGGTCTAATGTGCCACTGGGTAAATTTGCTATCTCTTCAGGAACATAAGAATAAAATTTGTCTTTTGGGGCTGAATGTTTAAGTTGGGTGTTCCAAACTTTTTTTACTGAAGGAGATAGACTACCCATTTGTTTCAGCACACTTTTGAAAGAAAAGGTATATTAATGGGGAATTTGGGAGCCTTTCACCTCTGCATCTCACATGTTTATCACTTCTAGTAATCAATACTTCATTATCTCCTATCGCATGTTTGCAAATTGTACACTAGGAAGTCTAAAAGTTAGTAAACCTGTAACATTTTTTTTCCTTTTTTAAAAGTTGCTTTTGTCTCTCTCAATATAAATAAGATCTATCTTTCAAGATAAGTAAGAAAATGCAAACGTTATGAAAATGACATGATAGTAGGTTATCAACAGTATCAATACTAGGATATACAACAGTAGTTATTATTCTAAATCATGGGTTACTGGTGCTGACAGGCCAGAAGTTAAGTTTGTAGGATTGTTCGTACTTCACAGAATACTTAAGATGAAAGTTCAATTTCAAGGTTAAAGAGAACAACCTTCTCCTCAAAGCCCATAATGATTCCAGATAAGTAGTGTTACATGAAATGTAGCTGTACAGTATTCACTTTTTTTGGTCTTTGGATATCTAAATGCCGTATTGTACTGTGATTACTACACAGAAGATTTTTTTTTTCCTTCATTTTGTAATAAGCCTGCAAATTTACCTACTCTTTTTATATCCTTTTTAATGAAAACTTGAGACAATGATCAGGCTAAGTGATAATGTTGCTACTGCTAAACAAAAATAAAGACAAGAAGACATTTGAAAATACTTCCAAAATTCAGAACATGGAAAACTGTAAAGGTTGCAAGGTAGAAACAGAATGCTACAAATAGGAAGTTAAGAAGAGCTGAGGTGTTTGAAATTTGATAAGGTAAATGATTGAATAACTAGATTACAGGTACAACACCTGGAATTCTTGTTAAAATCATCAAATCACAAATTTTATTGCTTCTGTCTTCTATTTTAGTTATTAAAGATTAGTTTGGTGCCTCTGAGTAGTGGCTTTAAAACAAGATATTAATACATTATATTGCTACACGTGGCTTAAAATTGAGACCATTTACATTTCTGAAGGGTGAAGGATGGCCAAAGTTGGGTGGGGTCTCTTTCTTTTTTTCTTTTCTTTTTTTTCCCCCTAAAAGTGATCAAGAAGTAGTAGGATAAGCTGTCATCTTAAGCTTAGTGTCTTGAGATACGGAGAGATGCTAAATATGGTGTGGTCTGAATGGGTTCCTGTAGTAGGAACACTGCCTGAATATTCACTTCCCTTAAATGTAGGGAACATTTTTTTAAATATATGATCTGTGTGTATAAGGTATAAAACTTTTAAAAAGTGATTCAGTATTGTGGCTGATGCTGTGTATTTGAATGCGTTTGTTTCAGTGCAGCCATTCTTTATTGATTAAAAGGGTAATCCTAGTGTTTGCATTTTGTAGCCGTCAACAAGAAATTGAAGAGAAACTCATAGAGGAAGAAACTGCTCGAAGAGTGGAGGAGCTTGTGGCTAAACGTGTAGAAGAAGAGTTGGAGAAAAGGAAGGATGAGATTGAGCGAGAGGTTCTCCGCAGGGTGGAGGAGGCTAAGCGCATCATGGAAAAGCAGTTGCTCGAAGAACTCGAGCGACAGCGACAAGCTGAACTTGCAGCACAAAAAGCCAGAGAGGTAACGCTCGGTCGTTT
Organism: Charadrius vociferus; assembly: GCF_000708025.1. Taxonomy (NCBI): domain Eukaryota; kingdom Metazoa; phylum Chordata; class Aves; order Charadriiformes; family Charadriidae; genus Charadrius; species Charadrius vociferus. Next base: position 4,482,078 of record NW_009650084.1, read on the forward strand.
GGAAAGTAGAGACAGTCCATGGCAAAACTTTCAGTGTCGGTTTGTGCCTCCTGTTCGGTTCAGAAAGAGATGGAATACAGCAAATCTAATTCCCTTCTCGTATAAACTTGCATTGCTGCGAAACTTAATTTCTAGCCTATTCAGAGGAGCTCACTGATACTTAAACAGTTATTCTCCTAAAACCTGAACAAGGATACTTGATTTTTAATGGAACTGACCTACATATTTCAGAATTGTTTGAAACTTTTGCCATGGCTGCAGGATTTATCAGCGGTCCTTTCATTTTTGGGGAAGGGTATTGAAAATCTGTAATTATGTATCCTTCATTTGTTTCATTTTGTTTACCTAGACTGTAAGAGGCTTTTGCCTTCAGTCAGGCAAAAAGCAGGGTCCAGCAGTGAGCTGCAGTACCTGTCTTTAACAAATAGGTTTCTTACTCTTCATTTAAAATGAACATTTTCCTTGAGCATACATTGGACTAATTCTGGGACTTCGAGCATAAGCCCATCCACGTCTTCATGAAGGATCTATGTCCAAATCATTATATCCATTTTTAATAACTACTAACAACTACTTTTTTTTCCCTAGAAGTTATAAAAGAGCAGGTTGCCCTTGTCTGAAGTCAAGCTGAATATGTGACTTGGGTTTTTGGTTTTGTTTTTTTTAATCAGCAGCTGGAGCAGAAGCTGAAAATGTCTTTCTGTGAGACAGTAATTTGCTACTAAAGGCTTTGATGCCTGCCTGCACCAATCATTCCAGGATCCAGAAATTTCAAGACAAACTTTAAACCGTAAAGGAAATTTGTCCTGAATAGTCTTAAGTCTCAAATGCCTTTTTTCACCCTATACTTCCTATGCAGTTTATTTTAAATTAATATTTTGATTGGCTTACAAAAGGAAAGACAGTAGCACTGAAGCTTTCCCCTTCATACTAAATGTGACTTGTATGTCACATAATATCTTTAAATTAAAAACAAAAAAAATCCCAACAGAACACTGAGTTACAACAAATATTAAGAATATTAAATTACACTTGTTTTTCAAATTCAAACCTTAACTGTAAAAGAATTGAAGTTGGAATTTAGACATCTATAGTCAGCAAATACTTTGTATGTAGAGGTCTTCATTTGATCAGATGGATGACTTTTTTTTTTGTTGTTGTTTGGAAGTATTTTTGCTGTTGTCAATGTGATGTCAAGAAGTCCCATCCATTCTTTATAACGCAGAATAAACTTCCATGCCTGGAGTGAAGTGTGCTAGCTAGTAGCTGGTTACTAGTCATAGTAAGAAGTTTTCTCTTCGTATGCTTGCTTTGTTCGTATTAACTTTTTTTTCTTACACAGACACAAACCTCTGGCTAACTTTAAATCTTCCAAATATTAAAATAATTCGGATCTATATTACGTGAACTGAAACACCTCAAAAACTTTCACGCAGTCTTCATACTTACGAGTTGCATAACAGAGTTCCATAAAATTCACCAAGAAAACAACAATTACAAGGCTTTATTTCCTGATCTTGCCTTCCCTGGACTCCTGAATTCCAAGTTCAGACTGCAAATGACAGTTTCAGCTGTCTTAAAATTGTCAAAATATTGAATGTTAAGTCCATTCTCCCCATGAAGGAAGCCCATAGCTCCATGAAGTATGGATTACCATTTGTATTTTTCACTAACAGTAAATGTATTTTTCTTATTAATTGTTTGCCTTAGGAATGATTTACATATTTTTGTTCCTTCTTATCATAAACATCTGCATTCCTCAGCTCAGCCTTCCTTGTATGTTGTTTCTTTATAAATGGTTGAGCTGCTGATGCAGGTATTGCCAAGCTAACAGTACAAATCATTTTAAAGAGGAAGCTGGCGCGTATGGCAGCCGAGGAGCACACTCTGCAGGACACTGGACAAGACAGTAAATATTCAACTTTTAATGCTGATTAAAGGAGTATAGGTAAAGAATACGTAGGTATACTTAATTGGTGAGACAAACTATTCACTTTATTTATATTTTCTATATTACTTTTTAATTTGGTAAATACTATCCAGTTTTTGTAGTTGTCCTTGTTGATTTGTGTGATATTAAAATTCTAGTAATAAATTGTCAGGATTCTATGATTAGGGAGGGTTTAGTTGGTTGCTGTTTGGACTGGGCGGGATGATTTAGATTGAGTACTAGAAATCAGTTTTAGTGGCTGCGCAATTTACCATTGTGAGACAAAATAGGTGGCTGTAAAGCTGCCACTTTAAGTCAGTTCACAAAAGAATTCTGAGAAAGATTAGTGAACATGCGGAAATGGATATTTTACTTTACTAACATCTTGCCCTGTCCTCCCCTTTAGGAAGAAGAGCGTGCAAAGCGTGAGGAACTAGAGCGAATACTAGAAGAGAATAATCGAAAAATTGCAGAAGCACAAGCTAAACTGGTATGTGAAGATGTAGTTAACCGTTCTGTAGGGGAATACAGGTCCCTCTGCCTAATTTGCAACACAATTAAAATAAACAAATCGACCCTTTCTAGAGTTTATCTTGTCTGTTGCCGGTTATATGTCAGTAGCATTGCTCTCCTTCCCTCAAACATAAGAGACCAGATCCTTAGCAGTAACACTATTCTGAAAAAATAGTTCAGATGCAGTTAATTTAGAGAAATATAGCTGCCTTCAGAACTTGAAAAGTATGTTTTTAACTATCTCGCAGGGAAGGTTGAAGAGTTTGCAAACACATTCAACTTCTAGAACAGAAGTGACTAATTCTGTTTTGTTGAGCAGGGCAAGTACAAACTGGATTTGAGACTAGTATAATGTTGATGTCAAGTGCTGAAAGGGACTTTCAGCAAAAGCTTAAGATGTTTAAGTTATGAAAGTCTAGCTTATATTGGTCTCCGAGCTTATTTAAGCAGATGCCTGACTCATAAGAACATTCAATATGATTTAGCTGATTCTAATCAATTGATGATAAGCTAAACTAAGCTAACTAAATCCTGATTGAAATCTGTTGGTTTCAATTACGAAGTAATTACACCTTTTCCAGGTAAAGATGATGATGCTTAAAATTGCACTCCATCTGCTTTAGATCTTTTTCTGTTTTACCCTTTTCCCAACCTCGTATACTGGAAACAGGACAAATAGAAAATTTAAAGTATTAACTGGTGTAACGAGCATCTTCTGAAGACCATTGGAAGAGCTGTAAGAACCATAAGTCAGCGTAAGGGTTGACTCTTTACAAATCACGTAAAGATAGTTTTGAATTAGGAGGGGGTTTTAGGTGGGTTTTAGAGCAGGGAGACCTCTGAAGATCTGTTACTTTATTATGTGCCTTCATCTGATGTGTGACAGGTGTCAGGGGAATTTCTCTCTATATACTCTCTGACTTCCCTAATTAAAATGTAATGTTTGCAAAGCAATGCTGAAAAACATTGCATGTAAGCACCGAATATTGTGATCCTTTAGTTGTATAAAGTTTTCAGTGTTTCTTCTAAACTCAATTCAAACAACCGTTTTATAAATAGTTTCACTGAAACCAACGATGGTGTCTAGCTCAGGTAGAACTGCTTACATACTGATGCAGGATTGGACCTGTTTGGAAGTGAATAAATTGCTCTTATGACTACAAAATATGCTGGCCTAAATTCTACCATTTTCATATATAGGCTGAAGAACAATTGAAAATTGTTGAAGAACAAAGAAAGATTCATGAGGAGAGGATGAAACTAGAACAAGAGAGACAACGTCAGCAAAAGGAAGAGCAAAAAATTATCCTGGGCAAAGGGAAGTCTAGGCCAAAACTGTCCTTCTCACTAAAGAGCCAGGATTAAATTGCAACTCTGAACTCTTAAAAGAAAACAAACAAACAAAAACAACAAAAAAAGGAAAACAAACGAAAAAAACTTTGTATGGTAGCTTCATGTTGAAGTGTTGTTTTTTTTTCTCTCAATTTTTTTTTTTTTTGTCTTTTTTGAAAGTCTGGAAAGTTAGCTTGTTCTAATAGGGGCTGTGCTCTGCAATTCTTAATTTTTTTTTTTTTTTTTAAACTTCCATTAAGTTAAACCCTTATCAGATCATTGTTGCCTTTTTAGAGGGTAATCTGTTCTAATCAATTTTGTTTCTGTATTAGTGGTCTGAAGCAGATCAGGTCACTATGAATTGTGGATGATCTGATAAGGTTTTACTGACCTACTCATCAGAGTTTGACTCTGATAATTGACAGAACTTTATACTGGGTATTGCTGACTTTTAATTATTTTATTTTTTTTAAAAAAGTCAGTAAATACATGAGTAAAATGCCATAGTATTACTGGACCTCTGTGGTTTATTGTTAAATCAGTGTCCTATGATACTGTCCCATTGTTGCGCTTGATGTTCCTGATACAGGTAAGGAAATAGTTTGTCATTTCTGCTATGAATACATAGAGAGAGTTCAGTATTGTCTCTGTTAGATTTGTTTTTATTACATTGACAGCATTCAACCAGCGTTCCCCATTGTGTAAATAAACCAATTTGCTGAATAAAGTGAAAGTCTTAAATTCATATGTTTAAGTAAATTTTTTTTAGTACACTTCTATAAACAGCTATAAGAGTGACAATTCACGTTATTAAATTCAAGACTATAGTGTTTTGTTTTGTTTTTTTTTTAATTTTGCTTTTAACTATTGTGGCTTCTCCTACTTATAACGCAAAATTACACATGGTAAAAAATCCCTGCAGTTGTGAATGTTTTTGATGGCTGCTGCTGTTTTCATGAATGTTGGTTTTTACTCTGACAGAGACTTATTTCAGCTATAGTATCATGTTTAAACAGCTGTTTGGCTTACTGCACCCAGACTGATACTTCAATATCTAATCCCCTTCAGTTCACCTCTTAATATACTATATTGTATAAGTTAAGATGATTACCATATAGTGAATCTGATGGATCCTAAAGGATGTAAAAATGGAAGGTTTTTTTTCCCAAAGGACTGGACCGGCTAGCATACTTGAAGTAAAAACAGAAAGTGAGATTCTGTCTAAATATACTGTTTTAGCCAGAAAGCAACTGTTACTCATATACAGATATTGAATGTTATCCATTTATATATACAGGTTTTATTTTGAAAAATGAAACTACAGATTGAAAACTATATATAAAGTCCCCTTTTTGTATATAATTCATCTGCCAAAACCTGGATTACTATAGCTTGTCCAGTTCTAAAACTTTCTTTTTCCTGTCGGTGTGCAACATCTGTAGTAACTGTAAAATTAAAGTTACCAGCAGTTGCCTGAGCGTTTGAATGTCATTGGACAAAGTTAGAAGTAATTCCTGATATTCCCAAAGGATCTATTTCTGTAGATTTGGCAAATTAAATGTGGGAGCAAGTTGAGTCTGCCACTGAAAGCAGTATTCAACATGCTTTCTATGAACCCCGGGCTTGGGGGCAGACTGCTGTGTATTGCTTTGTCCAGTATGTCAAGAAAAATGTGAAGACAGTAGAATACCTACACTATTTCTGTACTTAAATTTGTCTATATATTGTATTACAAAAGAAGGTTGAAGGTTGCTTAATGCATAAAAACAAAAGCTGAAGCCAAATAAATCATGTACATGACCTGTTGGCAGGAGCAGGCTGTATTTAAAGCTCAACTGATACCTGTATTTCTAAAACAGAAAACATCCCCTGTTCCCTTTTGAGAAACAAGCTATTAAAAGTCAATACTCAAAACAGGCCTATGCATTTTTGTTTCCTCTCCTCTTCTAAAAGCAAGAAGCTAAGTTCTCATACATGCAGCTGTGTTATCAAACAGTTTGTTCTACATCACTAATTTGCTGCTGAGTAGGAGCGTTTGTTCTTGACACTTAACATTGAACATTGCATAGGCTTAGACTTTGAGAGGTTATTTTCAGTCGCACCTTTAGGACTACTGTCCTGATCACCCCTTCTGCCATTCCACACCTTCCGACCTGTGTTTCCTTCCCCCTGCTGTTAAAGGAGGAAAATCAGCTACGTATTTCTTTGTTGTGGGGGCAGAAGTTGAGTTGGTAGAAGCCACTGTCTCTTTACTGTCCCAAAGCATTCTGACTTTGTCAGATAGCTTTTTGTAGACCTGGTGCAGGTGGACGTCATGTTTGCATTATTCTGGCGTTTTTGCTGTTATTAAAATTACTGTAGGACTTCAGGGATACTGTTGATAAAAAATTTCCTAAAAAGGAAAATAAAAAGGTGCACACAGTTTGGGAGGGGGGTGAACTGACGTTTGATGGTAAGAACTTGTGATGTTCTTGCATTCCCTTAAGAGCTGATACCCATCTAATGCAAAGCAGGTTAGAATAGAGGCTGACATTTAGGTAGTGATTAAACTGAATATGAGCTCTGTGGGTGGGTCTATGTGAGGGTATTAACCTACCTAGAGAAATTCCTGTTAGGAATTATGTTGGGTGATTAAATTTTATTTCATTACAGTTTGAAGTTTCAACGTCAAATTTTGGTTAGACAATTTTTGGTTCTGGATTGCTTTGGGGGTTGGGAGGGGGGGTGTCCCCCCCACCCCAGGAGGCGAGGAGGCATTTTTTTGTTACCACCTGCCTTGAGCAGTATTTATTTCCCTTACGTGATGACAGAAGAGATCTTAAGTTTTCCCAACCCCTGTTCATAAATGTCCTGAAGAATTGATTTAATACCGACCAATGCATCTCTCCAGCAGAGGCAGGAGAGAGTGGAAGGCCTTACGGCAGTATCCTAGCAGTGTGCTGGTACTTCGGAGATTTGTTAAACTGCTCTTTGAAATTCCCATGTTCATTATCATCATTTTTCCAAGCGCAAGTGGAAAGCTGACTGCTGTGAACTGTATTGGAGAGCTGGTGTCCTTGAAGCTTAGCAAAGCGGAGACGATGAGGCTGGCGAAATGTCTTAAGCTGACAAGCAACTGCGTACCTATGGCTAGACATATATGTCGGTATTACCTTACTAAAGTATCAATGCTTCATCCGCTCCTACCTTGTCTTGAAAAAGAAGGATCTATCTTCATTGCCTCTCCTTTTCTCTTAAGCTTTGTGCTGCCTCATGCATCCCACCCTGCCTGTTGCTCTTGCCGACTCGAAGATCGTAAACCCCTCTCTGATGCTATTCACTTGCCCTCGTAGGATTGTTTTGGGTTTCCGTGCCATTTTTTGCATGTACACCAAATGTGAAGGTGTTAGTTGTGATTCACTCTTAACTGCATGAAGGGTCTCATTAAAGATTTTCAGAGTATTTGGGGACATGTTGTCCCTTTGGCAAGCAGGAGGAAAATGATTAGCTGTTATTGTAGGGTCTCAACTCGGTGCAAGTTCAGGTAAAATTCAAGTTGATAAATGCTTTTCAGTTTGCATTGCAGAGGTGATTTATTTTGGAAGAGCACTAACCGTGGAGCTGCCTGTGTGCCCGAGGCTCATTCCAAGGCAGGAGGGTATGGTCGAAGTGCCAGGGCTGGTACAGTTTCGGACCAACAGGCTGGTCCAGCTGGAGCTGAACCATGACTTTCACGCATCTCTTCCTTTTTCATGCTAGTGCCACCACATGTGTGCATTTCAGGGTTGTCCCCCTCTCCTTGTCCTGCTGTTTTGTTAGCCAACTGCACAAGGGGACATAAACCCTTGTAAAAGGCCAGTCGTGTGTGGTTAAATACTGGGTCTGGTTTCCCACCCCTCATATCTCGTTGCAGACCACAAATTAATGTAAGAATTTTTGTTTCCCACCCCTTGTATCTCGTCGCAGACCACAAATTAATGTAAGAATTTTTGTTTTCACAGAGTGATACTGAGAATCAGTATAAAAATAAGTCAAGCGGAGAATTAAAATGCATGGTTAGGATGTACCGACTTCTTTTCTGATTTTTATTATGAGGCTGCTTGAATTCTGTGGCTGTATTTAGGAGGAGCTGAGCTCATTTTCTAAGAAGGTATGGTTAACCAAAATTGTGGTTATAAAACAGACATGGAGAAGACAAATTAACATCTAGATACATACTCTACCATAAGTGCAGAAAGTGCATTGTTATGGTGTGAATGATATTGTAGGAGTTGTTTTAAGTATGTGGAACACTTGGCCTTTTGTACAAACAATAAACAATCCATTTAAATCAGTAAACGTCAATCACGCGATCATTTGTCTTTATTAAATTTAGCAGTAATTGTATCTATTGAATTATCTCTTTTCGACTTTCAAGATTGGTACATTTTCAAGTAATGATGAATAACGGTGAGCTTTTCCACTTAATAAAAAAATTTCATGTCCCGTGTATTCTCGTTCACGATGTTTTAGACTGATGTTTGAAAGAGAATCGGGGACTGTGGGCCCAATTCTGATTCAGTGAAATTAGCTGCCTTTTTGCTATAGATTGCCTAGGATCGGAGCCAATATGTCCGTAATTACTGCCCGCATCACTGTCGGGGGGAAAAAAAAAAAAAAAAAGCCGAAACGAGTTACTTTCAGCGATAAACCCGATTCTTGCTGTAAGGCCGGCTGCGGCACAGGAAATAAAGGTTTGAGCCGGTGCCAACGGCAGAGTCCCGGTTTTTCCCTGAAGGTGGAGGGAAAGGCAGGTCTCACCTGCTTTCTCATCCCTCCGTCCCACCTCCATCCCTCCGCGCCA
>NW_009650084.1:4490972-4492454 GCF_000708025.1 Charadrius vociferus
CGGCCCCGGCCCCCGCCTCCCGGCCCGGCCCCGCTCCGACCCGCAAATAACTCCGCGGCGCAAAAATGCGCCCCACGCCCCGACCTCAGCCGCGGGGATCGGCCCCTCGGACAAAAAATGGTGACCTGAGCGGAGCAGCCACCCAGCCTGCATTTCTTTGGATGCCTTAACCTTTGCCGCTTGGGTTATCTCGGGGATAACTTGCTGTTTTTCTCTGGGTTCTCACTTAAAAGTGATTTTATTAACGCAGATTTTTATAGTCCTACAGCGTGCATCAATAGGATGCCGGAGAGTAGAGTAAAACAGCTGTATTTACGTAAAATGATTAGCCGCTGGACAATAGAAGTCGAGTGATATATTTAGCTACAGGAGGATATTTTCGGACAATACCAGGACTCTTCATTTCCTCTGGTTTACTTAAAGCAAGGATACGGAGAGTTAGAGGTCACCGTTTACTCACAGCTTTTACAAAACACCGCTCGTAACCTTTTGCTTCAAAACAAACAGAAGCAGCAGCATTACAAAATTGAGGTAAATCTATTTTACACGTCTCTGTTGCTAGAAGCGTTTATCAGGCTCAGTGTTTACATTGGCTCACGACTGGATACACACCACACATTTGTTTAAAAGTTTAATAATTAAGTGCTTTCCTCCCCTCGGTGGCGAAGCTCTCCTTTGATGCCCCTCGACGTGCATAGATACCCAATCTCTGTCTCCCACTCGAGCGCTAAGTTTCCGTCCTGGGAATCAGATCCTTTTCCACCAAATTGCGTCGCCGGATCTGCAATTCCTTCCTCACTGCAAATTAAATTTAATTAAGCAGTTTACTTAAAACGCATTCGATGTTTTGTGTGAAAAGCAAACTGATTTCCTTGTTTCCTTGAGTGGTAGATTTCATTAGTGAACTACCAAACACAATTAACACAAAATCTATGGGGCATCGAGCGCGCCTCAAATCTCCTTTTCCTTCTGGTGCGAGCGAGAGGAGCGGTCCCTGCCAGGCAGGGCGGCGGAGGCTCAGGCACCAGTTTAGTTAAAAAGGAGGGGGGGGGAGGGTGGTTGGGAAGCGATCATTTTCTTCTAAATTGATCAGGGAAATAAATTACAATGCCGGTAGTTTTCCTTACAAGGGCTTCTTCGCGTTCGCCTAAAAGCCGAACGAGCACCACCACTAACCCGATTTTTAAGTAAATGCCCATATTTCTTCGGGAATAAAATTATACGAAATTGGCTCTTTATTACGGTCTTTTGTAGCTTGGTCTTCGCACGCCTTAACTAAAAGGTAGGGAAATGACAGAAAGAGCGCCGTAATTTCCTGGGATTTAACTTTTTAATCCTTTCTGCAGATACTATTTTGGCAAGAAATCCCGACTGGAAGAAATTCGGTAACCCCCTTTCGTTTCACAGGAGCGACTGTGGCATTACACGATCCGTGTTTAACCACGGTACGGCTCTCGGCCCCGACCGCTCGCGTGTGCCGCC
>NW_009650084.1:4493910-4494946 GCF_000708025.1 Charadrius vociferus
GAATTATTATTTTTCGCCCCCTCTTTCTTTCCCTGCTCCGCTCCGGGGTCTTTGCCGGCGACAAGGACAGCAGTGCCCCCCCCGGGGAAGCCGGAGCCCTGCGGATGCGCCTCCCCGGGACCGGGGGAGCTGACTCTCGGAGTGGATTTATTGACTCGCGGTTGCTTCCCAGCTCCCCGAAACAGCCCGGGCTGGTGCCTGCGCGGATTGCAAACTGCAGGGAGCAGTGAGAGACACACAGGAGGACCCTCCTGCCGAGGCTGTGTCCCTTTCCCCCCCCCTTTATTTCTTCCACTCCCTTTCCCCCCCCTTTATTTCTCCCACCACCTTTTTTTTTTTTTTTTTTTACTCCTTTTCACGCGAGCCTTAGACACTGTGAACGTGTATGGCGCACTGGATCCAAATGGGAGTTGGCAGTTTGAGTGGCATCTTCCAAGGCAGCCGGGAGACCCCCAGTAAGAGGAAGGACTGAGGCGTTTGCATTATTATTATTATTTTGTTATTGTTGTTATTGCTGTTGTTACTTCGGAGGTAGCTTGGATCTTACCTCGCAGGAGAATTTCCTACATGCGAGTGGCGTACATGACTCAGTAGATCTGCTTCCACCTCTCACCAATTGCATCGTCGACCCTTCGCGTGTGAATTTTTTTTTTTCTTATTTTTTTATTATTATTATCATTATTCTATCTTCCCTATCCGTCGTCCCGGCTGTTGGGATACCGGGCACCCAGCCTGCTGTCATCGCTCAGGTGCGGGGAAACCGCCCGGCGGAGTTGGCGAGGCTCCGGGGAGGGACTCGGTGCCGCCTGCGACCATGGCAGCGCGGAGGCGAGACGCCTCCGCCTGGAAGTACTGTTGGGGAGTCGCGATGGTTTTATGCCGAACTGCGCTGGCGAGGTCCATCGTTTTAGACCCCATATATTGGAATTCCTCCAACCCCAAGTAAGTTTCCAGCCCGCTCCCGCCCGTCGCCTCCCCCGGGGGACGGCGCTGCGCGGGGGAAGGAGGGGGGGGCAGTGGGGACGGGACACGGTGC
>NW_009650084.1:4495220-4505278 GCF_000708025.1 Charadrius vociferus
GGTCGGAGCAGCGGCGGAGGCCGGCGGAGCCGGACCGTGCTGGGCTGCCAGGAAAAGGTGATACTCTTCAACTTCTCCGTCTGCAGATGCAAACTCATCCCATTGACTCCAGCGAAGTTACATCTGCTTATAACAGGGCTAAATTTGGTTGTGGAGTTGATGGTATCAAGGCACATGTCAGTGAGTAATGAACTAAGCATTACCCATCACACAACCATTTAGTGTCATTCTTCATTAACAAACCCAGGCAAAAAAGTACATGCGTTCCCAGGACTTCACTATCAAAGCACACTCTTAAAATAGAAGCATATCCTTTAAAAAAAAAAATCAAACAAACAAACAAAAAAACAACAAACAAACAAACCCAAAACTTCTTTACTGAAACATACAAAATTCTTGCTATTGGGAAGAGGAACTTTTTGGAAAGCGGGCCGTCTTTCTAAAGAGAAATCCAAGTCAGTGATGAAAAACTAATTCCACTTCTCTTTTTGTCTCCTTTCATTTTTGATATGCGAAATAAAAGTTGGCTTTGTTCAGTTGTGAAATCCTTTGAACTTTTGTGATTAAACCCACTATTTTAGAGAACAAAAATCATGATAGGAAGAAATAGTCTGTAATGAGTTTAGGAAGTTTTATGCCAAAAATGGGTTAAAATTTCTTTTAACTCATGCTGCATATTCAATTATATATATATGTAAAAGCAAACCATATGCATTGTGCTAATTGAATTTAGAATTCCCTGTTAAATCCAGTAAGTACACGTCTTGTTTTCCCGGGGGACTTTTTAGAGGAAATGTTAGGTGGTGATGAGACAAGAAGAATGGAGTGTTTCCTGGATCAGGGATTAATTCTGTGTAGGTGGCAGGATCTCCAAGAGTTTGGTGAAGATTTCAAAGTCTGAACTGGGAGTAGCATTTCAAGTTTATCAAGCAGCCTTGCGTAACAGTCATCATTAACTACCGTTGTTCCCACTGAGGGGGGATCTGGCTGCAGATTTCTGCCGGTATTTTTCAATAACGGACATAATTACTGTATCTCTGTAAGGTTCCCTTAAAGAAAAGTTTTCTGATCTTTTAGAAAAAAAAAAAAAGGGGGGGGGCGGGGGTACTGACAGAAATGCTGTGGATTGCTCAGTTCAGTGGTTTTATTCCTGGCATTATGTGACAAATGATCATTTTATATATGCACCAGGTGGAAGTTAGTTAAAATAAAACAAAGTTTAGCTCCAGTCTCTGGCTCTGTGCTTTTATGAGGCTACATAGCTAAAGCTTTTCTTTGGCTTAAGAGAGGTACGAGGTGACATCTGAGAATAAAGCGACCGGGCCGGTTATAAAGCGGGCTGTGTAAATGCTATTTGAATTCGCGAAAGTCAAAGGCTGGGAGCCGAGGTTGCATTGCGTTAGTGGGCCTGCTGAGCTGGTGGAAAACAGGCTCGGCTCAGCCTTGGAGGAAGGGGAAGGCTTCTGCATCCTCAGCCCTTGATGGGTTTATGCCTACAGAGGTCACTCTTCCAATGCAGAAGAGCCCGCTTGCTCCGGCCTCTCCTCTGCCAGCTCCAACCTGCTTCCTGCTTTCGCTTTTTTTTTTTTTTTTTTTTTTTTTTTTTTTTTAAAAAAAACTTACCTTGAGAGCTTTTCTTAGCCATCAGTGAAATGAAAGTTTTCGAGCGGCTGAATTCAACCCATCTCACAGCGCCTGGGGTTACGCTCCCTTTATCAAATACAAGTCGTGTTTCCATTCGACTCGTTCTAAACTATTTGATTGCAAAAAAGGTTTGAATGTTGTTAATGGTAGATCTAATGATAATATCTAATTACCTTTTCAAGTTAAATGCGCGCTTAAAAATAGGTTCTGCTGTTGATGTAATTGAGTTTTCTTGAGTGATTCATTGAGGCTTAATCACCACAGTGAAGAAGTACACTATTAAAATTAGTCTTTCCAATTGCTGGGGCTAGTGATTTATAGGCCACTTGGAGGCCCGTCGTTTGAGGAAGCTTACAAATGCATTACCGATATTGCTGCCGGTGAGACAGCTCCACTTCTCTGAGCAGGATTTCTTACTAATTCTTGTCACAATTGTTTGCCTGAAGGATAGCGAATAATTTCTCCTTAGACGAGGTTGTCTTCGCTCTGGATTCGAGCTGAATGTTAGCTCGAGAAGTAAGCTGCTGAATGGATCTTGGCGTAGTATAATAATAAAGCTCCTTTCTAGATTTGAAATAATAACTATCTTTGGTGCAGGTTAATTTATTCAGGGAAGCTGTGCATTTAACTCTATTGAAAGCCTCAACACATAAATCTGCTGAACAGGTAGGCAATTAAATGCTGGGAGAAGTTGTTAGTCAGGTTAATATAGAGTATGAAATAATAAATTTTAGGTTAAGGTGAACGCATAAGCTGAATTGGTTTTGCACCGAAGTTTAGAGGTTATAATTTCTAGCAGGTGGCTGGGATGGAGAGTATGTGGTAGCTGTTTGAACACAGAGCTCCCTCCCCAGTTCCCCCCTCTCTCCCTTTTCAGAGATCTGCTTTCATTGCCTCCATCGAATCACAAGAGGTGTGTTTTAAGTGACATACGTAAAATAATGATACCTGCCACTTTGTTGCTTGGGAGGTTAAACGTCATTGTTGCAGATGGTTTTGGTAGACTTTACACACTGCTCATCTGGAGAACCTTAGATCTCATGATCTTGAAAACACAGAGGAAAAATTACTCTGTAGACTTAACTCCTGTTGACACTTTTTTAGTGGGGGACTTTCTGCCTGTGCTGTTTCTGCCAAGATAAACAATGTATATAGATAGCAGGGATTACCTCAGTTTCACCTCACAAGGGCTCAGCACCGCCTTTAGCACACAGGACCGCACGTAGTGTTGTGGGGCGCCTGTTAGTCAAACGGTAGAGTCATCTCATTCAAAAAACACATTGCTGATGTCTAAGTGGCATGGGCCAGTGAGCAAAGCGGTTCTCCTTAGCGACATGCGGAAGGTTACCCTCACAAGCGATGCGTTTGACACTTGATTAAGTTAGATTATGTAGCTGTTTATTTCTCCCCCCCCCCCCCCCTCAACCCGTTGTCTTGTTTACTTATACATGTGGCTATATTATGACAGTTTTCTTGCTGAAAAAGTGTTTAGAATAAACAAATATTAATGTATAATTATATTGGCTTCAATAAGAATTCCTACAGTTTTTTTTTTTAAATTGGAATTTATTGTTGGTAAATTTTCTAAATTGTTCCAGAAAATGCTAAAATATCATAGTAGGCTGGAATTATTTTTTTTCTTTCTGCATTTATGTTCTTTTCCCCCCCCCCCCGATAACCAGTTATATATGGGATGTTTCACAGCCTGCCTCTGAATGAATGCTAACATGTCAGAAACTGATAAAATAAACTACAATTGATGACCCTGTTAAATGGTCTATTCAGTAGCATATAGACTAGTCTGCTTCTCATTGTATCCGAAATTCTTATTTTTGTAGGTAAACAAATGCACATTCAGTAGCGACTGAATAGCCCCTTGAACTATGCTCTGCAGTTTGCATTTGGGTTAATCTTGTCGGTTTTAATACAGAGAGGAAAAAAAAGGAGAAAGCACCAGGGGTGGAATTGTTAGTGCTTTCACATCCACATTCCTCACATTTTGTCAGGATGATAAACTGTAGGTAATGGACAGCCGTTGTTTCACAGGACAGGCGAGCCAGCCGGAGCACAAAGAGCTTGCTAAAACGATATCTCACAACATGTTTGGGAGCCTCTCAGCTAGACAAGAATTTATTTGGGAGTCCTGTGTCATGGGACCGCACTTTCTAACCTCAGCAATTACAGCTTCAAGCTGAAGAAACAGGAGTGGAAGGTTAAAATGATTTAAACACATGCTCCTAAATTGTACCCAAAACATAGCTGTTGACACTTGGCATGCTAATACACGGAGCGAGTGGTGGCTTCCAGTCCATTTGATATCTCTGGCATTCGTAGCCAGGTCTCTGAAGCACAAGTGAATTAGCAAAATGAATTCAGAACAAACCGAAGGCCGAATTCTTGAGCTGGTTATTTTCCCCAGCCTTTTATACGTGGAGTATAATTGCTGTATTATTTATAGCAATTATCTTAAAGCATGTTATCTGTAAGCTGTGCTACGTTATTTCACTTTGTTTAATGAAGTAATTGCCTTTAGAAAGGCAGTGACTAAAAGTCAAGCTAAAATCACTTAAGTTCTCTCTCTTCCCACACACGAGACTGCCTCCCTTTTTTTTTCTTCTTCTTCTTCTTTTTCTTTTTTTTTTTTTTCCCTTCCCTGTTTTATTGTAAGGAGATCATGTTGCTTTAGGTGTGACGCTCAGGATCTTCTCAAATTCGGCCAAGGTTCCCGTGATGGGAAGTCAGCAGAGGACCTGAGGTGACTGCCGTGACACGCTGGCAGAGACAGGCCTTTCAGCCCTGCGCAGCAGCCAGAGCCAGGGTTGCTTCTGGGGCCTTTTTTTTTTTATTATTGGAGGATCTGGTCTTCATGTGTCATGCAACCTGCAGTACTTGAAACTGCTTGTTGCAAATGAGAAGAAAGTGTTCTTCTGAGAAAAAAAATAGTGATTAAAATGTTATTCATGTGTGCCTAATGTCTGCCTGCCTTGGCTGCTGACATAAAGAAACCTGTTTTTCTGGTCATTTATCATACATCTACATGGATTTGCTTATGAGCTCATTCTTTGTGAGGTGTTGTGGAAACTTAAATAGGAATGTTAAACTGCTTGAAATATTTTGATTCAAGTATGAAGTGCCACAGAATATAGACTCTCAACCAGAACACTGCTGTCTTGACCGAGGGGAGTTTTGGGGGGTGGGGAAGGAGGCAGCAGCAAGGGAGAAGAGTTTTGGGGCGGGGGGAGGGTGCTGCATGAAAAGCAGGGGAAGGGAGGGATGGCAAATGGACAGTGTTAGAAGAGCTTGGAAAAACTCCTGTGGCTTCATTGTCTCTTTAAAGCCAGAGAACACAAAGACAAACGCAGTTCAGCCTTTCTCCCATGATGGAAAATGTAAACCGTTGACACAGCTCCCATGTTTAACTTGTTTAATTCTCATTTTAAATTCAGTACTATACCAGCCGTGTGAACTCTGAAGATTTCTTTAGTAATCCATTTTGTAGTTCCGAATCAAAAACAAAGTGAAAAGGTCTGACACAATTTGCTTTTATTTTTAGGCAAATCAACCCTGGTCATAGTTAATAAGGGGATTACAACCCAGACTAGGTCTTTACAGATGTAATGTAAATCAAGGGCAGAGTATAAAGAAACTGATCCCTTTTGATTGAAGTATGGTAAAAAGGCATAGAGAAACTAGCAGCAGTAATCTGATTGTATGGCAATAAAACCACCATTTTCTGTCTTTCAGATAAAAATAATGTGGTAAATCCATGCAGTTCATAAGATGTAAAGGCAGATAAAGGGTGATGCCATGGCAACATATAGATTAGCTTGATGTTAGAAATGACACGTCTCTGAAAGGGGTGTTAGAAACTAAGGGCCTTGCTCCGGGCTGTAAGGTATTATGTGAGAACCGCACAAAACTTGGGGGCCGGGATTAGAAAGTATGAAAGGCCTACTTGTGGCTTGGGATGGTTAAAGCAGGAAAGAAAAGCTGCTCAGTTCTTGCTCATTGCTGGCGTCTAATATGGTAAAGATAGATTTCATTTACTGCTCTCTGCCGAGACGGGGACCGATTAAAAACTTGAGATGGCCGCAATTGTTAGGTGTGGAAGATTTTCCTTTTTAACTCCTGCCCTAGCAGCAGCCTTTCTGAAGAATGAGCCGCACTCGGGGTTTGTTGCCTTAATCTATTTGGGCTTCGGGCAGGAGCACGCTGGCAAGGAACAGAGAGCAGAGGGGATAGGTAGGACTGGGGTTATCTGGAAAGAAAACAGAGAGCTTTTGATTTCAGCTGTGTTTCAGGCTGTGGTTTCCATCTCGCACTCCATGGGAGCAGCAAAGATAAACACGCTGCATTGTCTGTGCCTCGGCCAGGTGATGCTTCAGCAGCTCTTGTGCTTCCCCATCCTGCAAAAAATAGAAAAGAATAAAAACCCCCACAAACCAACCAGCATCCATTCCTATTTACCAATACAGCTGCAGATAACCAAATTGATCTGGCTTAGCCTCTAGGTGGTATTTATTTCCGAAAGGCAGGCTGAAATCGAGAAGGGAATGAGATAAGCATCTGCCTACCAACCCCCCTCCCTTCCTCCGCCCCAACTTAAAATCATTGGGATGAGTTTGCTGTCAGCCCCTTGAGTTCAGCCGGCAGACAATTTAGCCATTGTTTTGTCATTTATTTTAAGCGATCTGCAGCTGTAAAGGTAGTAAAATACCTCTCCTGGTGCAGCCAGTTGGATTTTTTTTCCTTGCCTTTTCTCTTAAAGAACCTTCTAAATAGTTAAGACCTGCTTTTCTACCCAACTGACAACCCTAAACACCCACAACTTAAAGTCAGCATTACGTTGCAAATCAGGGGTACGATTCAAACGAAATATTTACTTTATTGCCTGCTCATTTGTCTGCTAAGGGGGGAGATAAAGCATTCTGCATTTGTTAGGCAGAGTCTAGACATAAGGGGAAAAAACACTGAAGCCTACAATAACAGTTGTGTCTTTCTTTAGTGGGAATGAGCCTGGGATGAGCTCGGCAAAATGGAATTCATGCTGTTTGTTTGGCAGT
This sequence comes from Charadrius vociferus, assembly GCF_000708025.1. NCBI lineage: Eukaryota > Metazoa > Chordata > Aves > Charadriiformes > Charadriidae > Charadrius > Charadrius vociferus. The sequence goes on from NW_009650084.1 coordinate 4,501,928, forward strand.
GGCTCGGACACTTTTTAAGGATTTTTTTTTTTCATATTCGGTTTTTGATTTTTTTTTTATAAAGATGTTAATTACATGCTTGAATTTATCATTCCTACCCTACCCCACAGTAAGCTGGAAAGCTTCACAATTCTGACTGAAAAGGGAACTCCAGAACCAAAACTGTCAAGCTGCTGATGTGATTTAACGAATGAAAAATAAACAAGCGCATATTGGGAGCTGAACAGATTGGCAGAATGCGCGGGGCCTGAAGTGCTCAGATACGTTTCCTCTCTTGCAGCTTAACCTTCACAAATCTATATCAAAAGATCCAATTCATTTGCTGAAATTCTCCAAAGCGCAGGGGCACCCTCAGCTAATTTACAGGCCGGTCACATCCAAGCACCTTGCATTCTGCATTTGACAATGATTGCTAATGGGCCATTCAACTAAAGTATTTGCTTGTTAACAGGGAACAGAGCATGATAAATGTCCAGCAAGCTTGCGGCCTCCTTCAGCTTTTCAAATGCAGACTGGTGCATATTTATGGCAGGCAAATGACAAAGAGAGAAGCTGAATTACTCTGGCCTTATGCTTTCTGTTCGAACAAGGGTTAAAGTAATTAAAGAAATAATGCAAAAACCGATGTCCTTTGTTTGCCCACCATTATCCAACATTTAGCTTTCGAACCTGCCTGTCATGTCACATTTCAGAAATGTTCCAGATAAGGCTGGGTACGTTTGGCAGGGCGCAGAAAGGAGTGGGTAATTCCTTATGGAGCGCATCCTGGGCTCCCTCTTCCCATACGGACTCCTCCGCAGGTTCCCCTCTCCTGAAACAGTTTTCACTGACATACGTTAACTGGAAGATTTACTGGAAACACAGAGGTTTTGCAATTTGCACTTCTGTTCCCTAAGTGGGGGGGGTGGGGGTGGGGGGAAGGAAAGAAAGAAAAAAAGCCCAAACCCAAACCAGCGGAGAGGCTTTGAGAAAACAAGCCCGTTGCGCTCAGGCTGTTTCGGCGAGCCAAGTGGGGAAACAAAATGGCAGAAGAAAAAACGGTTTTGCCATTGCTCCTCCGCCCCCAAGGACAGCTAGATCTTCGAAACGGAAACTATAAAGTGTACACAAAGAAACTCCCTCCGCTTGAAGTGTCTTCAGTGCCATTTTGAATTACTTGGGTTTTTTTTTGTTATCTTTTTATGCCTGTAAATTCGTGTTTAATCTTTGCCTGATTTTCAAAAGTCTTCGAGCAGACTTAAATGCAGAATTACAATAGAGAATTTTCAATTCCATATATGAAAATGTCATTTAGTGTTTTATATTTCGAGTTGCAAGTAGATAAACATGTTCGAGGCTTCTGTCTAGCTCCACTTCAACTTCATGAAAATACCTCCAGCTACTTCAATGAGTATTACATTAACCTGCAAGGGCTTTACATTATAATTGTTTTTTTGGTTATAGGCAAAATTTTAGTTTTCTTATAACAAACAAAAACTATGATTTTACTTGAGGAAAGAGAACATCCAGGGTTTGTTTTTTCTTTTCTTTCTTTTTTTTTTTTTCTTCTTCTGTTAACTGTGATGCAGAGAACTTTCCTTTGATGCGATTATATACATTGTCAAAGACAGCAAATAAGGGCAGGACCTCTATCTTTTTTGGCAATCCTGGCCAGCCAACACCCAGTGTTTATTGCGGTATCAGCATGATAATTATAATGCAGCTGATTTAAACTTTGATGTAATAGTCTGTGCTTTCTTCTGGTTTTAAACGTAGGTTCCAAGCCAAAAAAGATAAAGGCTGGTAGAGGATTATGTTGCTAGGTGAATCATTCCCAATGTATGCTATATACATAACTATAAGATGGGTTTTCTACCTGTAGGGTTCTTTTTAAATGTCTCCTGGTTAATGGCTAAAGCAGGATTTACAAAGCTTCTATTTAGTAGGATTTAGAGCTGTGTACACTTTAAAGCATAACCAAGTTCTAATGCAAGTCAACAGAAAATGAGAAATTATATGGCTTGTCTTACACAGGAGGATAAGTTAGATGGTGGAATGATACATTAGGCTGAAAAATCTGTGATGCTGCAAATTACTTCGCACTGTTTTGTTAGCTTTTGTTTGAATAGTGCATTTACTTAGGTACCCAAACCGGAGAACAGTGGTGGGAGAGGTGAACAATGCACTGGAAAGGGAAGTGAGTGTTAAAGCTAATAAGAGGGATTTAAAATTTATTATTATTGTTATTATTATTATTATTAGTCAAAGCCCAGTTGCAATTGAATGCTATTTTATTTTGGATTGGGAGTTCTGCCAGCCTCCAGCCTGTCAGAGCTGAGAAGACTCAAATCAAGTCCAGGCCTATTTCTGCAGCAAACGGGAATCCTGGCTCCTTGCCTGTGGATTCATTCAGGAAGACCCATCTGGCTTTTGATGTTCTGCAAGTTTGAAGCAGTTTGTTTAAGGAACCTATGCAGCGAACGCTGGTGAAAGCACACATAACTGCGCTTCTGACTCTTCGAGTGGTGCAGCCTTTCACGTTTTCATTTTTGCTGGTGCTTGCCATCTGCTTACCTACTGCCTGAGCAGCAGTTGGTTTCTATACCTGACTGGATAAAAGTGTAAATTTGGAGTTGGGAACATCTTGACTCCTTTTGAGGATTTACAATCCCATAGCATCCGCTGTCCACACTTCAGTTGCTTTCTTCATGTTTAATTGATTTCAGTTTAGTTCAGAAGCAGCCTAGCTTAATCACTGCACAACACTTGACCTTTAGGTTTTTTGGGGGCTTCTTTTTCCAAGGTATTTCCAAGCTACATAGATTAGCTGAACAGGGAAGGTCACGTTGGCAGGCAAGATTACTAGCCTGTGTGATAAATATTTTAAAAGAGACGATTTTTAGTGGTAATCGTTGTGCCTTCTAGTTTTTATCAGACAGTTTTCAGGCACTTTTGGAAGAAAAAAACCCACACAACTCTTCGTAAATTTATTGCTTATTTTAGTCCTTTCCAGTCTGTGGATCGGTGTGTGACAGCAAGGCGAGCGAGACCGCACTGTGCTCCTAGGGCCTGACACGGGAAACTGGCCTTATTCAGAAAAGCTCATATTAAGCATGTGCTGAATGCTGAAGGCTTTTGCTGAAGCGGGACGAATTTAGGCATGAGCTGTCTTGAACCAAGGCCAGAGCGAAAAGGTTTTTTGAGGTTGGACAAATAAAGATCTCTCCGAAGCTTCATTACTTTTTTTTTTTTTTTTTTTTTATATCAGAAAATGATGTCAGAAGCTATGGTTCTGTCTACACTTGGAACGAGTCTTAATTTTTGTGTAGCTTGCCAATAGCCAGCGGGTTAAAACAGAGTGGCTGGGGGGCC
>NW_009650084.1:4505298-4528019 GCF_000708025.1 Charadrius vociferus
CTGAACCCCTCTGATGGACTCTTCCACCTGGGGCAGGGATGTCCGATCTAGTAATGAATGCACTTCTGGACCTCTACAGGAATTTTTGAACTCCTCCAGTGTCAGTTTAGCTTAATTTGAGAGGCTCAGACCTGCAGCAGGCCAAAAGCTGGTTCTTGGTAGGTCAGATATTGCTCCTGCCTTGGAGGTGGCAGTGGCTGCCTGGTTTTATTCTGATTCTGAAAGTCAGTCAAACTTCAGAAAAGTTTGTATTTAATGTAAGAGCGTAGGCTCTCCACACTTGCAAGTGTCTGAATCTTGGCTTCAACATGAGATGCAAGTGCAGACCAATTGTAGATCTCCCACTGGGATTTTTGCTCAAGGTACTTTTCTCCCATGTGAAAACTGTATTTCTAATATAAAGAGAAAAAAGTTGCAGTATAGGAGTGATAGAGAGTTGCAACTGGATTCTGAAAATCTTTGCGTAACAATGATTTGCCAAAATAGGTTTGGTTTGTCACACAATGCTGTTATTGATTTGGCATAACTTTTCCTGAAAGTTGTGAGTTAACAACTTGCTCTACTTCTAGTGTTTACTTATGCAGGCAAATGGAATGCAATACATTTTCTATCAACTGCAAAGCAGCTGACATTTTTCCTTTGAATTTGAGATATAATCACTGATTATTAATGTCTCATCAAGTAACAAGACAGTCCCCGCCCTCTTTTATAGACTTTGCTCGGAGCATGTCTTGGAACAAGACTGTACAGGTGCGAACAAATTATAGTTAAGCGAAGGAAGACTGCAAACTTTGGTTGGTATCCTTGTATTGTGGCTGACATAAGATTTGTTTCTGTAATAGGAACGGTGGAGAAGAGCACAGAATAGCACCGCAATAGAACAATCTGGTTTTATTGTTTCTTTCTTGTGATTTACAGTGCCCTTTTTGAAAAGTAGTTCTTTGGCAAATGCCAGCTGCTCTCTGTTAGCTTTCTAAAAGCAAAGACTTTAGTGACTTGTGTAAGAAGCACACATGGTTTGGTTTGACTTTCCATTCCATGCTAACTACTGCTCTGCATCTTTTCAACAAAGCGCCATCTTTCTTGGGTTTGGCACACCCTGCTTCTGCGAGCACAAGTAGAGCAGTGGTTTTGTGTTACGCTGAATTCATGGCACAGATTTTTTTTCTTTTTCTTTTTTTTTTTTGTCAAAAATCCAAACCATATAAATACCTGATTATCTTTGCTGCGAGAGCAAAGAACTACTTTAATATTCCCAGTAGCATATTTTGAACAACAATTCTTTAATTAAAACAACATTGGTCTCTTCCTGTATTTCATGGCTAGCAAATGAGAGAAAACACCAGTGTTAATATCAAAGGGAGTCAGTTTTCATTACAGTAATGGTTCAATTGTGCAATGCTGTAGGCAGTGAAATTTAATATTATTGTGACTTGTATTGTAATTGTAGGATGACAGAGGAAAATGGATTAAGTTTAAATATAAGTGTACACAGCAGCACATGGACTTTGTCATATGGAAGCTGAGGGTTGGGGCAGGACGGGTCCGCCTCTGGCTCTGTCATAATGAATTAGTATTTTGTAAATAACTGGCCACTAGACTATAGATTTATTACCTTTTGTAGATATATGTGGACACACAGAGACATGCATGGATTCTGTACTGACTGTAATTGCAGAGCAGAGTTGCAGAACGGGTTTATGCCTGTAGGCTTGCAGGGTATTTGAATGTCTAGGCTTCTTGTCTTCACCTTTCATGAAAATATTCTTGCCTGCCAGTTTGTGAAGTTTTGTCCTGAAGGATACACCCATCCTCTCAGTTAAGGGATTGCTAACACATGAATGGCCTCAGACTGGAAAGCCCTTTGTCATTCTTTGCTTCCTGATGAATAAAAAGCAAATTCAAGTTGCAGATGATCTTTGCTTTAGAAAATTGCTAGAGAGACTAGTGTTAACGAGCAATATCCCCTTCTTTCCCAGTTGCCCATATACATGCAGATTAAAATGGAAAATGGTAATTTAAACCATCCATTACTGATGTGGAAGATTAGAGCCAATGAAAGGTAGATGTTTCATTTGTTTACGGTGTAGGCAAGTGGAAGATGTCCTCAAAGCAGTGCCTGATAGTCTACTACTGTGTAAACTTGATGCCCTGTTGTTTTACTCCGTATCTTCACAGTGTTTCTCGGACGTATGTTCATGTTGAAACCTGTTCTAATGTTAAAGTGCAAAAGGGGGCAGTAAAGTGCTATCCAAAAAATGTTTATTTTTTAAGGGTATCTTTTGTGGCAAAAGTTGCATTTCTCAATAGGATTATAATCTCCTGTATTTAAAATAATGATCACATGAATATCTTCCGTTTGAAAGGCTTACAAATGTCTCCAGAGTGTATCGTTAAGCATTGTGGGAACAATGTTTGCTGTGTATAATTCCATGTTCTGTCCTTTAACCCAGTCCTGAAACATGCTACATATTTGGAAGGAACCGAAGGCAGGAAGCTTTCCTCAGATATATTTAGGACATAGCTATACGAAGCACTTCTGAAAGAATTCCAACTTTGCTAATCATGTCTGGTTCTCATGTTGTGCGTTACCAGCCCCACGTTTCTGGAAAAACAAAATGAAAAGAATGCTGAGGCTGGGGGTTTCTGCTTGAAGTACTAAAGTGTGTAGTGGTGGCATGGGTCAAGAGTTGGGCTCTCATCCAGACCCGCCTGCATCATTTGTCAAGAGGTAACTAGAAAGAGCAACTAATTACAATGCACCTAGTGAGTGTTTTCTCTTTCAGAAATTCCTCAGAATAAGCCATTTATATAGATTGGCTGCTACTCTCCACTGCAGCCACTTGCAGTTTTTAAACTCTATGTAGAAAGCATGTTTCTGCTGAAATGCAATAAAAAGGAGAATGTGCCGCTGTGTTTCCATGCTTGTGCGTGAGAGAGAGTGAGCAATGATTTGAGGAGTTTGCTGTTTGCTGAGGCTAAGTCCAGCACTGTTGTGAGGGTTCATATTTCTGTAAATGCTGATGAAATGTTAATATAATACACTTTAAAATAGAACATTGGTCATATCCATCCTTTTTTCTTTTTTTTTTTTCTTAGTTAGGAGACTGTCCTGAAGCACATTAGCGGTTCTTTTGTGGTAACCAGAATTGATTTTGTAAATGGATCAGAATTCTCTAGTGCTTTAAGTACTTTTAGCAGAGCAGTAATTGCTTTCTGCACAATAATACAAAAAGTTAATTGCTATTAATAGTGCTTTATGTGGAGGTCACGTATGAAAACTGAATATAAAATCTATATTTTAAAAAAAAATTCCTTTGTCAACCTTGGTAAAAGATCGAATCATACATCTTTTCAGCATTTCAAGCCTTACTTATGTGGTAAATGTTCTAAGCTAGGCTGCATGTTCTTGTGCAAAAAGCCCAGATCTTGTTTCCCATTGCAGAGAAAAACCAAAAAGATAGGTGTTTGCTCTCAGAGTTGGGTTTTTTTTCTGTGTTTTTTTTTGTTTGGTTTTCTTTGGGGTTTTTTTGCGTGTTTTTTTTTTTTTTTTTTTTTTAAAGGCAGATGAAAATGTGTTTCCCTTTTATGGGAGGAAAATCACGCATCCATTTTTGCACCCTGGATTTAGGTTGGAGACGGAGGGGTGAAGCACAAGTTGGTCTGAAGGTTTTAGTTTTGTAAGTGGGTTTTTTTGCTTTGCTCTGCTAGTGAGAGCCAAGCAGCGAGGGAAAGGGCAGCTTTCCAGCAAAACTATGCCATCTTTCGCAGGCGGAGATGGCGTCCAGTTGAAAGAGATACACTGTCTTTACAGCAAAACCTTTCTGGCAGCTGCGGGCCGGGGGGCTGAAGGCAGGGCGCTGCCTCTGCTCGGCAGGGTGGGCTGGGGAGAGGGGGCTCCCAGCACCCCCAGGTCCACAGTCACCCCGAGATGCCATGATCCCCTGGACAGGAATTGCAGAGTCAGCTGTCTCTGCCAGAGCCTGGGGTTGGGGTAGCCCCGAAGGTGAGTCTGCGGCACCTCCTTTATCTTACTTACTTTTTCCACGGAATGAAATGACATCCGTAACCTCGTACATCACAGCTTTTAAGGAACCAGGTCTTTCTTTTAGAGAGAGTGTCTCCAATAAGATGTGTTTGGTGCCGGGTTGCAGGGGACCTTCCATATACACGAAGGGTGTAAGGGGTACAGTGCTTGCCAAATATCATGTCTTAGCTGCGGGTTTTGTGCTCTCTCAAGTGTGAGGCACCTTTAGACTTGTGACTGTCCATCCTGAGCCAAATGGAGGGAAGAAGTGAGTGTCTGTATCTCTGCAAGCGCAATAGTCACACAAGTTATTTGCTGAAGGAACTCATGACACATCTTTCTAGGAGACCGGCCAGGGCATTTTCTGACGTGTTTGAAGAGGGGTGGTGTCTGTGGGTGTCTCTCTATACAGTGGAAGCTCTGTGCCTTTAGGACTGTGATGTGGTGGTACAATTTGACTGTCAAATCCTGCAGGTCTGTGCAAAAAAAATGTTTTCTTTGGGTAGAAATGTATGCGCTCTCAGGCCATCCTTATTTTATGCTTATTAGAAATCCTCTGTTGCATTTTAAATGCTTTCCTTTAGTATTTTGCAAAAGGTAACGTGATGAATTGCTAAATGAAACAGTTGAAATTTCATAAATACTCCTCGTTCCCTGTGTACTTTAAATTTTGAGAAAACATCATAATGCTGCAGAATCATTCTCGTGCAGGTTATTAAGATTTCCGTTGTAAACATACTGCATTCTTTTGCCCTACTGAAGTCAACGGAAGTTTTGCAACTGATTTCAGTAAGAATGGGTCAGGGAAAAGGCATCAATGGATGGTGTCTATTTGCACGGCTACTTAAGACACATGAAATGGTGGCACCACTGCCATTTTGTATTCAGGGTGGTGATTAAGACCAAATAAACCTTTGACCATTCCCTTTTTCCGTGCACCGCAACCGTTTCCCCCGGGTAGTCTGAAAGAAGATGGGCTCCTTTGGAGGTGAGGAAGGAGGAGGACAAAGGGGTACCACAAACCCGGGGATGGAGATCAGCTACAGCTTCAGGGGACTGTTCCAAAGCCTTTATGGGCTTGCTGCAGGTTTTATTGCAGGAGAGCCCAAAAAAGAGGTTCTTCCCTTCCAATGGAAGTGAGAAATACAAAAGCTGCAGCTTTAGAAACTTGTGTTATGGTATTTTATAATCTGGCTTTGTATAATGTGGTGCTTACCATTAAAGATCTTAAGGGATGAGTGTGAATATATTTGTTTATTTATTTGTTTGAATTCCATTTAGTTTCTAGCCTGCAAGTCCTATTAATGCAAGTAACCATTGCTTACATGAGTAGTTTCATTAACTGTGTGGAAAAATGTTACATATAAATAAAGGTCAGCAGATTAAACTTCTTAAATTTTATTTAAATTCAATAACATGCCTATTTAGCATGTTCTGTAAAACTTTGTTATAGTATTAAAATAATTTAATAATACTGTACTGGCAAAGAAAAGTAGCTTCCAAAACTCACTTAAAAGAATTTTAATAATATGAAATGCTGTACTTCTTTTGTTTTCAAAGTTTCATTTGCCAGTCTGTGTATAAAGCCAGTCTGTCGTCTTGCTGTGTCAAATCATGGTAATTTTTCTTGCAGAGACTTCAAGTAAGAGTAGTGCCTTTCTTTTTAAACAAATTCCGTACCCATTTTGAGACAGAGACTCCACATTAATCTTTTTTGATGAAGCTTGTTTTTCTGGCTGTTCCACAGGATTTACTGATCCTCTTCTCATTGAATTCATATGTACTTAATCCATTTAAACTGGAGTGAGATCAGTCCTATAAAATCACTGCTGCTGCAGAAAAGCATTTCAGGTTTACAGCTGGGTATATACCTTATATCCACACGGCATATATTTGTGTATGATGTTGAATGTGACAGAGACTAATGCAAAAGCTCTGTATGGAGCAAAGCTCTCACAGAGAGCTCTGGTCTATGTTTTTGGATTTTATTCAGTTCAAAGTCTTTGGGAATCAGTAAAGTGGTTTTCATCTCATTCAGCAGGCTGTGATTAGCCCACTGCGACTTCACTGAAATCACTAGGACCTTTTAATGGAATTCTTATTTGCTTTGCATCAATCTGGTTGGACTTTTAGCTTGCCTAAATATTTCTCCTATGGACAAATGATATTCAAAATACAAACGTTGTTATTTTCTCAAAAGCAAGATGATTAATACACATACTATCGAGTAACCATTCTTTTTAAACAGTAAGGACTTGTACATCGAAAGTTATTCTGTATTCTGTTTCAGTTTGCAGTTGTACAAGTAACGGACTAACATACTGTGTTATTAGTATTCATGACATTTCCTTAATAAAACTTTTCAATGAATAACTTTATAGTCAGGCTGGTAGTTCAACTTCATAAAGTTAAGTGGGTAGGATTCCCCAACAGAAGGTTTCAGGCTGCATTTTAAGAAGCATCTTGATTGTTTGCATTTTTAGGGTTATTTTTGTTACATTAATTTAAAGCTAAATGCCTACACCAATTAGTTCAGGTAAGGTATTAAAGTACAGAATTTTGGCACTGTTTCCCCAGTTAAATGTAGAAGACTCTCAACAAGTACTAACACACTTTCTAAAATTGCATTTCATTTGTAATTACTAGGGTATAGTTGAAGCTAAGTGTGCATATATATATATTTATAATATGTGCATACATATATAGTTTTGCAAGTTGGCAAAAGCATGACGACACAATTTTTACATCTATCAGTATTGATCAACAAAATCTCCTTAAGTATTTATTTCTCTGGAAATTTTATCTCTTGATAATTTTATAGTTTCAGAAATGTCTGTGTAGTTAGGAATAGTAGAATATTCTCAGTGAAAAAAATGCTGATAGATAAAGTTCTAATTTTTTTTTGAGAATTTACTATCATGAAATTAAGTAGCTTTGAGTGGTTATGATTAAGGAAAACTCCATTATTATTTAAAATGGTTGAATGCGCCACGTTTCTCTAAACAAGAAGTAGATCCTTAAGAAATGAGTTGGAAACTGCGTATAATATAAATTTTATTTTTTATTTAAGTTCTCTAGGACTTTGACCAGTAAGGGTACGTTAGTGCCAGGATCTGCTCAGCCTTAAAATAAGTGTGGTACAGAAAATTACTGTAACATTAGTGGGAGTGGGGAACAGACTACTCTGTTCCTATTTTCTGTTCATGTGTCGTGTGAATTTTTGGTCTGATATAATACTTATTTTTAAAAAGGTTTGGGAACTCTGCATGTTATTTGATAAGCTGCATGACTAGTTGGACGCGTGGGAAGGATTCACATCCATGGGCACCCACAGATGTCAAATGTCACCCACAATACACCAATTTTGGACTGACAGTAAAAATGCCCTCTGTATCCAAAAGTGACGGACAGAAAGTGCATGAATTTCATCATACAGCTTTTACTGTACTTCATATATTTTTCTGTGCTTTCTCACAGTAAGCACTAAGATTATTAGTTGTAAACAAGATTCTTAATGCTCTAGTCTCATTATATCTGACTGCTGACAGAAATAAGTCGTGAAACTCGCTAAGCTTTTCTCCTAAGTTTCTGCTGGGGTACAGGGGCCTATATTGGTATGTAGTTTTCCCGGTAAATAAAATTTAGAGCTGAAAAGCAGAAAGTTAGAAAGTTAGCTTTTTACAGAAAGCAATGATTCCAGCGCTTTCACTATCCCAACTGATCAAAGAGCGTGTCAGTGTCCCGAGCAACCATTGGAGTAACGCAGCCTCCTCCTTTTCAGAGTCATGGGATTCTGAAAAACTCTTGCTCTGTTTTTATTATATTTCTGTTTGGGGGGGAAAAAAAGAAAAGTTTTTTAGCTCATTGGAGGCACATTCTGATCAGACTTTTAAAGCTGGTTCATTAACTTTAATTTTACAGATGCCATCCTGCAAACACTTCGTAGGTGTTGATGCTACCCCAGAATGCTTAAGGCTACCTCAGCACTTGCAGAAATAAAGATTCAGGATTAATCCTGAAGATTTTTCTTAACCTCTACCAAGGCTGAATGTACATTGTACTTTTTTTTTTTTTCAGATATAAGGTTTTCAAAATTAGGATCATAAAATGGGGATCTTAATCCTCCTAACATTTAATCAATAGCTTCAGAAATGCTTAGTACGCAGCAAATTATTTGTTTAAAGTCTTTATGAAAATACAGTAGCAAAAATATTACACAAATGCAGGGATAATAATCATGCCTACTACTAATCAGCCACTGTAAGTTTTGTGGTCAAACTGAAATGCATGAGGTGGAACTTTTTTATCCTCTTCATCCACATTTGTGCTTTATTGTTGTAAGAAAATAAGGAAAGTAAATTGGAAAAATATCTTTCTCGCAAAGGTCACGATCAAAACTGCAAACTGTGGAAAAAATTTCAATACAATCAAGTTCTCAGATTAATCCTTTCATTTTCAGCCTTTTTTCTTTCCTAATCCCATCAGTGTTAGATCCTACAAGTTCAGAAACTCAAGTGGAAGCAGATTTACAGAGTTTAGTTTTCAAACTTCAGAGCCATAGCGAGAATATTCCCCTGCCATAAAGTCTAACGAGTGCATCGAGTGCATTGCTTTAAAGCTCTTCTAAAATGTGTTTTAGCTGTCTGTTGGGGGTGGTTCTGTCCTCTACCTTTTATGAGGCAATTCCTGGCTACTTAACCAAGGCACACAAGTGTGCTTTCTCTCTGGTAGCTGTTTCTGAGGATTGCTGGGCACGCCGTCTCTGAACCCATCCTGTTTGCACTCAAGAGTTTGCGTCGAGAACGTATACTGCTGGTGCTTCGTTACACACACACACACACACATATATATATATACAAAATCTAAAATTATAATCAATGTTTTTTGTTTTTCAGGGCAGCTTTTAGGTCATATTATTGATAATGACAGGCAGGTGCGCATTTCTAACCTTATGAATTTCATATTTATTATGCAGTGGAATCTAAATTGATTAATTTAAAAACAAAGATCCGGTCGTCTGAAATCTCATGTGTTTCATATTATACATTCCCATTACATGAAGAAGAATTACTGGCAAGAGGAAATGTTTGCAGCGGTGGGATCATACAGTGTCCAGCCTTTGTCCTGGCATGCAGATGGTGGAATACAAGTAATTTTCATCTTTCTGCTACAACACTGCTTCACAGGAGCAAAGTAAACGGGCTGTGGTCAGGCAAGGCGGTAAAGTCAGTCGCAGGTGACGGAGCTCAGAAACTCTGTCCCTTTGCCTTTGCCTGGTTGGAGTCAATCCCTGAGGAAAGCCTGAGTCAGGATCCATGCTGCTCCCTTGGCAAAGGTTGCTGGGTCTTCCTCCCACCATTTCCTTGGCACCCTGGCAGAGATGGCCTCTCCCTCCATCCTCCCTCACCAGGCCAGTGACACCGAGAAGGACGCATTTCCACCTTTCCATTTGTTTCACCATTTCAGCTTTCAGGAGATGGTAGTCACTACATTCCTTTGGCACGTCCGAAAACCGGAGGAGGAGGCGCAGCTTCGCCCCATCTCCAGTGCATCTCCGTTTGAACAGCCATGGCCAAGCCTAGTTTCTGTAGTCTGGAAATTACACTGCACAACACAAAAGAGCGCAGTGATTTATACATCAACAGTCGCTTTTCTTGCCATAACATTTCATTGTTCTTTTTCCCTAAATCTGTAATTACATGTCTTTGTCCTGCTACGTGCTGCTTCACAACAAATATAATTCTTACACAGGCTTTGTGAGGGAAAATAATCCCGCTCAATTAGCACAGATCATAAACTTGCATTGTGTGGGAGCAAGTGGTTGTAAATGATGGATTCAAAATTTGGGGCGTGGCGTCATCCTTTTCTCTAATTTAGCAACTTCTCCCCCAATACTACTGTGTGCTGGTGGGCTCCTTCAGCCAAGCCAGAGGCAGGAGGTCACTGACGCCTCTAGCTTTGTTCGGCTTGGGCCTTAGGACTCTAATTTAAAGTTTCCAGGAAGGCAGCCTGTGAATAAGCTGGATTTACTATGTGTGCTGTTTAAATGCTAGCATTTGGAGAAGGGTGTTCATTAGTCGGCAATTGTTTCAGTCGTTTTTTCTGGCTGATTCTCCATTAAGGAAGATCTTTGGAAAAGGCTGGCAGGCAGGAGAAAGAGGAAAGAAAGTCAGGCTTTTAGGTCTGTGCATTCGAGGACGTCGTGTTGTTGGCTGTCGTTCTAAACTACGCACTTCTTGGCCTTAATTGGAACAAATATATATTACAGAGGAAAAAAAGAAAGAAACCTGCTGTGGCTTTTGTCCTTTTAAGAGCAAGGCTCCTCATTTTGTGGATGAATCAATACTATAAGTAATTATGTATATTTTTCTTTCGTGAAGAAGTGGTGAAGTTTGCCTATTAATTAATATGAGTAGGAAAGATACAATATCGAGTCTAACCCCAAACACTGGCTCACTGCCAGTTTGTGTAAGAAGTCTTCATCTGTACTAAGGCAAAAGCACGTCCGTGTTTTGCTTGTAGAACAAGAAAGGAAAAAAAGAAAGGAAAAAAGGTCATGATGGAGTTTATGAAGAGAAGAAATCATTGTAGCGTAGCAGTCACACTGTCTTGGAAAAGTTTTTTATCAGAAGCATGTGTGGTCCTTGGGTCAGGTAGATCTCTGTCCGCCCCAGATCTGTAAGCATGATCCTGGTGAGTGACCAATGTTCCTTTGTGTTGTACTAGTAATATCAATCAGCACCTTAGTATGTCATTAACTCTTAAAGTCTAAGATGTTTCCTTTCCCACATGGCTGCTCGGCGAGGTTGAGATTATTCTTGTCATTCTCCCATGACCAAAATTAGCAAGATATGCGCAAGAATAGTAGAAATGTTACCAAAGCAGAAAAAAACAGGATTGCAGCCCATCAGATGTGGTACTAGCTATTGTAAGTGGCCAAATGTGGAAGAAAAAACAGTGCCTGCCAGAGACGTAAAACCTGCTAGAGTTCCCAAAACTGGGATAAGGACTATAACACTCAATCCATCTGTAATTTCCAAGATCTCAATAAACATCTTGATACTAAATTGAGTCAGGCCCAAACTATTAAGATCTGGTTTGCTCAGGCTGTCATTTTGGTTTTGGAAACTGTGTGTTTGTTCCTTTCTGTCCACTGCAACTGCTACTTTTCTGGATGAGATTTTATCAAGTGTCTCATATTTTCCTTTTGTTTCTCTCTCTCCTTTTTTTTTTGTCCTTTTTTTTTTTTTTTTTTTTTTTTCTGTTTTAGATTCCTTCCTGGACAAGGATTGGTACTATATCCACAGATAGGAGACAAACTGGATATTATATGCCCAAAGGTGGACTCTAAAACTGTTGGCCAATATGAATATTATAAAGTCTACATGGTTGATAAAGACCAAGCAGATAGCTGTGCTATTAAAAAGGACAATACACCTCTACTCAACTGTGCCAAGCCAGATCAAGATGTTAAGTTTACCATCAAGTTTCAAGAGTTCAGTCCTAATCTCTGGGGCCTGGAATTTCAGAAGAACAAAGATTATTACGTCATATGTAAGTTCGAAATATCAGTTGTTCATTCTTTTAAATATAATTGTTCATTCTTTTGTATGTTGTCTTGTACAGTATAAGCAAATGAAGAAAAACATGAATGGGTTTGTATTTGTTTCTCTGAGAATATTTCCTTGCCAGCATATTTTTAACGTTATTCCTGACTTCTCTGGGGCCTCTCTTTTTTCCTTGGTTTGTTTAAACCAATTTAGATTGTACTTCTATGCCGTAAAGGGCTTCTCCTTTCGTGCACAGTATCATGTCCTGTATTCACGTTGAAGGTTGTGTGCAACTAAACCGTGATGTGTTTCCTGCTCGCAGCTCTGGTGATGTGCCATGCTATTGGCCTTGCCCTCAGGTGCCCACACGTCAGGAGTAGGGTGGCCCGGCCATTCTGAGCTGAGGCATCCTACATGAGATGCCATTGCTCCAAGTGGTCCAGGGATTCTTGCAGTGACCTTTTGGCCACTTTGGCGCCAACTTTGATAGTGTAATTTCGCCACAAGGGTTACCGGCAGGCTCTAGTTGAGCATGCATAGCTCTAATACATACCTACTGTGTCCATACATTAGCTGGGAGGGCTCTTGGGCAAAACCTGGACTAGCATGATCTTCAGTTTCCTCCTTTTTCATGGTCCTGAACTTGTAAAAAGAATGTGCATAAGACAGACCTGTGTCCAACAATATAAACTTTGTGTGAGTTTTAGTCTGATAAAGGATTTATGGCTGAAAGCAAGTCTGGCGCTAACCGCTGTGTTTAGTGATTCAAATTACTTATGATGTGTAAAGTTAATGATGTGAATCAGGAGTTAGCATAAGCTGAGACCTCAGCAGTGCAACAATTATTGTACTTAGCTTAGGTTTTGTCATTGTAGTACTTTGGCCTGTGGATCTCATTTAGCCCATGGGGACTTTTGAAGTTTTGAGCAAACACCACCAATTAGTGTGAGATGGACAAATTCTGTGAATTGTTTTTTCTGCAGTTACAATGAAGTTAGTTACTGGTGTGTCTTATTTCTGCCATCTCCTTGAAAATTGGAGGGCTGATAACTATTTCATATAATGTCTGCCACTCTAAATATTTCTTAGTTTCTTAGTTAAAAATATTAGTAATTCTACAGCTGCTCGAGCAAGTACTTTAAAAAGGGAAATGGAAATGCATTTAATATGAATTAAAGCTCACTTCCCAGTTATATCCACAATTGTACACACTGTGTATAAAACAGGTTGTATGTCACAGGAACTAAGAAAGAATTCTTCGTATTAAATATTAAATGTAGAAATTACTAAATAACAGTTGTGGGAGATATAAACCACCATTTTTTTGTTTTTAAGGTTTGACAAAACAATCACTTAATATAGGTGTTTTCTCTGTTTAGTCAGGGCATATATAAAAACCTGATCCCACTTACACAGCCTTTAACTTTGACAAACTTCCCACTGAAATCCAGTAAGATTTACCAGAGTAAAAGCTGCAAGATTAGATGTTGAGAGATAGTTGTCTGTAACTCCAGTGAAAATGACTATCCACAAATAGTTGGCTTTAATGATGAAATATGTTCAGTATTTAGTGCTGCTTTTAAAAACATCCACAGCAGACTAGCTGTAGTGGAACAAATGGCACTGTTACAATTATTACCTGAAAATTATGGGCACAAATGGAGTTTTCTGATACCCTGTCAGTTCTGTCATATCTATGTCATGGATTTACCTAGAGAATTATTAAATATATCTCATTTTCATTAGTTTTGTATAATTATTTCATTATAGCAATAAGGCATAATAGACGTTGCATTTCCTGGAAGATTACAGTGCAGTTTGGTTGAAAGAACTTGCTCAGCCTTCAGCCTAATGCCTCCAAAATCACGCTGGCCTTGCGGTAATACTGCAGTGCCTTAGGATATTACTTTCCTTGCTCATTCTGGCATAAACAAATGGCTAATTTATCACTATATTGCTAGCATACTAACCGAGCTGCAGCAGGGGTACCCATACATTTTAATAGGTCGGACAAAATAACAACCCTGAAAACCCAGTCATCCTGAAGCTAAAACTCTCGCTTTTCTATCATTCAGGGAGAAAACAATGAACTCAGTGATGTCGGTCTCAGAAACACTAAGAGGGGTAGAAAACTAGGCCAGGGCTCAGCTAGGACACCATTTTACAGAGATACTGGAGCTAGATAGGATTTTAACGGTTTGTGCTCAAAAGCTCATGACCTGACACAGCCTTGTCAGATACAAGTTCTGGTAGTGAGGACGTTTACTGTCATTTTTGTAAGTAATATAATACATCCTAATCATGTACACAAATCAGGCCGTAAATCGTTTGCATACATCCCTATTCCCAGGCTTGTAATTTGACAGGTGTGCTCAGGCCCAAAAGGGGAATGCACTGGGTCTCTCACCAACTCTGATACTGCTCTTTCTCTCTCTCTCTTTCTTTCTCTCTTTCTTTCTTTCTTTCTTTTTCTTTTCTGCTTGGGAGTTTGGAGTTTTGTCTTGATTTGTTGGGTTTTTTTCTTGGGGGGTGGGAGTGCTATGAAGTGAAGGCAATGATGCATTTTATGTGCATCATTTATTAGCGTTTGATTTTGAAGTACTTAGGTATCTTGTATTGCCTCGACTAAGGGGCATCAAAGAAACCTGAGACGAGAGTTTTCTGAGCCCAGCATCTTTGTAGTGCTCGCTATGGCTGTGTCTACAGCCTAATGTCACGCTGTTTATGCTGGCAGGCTGCTGTCAGCCCTTTAAATGTTTTGTGCATCGTCATGTACCTTTATCATCTTGCCATGATTTGAAAACACAGTTTGTTTTTCTAAGGTAATAGTATGCGGTTTGCGGAGCTGTATTAAACATTAAAATCTCTATTCAGATTAGGGGGTTAGTCATTTTGGGATGAGGAGTTATAATACAGGATGAAGCAGCTTCCTGAACCCTCTGTACCTTTAGGGAAATGTGATTGTACAGGAATTCTTCAAGCCATAATTTTTATGACATCCAGATGTATTCATGATAGGTATAGCAGAAGGAACTCTTTTCTACTCACTACTTCCCTAGGTCTAAGCATATAAAAGATGAAACTTTTCTCATTCCACAATTCACAATTTTTTTAAAAAAGTAAAGATGTAGATGAGTCTCTGATACCTCTTTTCACATTCACTTTAATCCAAAAATAATCTAATCCATTCTGTGATTCTATGATTTCTTGGTAAGATATTCCTCAATATGAATATCAGGATCCAAAGAGTTAATTCTATGAACAGCAGTACTTGGAAAGATGATACTGAATGGTATTGGAAAGTGAATAAATGATGTAACAGAGTGTCCTTGCTTTTCTCTTCTTTGCTATCATCAATTTTTGGTTCCTGGGAAAATAATAGATTCATTTTCCTATAGCTACCTGATTTCTTTTCAGCAGAACTGGAGAAGGTCAAATGTACTTGAGATCTCAGAAGTATTAATGTTAGATTATCCTAAAATATGCGACCATTTAGCTAACATGTCGTAAGTCTCTAAGGAAATCCTTAATCAGATGCATGAAGGAAGATACATCATGCCCGACAACATAAATATCTGTGCGAAGGGCAAAGTTAAGCAGAAGAAGGGTGTGCAGATTTGAGAGACTGATGTTTGCATTAAAAAGTCTTTTCATGCCTTTGCATGGTTAGGGAATGAAGTATCATTTTCTGCTGTTGTGGATTGCTCAGAACGAGCAATGAGTATCTCCTCAATACTAGGGGGACAGATCTGCAAGTACTTGGGGTCGTGGTGTAACAGCTTCAGTACCTCTCAGATGCAGCGTTTCTTGTATGGGAGGGAGACGTGTTAGCGTAGGACAAGCATATTTAACATGCCAAAGATGTTCATTTTCGGTGAACAGGAATGTTCACCTGAAGCCTTCCCAACAAACCCGGCCTTTACCCGGAGGGCATGGAGAGCACTGTGGTACCCCAGCCTTGCTCTGAGGGAGTGCTCTGGGGAAGCCTGCGGGCGGCTACGCCAGAGGGAAGGGAGCAGTACGGCTTGCCTTCCAGCCACCATCACGCTCCTGAGGTAGTTCGGACAAGCAAGCACATACTCTGCTCACTTCTTCTCTTCTTTTGCATATGTAAAATGAAGATTGTGGGCTGGCATCATCAGCATTAAAAAATAAGTCACCTGCAATGAAGTCGTCACCTGTCCAAAATCTGTAAAAGAGCAGCTTGAGACTTGGGAAGGGGCCGCAGAATGGTCCTAGAAGAGGTTCCTCTAAAATGCGTGCTCTGCCTGCAACCTCATTAAGCAAGCTTGCCGAGCTAATGATGCTTGTTGGCTTTGACATTGGCAAAATGGAATATACATCTTTCCTTAAATGTTTTTTTTGTCAACTTTGTTCAAGTGACCCATTTACATAATTGGCCTCTGGCTTAAATTAAAAAACATATATATATATTTGATCCTTGACTGATTTAAAGGTTTATACTGGCTAGTAGCACTACATTCTGGATAACTGCTTTAATAGTACTGTGGCTTTTAAAATCGAAACAGTCATTCTGAAACTTTCACATTAGCTGTGTTTGAAAAAAATCACAAGGCTTTTTATGTTTTCACTTTGTCATTCTGTTACAATTAAAGGGCAATAACTGTCTGAGGAAGAACACATTAAAGGACAATATAGATTGTGCCCTGAAATACGGCCCAGCTGGGAAGAATAAATCTCTTTGCGTGGCCAAATAGATTTACATTAAAATTTTATTTTAGTATTCTGACCAAACAGTTTAAGTGCTGGCTGATCTGGCCGGCTGGGCATTCTGACACCTCTCTGAGGCAGGTTTCAGTCTGCAGCCCCCTACAACCTCCCAAACACCCACCGAGAGCTACCCAAAAGGCAACAGTAGTTTCTCCTTTGTTTAGGGGTTAATTCCGAACTAGTCAAAACCAGGACAAAAACTGTATTAGAATTTCAATTCCATTTCTTTTGCAACAAAGACTTTTTCCCATGCTTTTTGTTAAAGAGTCCGGTCCAGGAATGTATCGTTATTTATTTTTTTTGTTGGGTGTGGTGTTAATGAAAGCCTATGTGATAATAGCCACTGTGCTTCCAGTTGTAAAAAGATCACATTTTTTTCTTTCCTTTCTCCTCCTCCTTCCTCAGAAAATTAGATAAATGATTTCTTCTTAGTGTAAAATGATATCCAGAGGTCAGTCTTTGACTTTGCTGCAAGTCTTTTAAGGGATATATCAGCAATGCCACTTAGCTCTTGTTGAATTAAATATAAATACAGCTCGTACAAATAATATTATTGGAGAAAAAAAATCACTCTCTGTGCAGCTTCAGATTTCTAACAGAGTCTAAGACCTACAGGATTAATGGAGTCATGGTCCTTTGGGGTTTTGTCCCAGACCACACAGGTCTTGTAAGAGAATAAGGCTATTTTAGATTGATGGACTTTGTTCATATTCGGTGCCATTACCTAGGCAATACCGACCGTTTATCTCCTTTAAAGTAGACAGAGATAGTTAAGCAGGAAATCTGTTATCATTTCTCTATTCCTAAGGGAAGGAAATGAAAGATAGAAATGCTCAGTTTGTTAATTGATGGCATCTTGTGAAAAAATACATTTATCCTCCCCCACACCCCCCAAGTATTCCAAATAGATACAAAATCAGATGAAAATGAAGAATAATTATTCAGACTGGAAGAAAGAATTATTCAGGAAACACTTATGAATTAAACAGGTTTTAAAATTTCATGGGAAGCTGTTTAATATTTTTAGTGAGTATTTATTTTTCTCATTTTTTTAGTTCCTCATCAACAATTTATAAATACTGGAAATTCAGTACATTCACAAAGAAAGATACAATATTCTCACTTGGAAATCTTTATATGTATGATATACATATCAACAATAAGGGACACTTGAAGTGCTCTGTCAAAAAACAGCTTAAACCCTGATCTTCTACAAGTTGTATATGTTCTTAGATTTACATATACATCCTTAATAGGACTACATGCAGAAGAGGGCTGGGTTGAGTGTGTGTTTTATGCTTTATATGCAGGGTATGAGTAACTGCTTAAATCAAGGGGGTGTGTACTGGGGAGACATGCCATGCTATGGGGAAAGTACCTGTCTAAACCGAAACTTAGAAGTGCACTACCATACTGAAAACACATTTAACTTTCATTTTGTACCTAAGTTTGGTGACGAGCATTTATCTCATCAAGTGGGATGATCAGTCTTTATTTTATACAGTTGCTTGTATTGTATCTGTTACACATTACAGTATTTTAAGTCCTAAAATAAAAGACCAGGAACTGTGTAAGCATTTGTAAAGGCTTTAATGAAATTGATTTTAAATACTTGAAATTGTTTGCCTCATTAAAGTCTTTACACAGCTGGATCAGAGGGAAATGTACTTTTGTCTGAGAACTGCATTAGCTAAAACACAGGGTTGAAATGGTTGAAAAACAGGGTTAAATGTCAGTTTAGGCTTTCTTTCTTGACTTTAGTCAATCCTGGAAACTTTGGAGGAAGAATATTTCAGGATTTGTTTCTGATAAATCAGACTATAAAACTGAGCCCTAATAGGCAGTCTTCCAGTTGCTTTTTTTCAGTCCCAGGGAAATCATGCAAATATTTCTGTGAGTAAAAGCAGGATTAGGCTTAAGGTAGTCTTAGCAGTTCTTGGCGAAGAGTCCGTATTAAGCTGATAAGGCTGGTTTTAAAAAGCATGTTAGGATCTTTGTTAACATGATTTATCTGTTTTCTGTTCAGTAGATGAAGATGGCAAAAATAACTCAGCCGCAGCAGCAGACTTGCCCTTATGTGCTCACTGAGCTGCTGTGAGAGAAACAGAAGTCTGAATCCAAATCCTGCCAGGGAAACTGAGACTGATCTGTTTTTCAAGTATTTCACCTTAGCACGTAAATGCATTAGACCACAACGGTGCAGGTGATCACAGAATACAGAATGATTGGGTTTGGACAACAACTCTGGAGATAGTTTAGTCCCCTGTTCAAGCCCTACTCAAGCAGCCTCAGCTGCAGTAAGTTGCCCAGCACTGTGTCCAGCTGTGTTTTGAATATCTCCAAGAATGGAGACTCCACAGCCTGCCTGGACGACTTGTTCCAGTTCTCAGTCACCTTCACATTTAAAAGGTTTTCTGAGGTTTAAACAGCATTCCCTGTATTTCAGTTTGTGCCCATTGCTCCTTGTCCTGTCACTGGGCACCACTAAGAAGAGTCTGGCTCTTTCTTCTTTACCCCACCTCCCCCCAAGTATTTATACACACGGACAAGATCCCCCTGAACCTTCTCTTCCCAGGTCCTTAGCCACTTCTCTAATACAGATGCTCCAGTTCCTTCATCATCTCCATGACTGGACTTGTTCCTGTAAGTCCATGTCTGTCTTGTGTTGGGGAGCCCGTGACTGCAGCCAGCACTCCAGCTGTGGCTTCACCAGTGCTGAGGGGTAGGATGACCTCCCTCTGCCTGCTGGCAATGCTCTGCTAAATGCAACCCAGGAGGCTGTTGGCCACCTTTACCACAAGAGCACATTGCTGGCTTATGGTCAACTTGGTGTCCACCAGGACCCACAGTGCCATTTCTGCAAAGCTGCTTTCCAGGTGTTTGGCCCCAGCCTGTGCTGAAACTCGATTCCACCTGCTGTCCAGAGGCTGCCACAGCAGATTTAGTGGCAGAATCAAGACACTAATTAAAGAATTTGTATTGCAAAACCAAACCAAAACAAAAAAAAACCAACCAAAAAAACTTAACAACGTTACACTGATAAAACACTAGTGAAATATTAAAAACTGTAAGAATGTCATTATTAAAAGTATTGGTTCTCCTGTCTAGTTATGACTTTTCAAAATTCCGAACACTGGAGGATTAACATACCTGTCCCATTGGAGTTTCTTAAAATGGACCGAGGTGTGTCTATGTGATAATGTCTAAAGAAGCTAAACCTTTTAATTTCTCATGGCAAGTATTTGAACTGGAGTTCCTGTAGCACCTTGAAAATTCAGGTTGCTTTATTTCAGCAATGTTGCCTCATTAAGTTTTACTCCATGGGTGTTTTAAAGTTCTAAACACAAACATCAGCATACTGCAATCAAAACAGCGCTTAACTTCTGATCATCTTTGCCAAGTGCACCGTCATCCAATAGTATCATAATTGATCTCCATACTAAGGTGCCAAACTCTGTGTTGCTGAAGGATAGTTAGATGATGTAAATAGCTTTTTGTGTTTTGCAATAAAGCACACTTTTGTTGTGCTTGATGTAAAAGCAGAAGATGAAGGTATTCTTTTATTGAAGCAAACATGTGGAAAATTGCTCTAGATTGTTATAGTACAGAGCATCTCCCCTGAAAGGAATGAGGTTCATCTATAGGGCAAACTCTGACTGTGGCACTTTATTGGGGTTACTTCTGGACTCTGTGTGGTCAAAGCAAATAACGTCATGTCCATCTAAACTGTTATAACCATGAGACTGGCACATTTTCTCATCTATAGTGTTATATTCTAAACTGTCACTAGGCATTAACTCAGTCACTGGTGAAGTCCTACCACCTAGAGATGAACTCTGCCTCAAAATGATGTTTTCCACTTCAGTGCTACTCGTATAGCAATTACTGGGTCATTAATATCATTGCATGCAATTAGTGACAGTAGAATGAGCAAGAGGTTTGTTATTTGTTTAATATGAACTTTCACTATAACCCTTTCTTATCCAAGTGCTACAGACAGAAACCAGAGAGATTTTCAAGGCAGATGAACATCCTTGAAGAGTGGCGTTGAGATTGTATGATACAGAAGATAGGTCCTCATTTAATGTTAAACCTTCTGCTTTTGTTTCCAGCAAGCCTGCTTGTCATTAGCAACAATCAGTGCAACTTGAGTGCTAACTAATTCTATTAGTTCTGTTCAGCTGAACTGTTAAGCAAAGCTTGCCATTGTAGTGGGGAGATATTTCTCCCCATCCATGAGAAGCTTTTGCCAGTAGTGTGCCGGGAGAAAGGATGAACTTACGTAAAATACTTGTTTGTGGTTGGTGTAGTTAACTAGCTAGTAATCTGTTTTAGATGCATACTTTCTGATATACGCTGAATACATCATAATTAGTGGGCTTACATCTGCCACAGTTACTTCAGCGCTCACAAATATATAATTTGTTTATGTAAACTAGAAGCAACCATGTGTGCCGTAGATCATTATCTGACAACATTTCTCAAAGTATGTGAAATATAGAACTGAAATACTTTTAGAAATGCTTAACTGTAATGAAAGACTTAAATTGTCATTCGTAGTGATACAGTATTGAGATGCTTTTTTTTTTTTTATGATCTCTAAATCATTCCAAGAGAATTTTGAAAAGGGGCGCTTGCCAGCAGTGAAGCAAGTAGGATTTTGTTGTGGGTGGGTGGATGCTGTGACCTTCTGTAATGGATAATAATTCAGCAAATAGTTTACTGTTTAGTACACTTCAGCTGTGGTATTCCTCAACCCAGAGATAAAGTGGTGCTGTTTTTAAAATGATAGGCAGCAGAAACCAGTTGGAGCTCACTGCTTTTTTGATACTTTTCAACTCCGTCTTGCTCACTGTCGCTTTTTCTCTTTTAGAAAGACTTTTTTACCACCTGTATTTTTGCTGTGAGATACCATGTCTCCCTGGAATTAAGAGAATCATTCTGAATGTAGGAAAGGGGGGAAACGTTACAAGAAGTCTCTCTCCCTATTTTGTGTTTAATACTTGGGCAGTACTTCTCAGTCGGACCACATGAGATGCGGGAAGGAGAGTCTACGGGTTCCCAGAGGTGTACCTGGAATTAGACAGTTGACATATACCAAGGTGTATTACAGTGCAGAACTGATTGGCTCTGTCTTGCTTGTATCCTCCACGTTGCAACCGCCCCAAAAAATATTGAAACAGTAATAAAATCTGTCCCTTTCTTGACATATGAAAACAAGTGGAGAATTTTATGGGGAATTATATAAAGGCCCCTATATCATAAGTCCCATATAAGTACCACAAGTCACGCTGTTCACATTTGGACAAGATACATTTTAGAGCAGTGGTTAGAAAAGTGAATCACAAAGTTTCACTGCAGAGACTTTGCCTCCTTCCAGGCAAGAAGAGGCCTGTTTTTTATTTTGCTTCATTTTATTCTGGTTTTAGCTTGACTGGGGAGGGCATTGCTGCTTACTTGCTGTGCAGAATATAATTTGTGGATCCTATTTAGATATAAATCTTGAGACATACAACGTAGGACTTAATTTAAAAAACTACAAGGATGAGAAGTGGAAAAGAAGTGAGAATTCTATTCCTTTTCTTCACATAGTAGTTTTGCCTCATGTGTGGGTAGAGGGAAAAAAGGCTGGCTTCAAGAGTATTTATAAAGACTCCATAAACTTTAGTTTAGGCAAAAAAATCTATCTATCTTTGAAAAATAAGATCGAGAGAATAAGAGTTTCTGAATGGTCTTTAGGTTGAGAAACCCCTCAAATTTCTGCTGCCACCTTGACTTTGCAAGTAGGACAAATATGAAACCAGACGTTAGAAAAATGCAAAATTATTGGTAAACCATTTTAATACATTTTTCACTACTGTCTTGGTGTCCTACCTTGTATTAATAGAGCCAATTCGGCAGGTGTTTATCTTTTTTTTATTAAAGTTCCTTTCTTTGTCTCTATAAGATCAGTAGAAAAGTTAGGATGTGATTTTATTGTTCAAGCACAAAGACTTAAACAGAGGAGGCCTTCAGTCGGCAGACAGAAAAACAGACAACACGTTGGCAGTACTCTGTGCAACTGTTCATAATGCATTTAAGTTTTAGCACTTGCAGTCCAGGTTTGGGACCACTGATAGTTAAATTTTGGAAGATAATTTCATTTTTTTAAGAAAGTGAAGGTTTCAGTGTCAGTCTCATTTTTTGTCATTATGAGCAAAGATAAACCGTTAGTTGCTAGTAATTGAAATTAGTATATTTATCTTCTCTGTAAACTTTCTGCAGCTCACCCAGCGTAGTGTTTGCCAAGCTACCTGTTCTTTGGTGAGTGGCCTGAACAATTTTTTTTTGGTTGTTTCAGATCTCCATGCAGATCTGGCATTGCTACTAAGAAAAAAAATAAAAAAAGACTTTAATTTCATTTAATTAAAACA